>NC_090287.1:29268389-29589639 GCF_037392515.1 Haliotis asinina | reverse complement strand
TAAAGTTATTTAATTTGTAACCCTTAGGTTTTTGTCAGTTTCCCCATATTATACTATGGACTGAAATTTTAATTATATTTTGTATTAAAAAGATAACATTCTATTGTGTCTCAGTATATGTCAAGTGAACCTGTTACCTGTTGGTGGGTCAAGATGGCCTTGTCAGCATAACAAACTCTATTACTCATCCTGATATTTTTAATATTTTCTTTGCTAGTAAATTCTGTCTGTGCCTGCTGTGTGGATTATGTTTAATACGGCTAATAAGAGACTTATTCTGTCTCATGTCATGTGGACATATCTGGGACATAGCAGGGGCCCAGTCTTCTAAGTGGTGCAACTGGCTGTACAGATCACTGGTTCCATATCAAGAATTATTGAATGTAAGACTATTACCAGAACAGTTACCAACCAGATAATTGCCACCAAGGACACCTGCCATGTAGAGCATTTACTACCAAAATGTATCTTTTGTATGAATGAAAGAAGAGTTACTATTGCTTGCAGAAGATAAACAAAATTAACAGAAAATGTTAAGTCAACCATTAAAACAATATATGGACTGTCTACAGTGACTTCAAGCCAATGTTTGACACTTTGCTTGGTGACTCAAACTTACTGATTTTAAACTGTTTACCCTGTACATAAAACTTTTTGATCTAGACATGAAAATTTTGAAATTTTAAAATCTCATGCGTCATGAGAGGGAGTCTTGGACATGTTTTTAGGAGTCATCTTCAGTATGAAACTTTCATCAAGACATCAACTGTGATTGTTTAATAATGATGAAAAACAAGGTAAAGCAGGTCTGGTATTTAATCATCACTGAGCAGTTAACTGACAAACAATAAACTAAGTAGAATAGACAGCTGTAAATTACAAGTTTAGATTATCTGAACTTGGAACAATGTAGCATTACATCAACAATGAAAATTTGAGATAGTTTGTGTGTCAAATATGCAGGTTTTCTGCGTCAGGGCAAACACTGACATAAAAGCGTCTTATAATTTAGTATAGCTGTAATTGTACGACTCACCACAAATGTTGCATTTTTAAGTTTGATGCTGTTTAAACCTTATTATAGCTTCTGCTCTAAACATCTGCTCTAAACTTAACATACTGAGTTTAGCATCAGCAAGTGTGTCTCTTTATCACACTTTTATTTAAATCATTAGGATTTTTAAAAACCTGTATGCTTAAAAAATAATATCAATGGCAACAGATGCCTTTGCTAATTTGCTGTGTTTGTAATGATTGAAGACATGTCTATGTTACGGCTTGTTCACTTTCACCTGAGGTACTGTACATATGCATGACCCAGGTGGTCAAATGACACAAATGAAAGGTCGAGTAAACTTCATTAAATAGGGAGCAGAGAATGTTATTAATGTCTCGTTCATGCGAAAACATAACTTTGAAGATTCTTATACCTTTCTGTATGGACTTGCAGAAGCAAATTCTCTAAAACGTAAATTCAGCTTATAGAGTGAAAAAAACCCTGCAAAATCAGGGTTCAGATGAATCAGTAATTTAACCTCAGCTCCTAGAGGGCTAGACAGTAGTTGAAATAATGCGGTTCAGGGACTGTGAGACAGGCTAGTCAGTCATCAGTATTTGATTCCTGAGGTTACATGATAGAGTTTTCTAGAATGTGTTTATTTGCAGGTGAGATTCTTCATGGACAAGAATGGGGAAGATGTGTACAGACTGGATATCTTGGTCAAGGAGGAAGGTCTGGACCACAGACGGATCTGGACTTCCAAGTTTGATAACTTTAATTGGAAACATGACAACTATGAAGTAGTGGACATCTTAAATGTCACCAGAAGGTATGGGACTCACACGACATCCTCAATACTATTGGAATATATTGCTTTGCAACATCTCCAGACTTGCATGAAAAAAACTGGCTTGCTACACACCTGCATTTTTATAATTTGAAGATGGCAAAGCAGATTTTTTTTTTTAAAAAAAATTTTCATATGTTGAATGCCCAATAATAATGTGTTTTAAAACAGTACAATTACCACATTTCAGAGAAGTTTGTATGTGTTCTTGTAATAGTGATCAATGGTAGAATGTATAATATCTATCCAATATTTGCACATATATACTGTAATGATTCTTGATGCTGATTCAAGTCAGATGGAACCTTATGTCACATACGTCATTGTTAAGTAAGATTTGATATGACTTTGTTCATGACATCACAAATTGATAACACGATTTTCATCAGCACAAGAGGAGGTGAAGTATGGTTGTAACAGTGTTTTCAAAGACTGGTAGCAAAAGTTCCCAGAGTCAATCCTTATTGTACATACCCCAGCTGCAGAACATAGCATTTCCACTCAGACACCACAGGTAGCCTAATGGTTAAAGCATCTTCTCATCATACTCAAGACCCAGGTTTGATTCCCCAAATGGGTACAATTTGTGAAGCCCATTAATTTTATGGTGTCCCCTACCATGATATTGCTGGAATAGTGCTAAAAGTGGTGTAAAACCATTCTCACTCACTCATCAGAACAACAGGATGCCTACAGTGAAGTCTCTCAGTAGGTTTGTCATTCATGTTTTCTTTCTCTTAAGTGTCAATGAGAAATAACAAAAATACACTCA
This sequence comes from Haliotis asinina, assembly GCF_037392515.1. Classification (NCBI taxonomy): domain Eukaryota; kingdom Metazoa; phylum Mollusca; class Gastropoda; order Lepetellida; family Haliotidae; genus Haliotis; species Haliotis asinina. The sequence goes on along the minus strand of NC_090287.1, from coordinate 29,587,020 downwards.
CTTACTTACAAGCAATATATAATTCATTGCATCTTGTTAGTTACCCTGTCAGTCTCACAAGACTACTTGCCTGGTCTTGTAGAATATTAAATGTGAATTTGTCAGTTCTTCAGATAAGACTCAGATGACATCCCATGATATGTAGGTGAAGATCTTGAAAGATTTTAAGAACATATACAAACCACACACTTTTCTTGCACCTCCAGCATTCACCTCATAAATGAGTAACAATTAAAAATGGAGCATACCATCATGTTTCGATGAAGATTCTTACACCATTAAATAACTAAAAGTCTTGATAGAATCAATGTCAAAATGTTTCTGCATGCAGTTAACAAGAAGTTGTCATCCATAAAGTTGTATGGTTCATTTTTGACTCACCAACTTGAAGACTGCCAGTCAAACAATGAGAAACAATTAGCTCTGAAACATCATAAGGCCAGACCAATTTTATTTCTTGTTTTATGGATTTTTGTCCTCAGAAAACCTAAAGGCTGGAGGGGAAAAAATGAAAATAAAATCACCAATCAAAGTAATATTCCTTCTAAATACTCAAAGCATTTTACTTTTTGGCAATTTATGAAGTGTATATGGGCCATAAAAATTTTACCAAATCGTTCCTTGTAAACTTACATTTTTGGCCCATAGAAACAAAAGGATTTTGCATTTTTAGTAGGGAAAATTAGTTTGTAATTTTTTATCTTATTCTTGAAAAAATAATACAGGCAGATCCATAAAACGAGACATGACATTTGTCTGGCTTAAAGACTATAAAGAAGTTGTGATCAATACCCATGTATTCATACTGTAGGTGAGGTTGAATCTCCTGTTGTGTGACAGAGATCTACAGCAGTTGTGGCACTATAACTGTCAAATGGGTCCACTCCCACAAGAGTGAAAGAAAACTCAACACCTGTACAAAATTTAATACTTTAGGGCTCACTTAATTACATTTAATACTTAATCAAAACTGAATTTGAAATATGGAGATATAGAGATAAGGACACATGATATCACTCCTCAGGGATTCCCCTTCCTGGGCTAAATATGCTTCCGGTGTTAGAGGTGGGCAACTTCAGCTTACATGCCAGTGTCTCGTTTGCATGCTTTGGCCTTAGATTTCTTATAGTACTTTCTCTGTCTGCTCTGTTCCAACTAGACTTGCACAAGTCCATAAAGTTAAAATGTATGGCCTAAAAGATCATTTCTAAAGAAATATGAAATATACATGTGTATCTCAAACAGATTGGTGTCTTGGACTGTCTGCTTATCTAGGCTTGCCTCATTAAAGGACAAAATTCCAATACATCCATGCATTTAGCATCTAGTACAGCATTAAGCTATATTCCTGCTAATAGGGCTAAGTAGGGTCCTTATAGTGTCCTCTTCCCACTTAGCTGGCATCTTATATTATAGATCTTCCTCTGGCATACTGATTGGTAAGACAATATGGGATTGAGGGGGACACACACATATGCACACTAATTGGTGAATATCTTGCCAAATGTAAGGCAACAACTGAATACTGAACTAATTATTTACATACACTGTACTGTATGAAAAGTTTGAAACATAACTGAACATAAATATTATTTAGTAGGAGGCATTCTGTATCAATGTTATATCTTCCGTCTTCCCATATAGCTTGCACTAGTCCAGTCAGTGTCTGTCATGAGTTGCTTCCCTTGGGGAACTCTCACCTCTGTAAAGTTCAGAAATGGGATATAAGCATATGCTTCAACCAGCAGTGCAGCTGCATCGTTTCTCGCCAGTCACAATGTAACAGGATTAGGGTATGAAAGGAATTACAGGTTACGTCAACATACTTGGTAAATGTGAGACTTATTTTTTGTTATATGTTATTCTAAGGGTCAGCACTTTTTTTTTGTTCGATTTGAGTTCATAATTAGGATCAAACATCAGTGAGTGAGTGAGTGGGTGAGTTTTGTTCGATTTGAGTTCATAATTAGGATCAAACATCAGTGAGTGAGTGGGTGAGTGAGTTCAGTTTTACATCACCTTTAGCAATATTCCAGCAATATCACTGTAGGAAACACCAGAAATGGGCATCACATGTTGTGCCAATGTTGGGAATCAAACCCGGATCTTCAACATAATGAGTAGATGCCTAAGACCTAAGACCTCCAACGTCCAGCTATTATTAATGTTACAAAAGAACAACCAATAGTACCAAAGCTGACTGTCATGACCGACAAAATATGACATAGAGCAGGGGTTCAACTGTCTACAAATTGTCTTAAGGCTTTCAGCCAAATTTGCACAAATTAATTGAGAAATTGTGCAAGATAACCCTGAGATCACAAGTAGTTTCAGGACACCCAGAGTAAAAGATCATTGGCACCAAAATCAATCCCTTGAAATGGGTGTTAGATATGTACATTTGAGATGTGAATGATCCACTTATCTGAAACTGTGTCAGGAATAAACCCCATAGCCTGATTATTTCCTATCTGAAACAGGAACCTTCCCAGGAAAAAAATTGCTTTTTATATTCTGCTGGGTCCCGCTCCACAAATCATTGATAGCACTGCAACATTCATAGGCCTATGATAAAATATAGGGTTATGACAGTTTGTAACATTATGAATACTCTCCAAATGTGGGCTTGTGTTGGCATGTGTCCTATATACTCTGCTGATCTATATTACAGATACAAGCTCCAGATCACCTATGTTGGCGTGTGTCCTATATACTCTGTTGATATATATTACAGATACAAGCTCCAGATTGCCTGTGTTGGCATGTGTCCTATATACTCTGTTGATCTATATTACAGATACAAGCTCCAGATCGCCTATGTTGGCGTGTGTCCTATATACTCTGTTGATATATATTACAGATACAAGCTCCAGATTGCCTGTGTTGGCATGTGTCCTATATACTCTGCTGATCTATGTTACAGATACAAACTCCAGATTGCCTATGTTGGCGTGTGTCCTATATACTCTGTTGATATATATTACAGATACAAGCTCCAGATCAAGGCCTGTGTTGGCATGTGTCCTACATACACTGTTGATCTATATTACATATTCAAGTTGTAGTTCATGGCCTATGTTGGCATGTGTCCTATATACTCGGCTGATCTAGGTTACAGATTCAAGCTGCAGCTCAAGGCCTGTGTTGGCATGTGTCCTATATACTCTGCTGATCTATGTTACAGATTCAAGCTCCAGTTCAAGGCCTATGTTGGCATAGATCCTGGTGGAAATATTTCTCTTGATGATATCACTCTGAACCATCACTGCTTCAACACGAACGGTGAGTTGTGTAGTCTTGGTTCTTCCTCCATCTTATACCTGTCAGTGTTGTTAGTTTATGTGTGTCTTTGTTGGATGCTTACAGAGTTAAAACATAACATGTCCAAAACCAGTGGCCATGTTTCAGGAACCAGTCTTATTGTTATGACAGCCTCAGGTCTACGTCAGCTAGCATTCCTAATATCACCACTGTTTTGGGAAATGGGGCTTGGGTAAAAATAGGTTCATGGTATACTGGACAAAATAAGTTAAGGATATTGGCTTTTTTATGGTTGATATTTTATCAGTTTAAATGAGTAGATAGATCATTATTCATAATTTCAAAGTTTACATATATCCCTAACTATTTTTGTCCAGTATACTTTGTGCTTGCTCTAGGAACCCAAGATAATAGGTCATTAATGAGCAGGTTTGATACCCATCTATTAACCACTGGTTTCTATGGTCCAGACTTGATTATTCACAGCTTGCCATTATATACATTGAATGTGGTTGAAAGAGGCATTGTAGAAATCTTCTTATCATTTTTCATGTCAGTTTGCCATGGGATAAAGCTGACCTAGATATTGTCAAATGTTCTAGATATTAGTTCTGTGTCCAGAACTTCCATTTTGATATGAGATGTATGCTTAGATTATCCTCTTTTCTGTCACAGCAGGATCTGGTTACCATCTTGCTCTATTTTACAGTGTTACAACCCTATTAGTTGTCAAACTGCATATTGAGGATAGGAGCATGAATCTTAAACCTGTGGAGTAAAATATATGTCTCCAGTGCCAAATAACAAAATAACCAACAATACTACTAAGTATTCCTACCTGTGACATTCACCAACACTTACTTTGTTATACACATATTTATTATTGCATTCTACCAGAAGAGATCCTGTACATATACACCTGTTGTCATCACACATAAGTGATTCATTCGGATAATTTAAGTGTTACATTTCAGTTCAGTGGGTACATTATTTTGTACAATGTTGTGGTGTGTAGTCCTGTGCATAGAGTTTAGGTTACAAATCAGTTGAAGTTAAGCATTGTTGGGCATGGAGAGTCATAATGGATGGGTGACCTTGTTTTGCAGTTTGACTTCTGAGAGTTTCTAGGACTTCAGTCAATGAAGTACATGTGACACATGTAGTCTCACATTAGGCAAGTGAGTTTGTCCAAAAGTGCCTCTGTTCACCCAGCAGAAAATGGGTACTTGGTGGGACTAAACTTTCTGGCGCCTAGCAGGCAGCTTGTGTCATCTGGGGTAATAATGACTTAGTGCTTTGATCATGCACAAGATTGTGGAAACAGGCATATGAAACAGGAAATAGCCATTATTATAATAGGGAGTAGGATCAGTAGTCAGTGTGCAATCAGGTTTCCAAATTTTGTTATCCAGTCAGACTATATATGCATGAAATTTACTAGACCACAAACAATTCACTAGCCAAAATTTGCATGTAGAAACCAAGCAACAGATTGCTGAAAGGTAAAACACCATAACTACCAAATGACCCGTTGAAAATTCACAAGCCAGTCGGGCCACTGGCTGTGGCTATTTACTCGCTCAACTGGATTTCTATTAGCCACAGGTTATTGGACCAGCGGCAATTTCACACACTGGTAGTAGTGTCCATGTGTATCATGATAACTGATAATGAGGATAATTTAGGTGTACATAATTAACTCACATTGTCACCTGTGATGACATTTATCAACAGGTAATCATAAAGAACAAGGGCACCACTAGCCTAGTTACCAATGGTCTGGACAGCTGGCAATTAGTCACCATGCTTGGGTTTCAACAGATGGAATAATTGATCAATTATTCACCCTGTAGATGGCTACTTATCTAAACGAAATGACACAAATACCCTGTAATCATTATATACAGCACTAGTCTGGTCTAAAATAGACTATTGCTGCATAATCCGCTATGCTCTAGCTGACTCACTAAATTATAAACTAAACTCAATGAAGTAGAAAACCCTAAAAACATCATGCGCATACAACAAGGTACTTCACTTATCTCAGTACAAGCACTAACAAGCGAAATCTGACAGATGAGATGAGAGCACTTGACTATAAATGCAAGGGCATCAACCCAAACAAATCTCTTAATCTCGCAACTAATGCATACCAATATAAGCCCCAACCTTGCAAAACCCTGACTTCTAACCCCAATATTACAAAGCATAGCAAACCAAACTGAACACAGTCCAGGGATGGAAGCATCCCATTGCCCTGTTCAGTGTTTTTTTTCTCTGTTGGGCTAGCACATTTGTTTATCATCCTGTACTTGTGTTCAGTTGATTCTCCAATGTTAATTATGTTGCATATTTAAAAACTGGACAAGAAAACTGTCTTGTATAGTGGAAAAATTATAAAAGAAAGTGATTTTACAGTTGCCACTGAACTGGAATACATGAGCAAATTTGAAGTTATTTCCACCCCTGACAATCAAGATAAGTTGAAACAAGACACCACCCAGTTCAGTGTCTTCTCACCTAAACTAAAAGTTCCTAAAAAACACAGAACTTTCCTCCCATATAAATAAACAAACAAACCCAAACATCACAAAAAAAAACACTAGCTTACATACATGAACTGGTCAAATTGGTCCCACACATACACAGACAGATCCTTTGACCCGAGTTTTGGAATCAGCAAGTCACAACCTTCAAGACTACCGCCAAGTCATACATACTCACAGACAGCCAATCAGTTTTCATGGCAGAATTAATGGGCATGGTAACAGCACTCCATGACACACATCAAACAACACATTTTGATTCTAACAGACCCTATCAGTGTGCTGCAAGCAATAAGAAACAGAAACATAAAAAAAAACCTGAACTAATGAACGAAATACTAATAAAAAATCCCAGGATCTACATACCTGAGGCCAAAAAGGAAGAGTTCATATCTAGTTCCTATGGCAACGAACATACTGTCCAAGCAGCCAAAGTGGCACTTAAACTCGCAGAAGTTAACTTAAACATGCCTTTTTCTAAAAGATCTTCCTGAAGTGGCAAAGTAGATACCAAAATTCAAATTCTAAACTAAAACATCTCCTTAAATATACACTAAGAAAGGGTATTTAATGCCATAAATCAAAAACTATTTGCATGGTGATGTTTGAATGAATCCCAAATTCCTGAACACATACAACAACACTGCATACACTACCAACAACATAGAATGGTGCACAAGAATTCACTGGACACCAGCAAATGCCTAACAATATGATGTTCTTAAGCCCCTTATATAACAACCCGACCTTCAAAGCCTTAGTCTTATTTCTTATCAAAATTGGCCTTTTAGGTTGCTTAGCATCCCGATTAACTTTCACTTTGTGGCAGTTGTTTGTTTGTTTCAAACATATTTTATTCATAGAGAAAAGGATTAGGAACAAGTTCTCCAACTTAAAATACCTTTTCTTTAGTATGTACATAGTTCATTTAGATTTAGATTCCTAAAGATGACAGATAGTGGATAAAAAAGTAGTAAAAGTGAAAAAGAGATAGAGTTGATACAGAATAATATAAATATGCTATACAAATGAAAACAGTCTTGGTGGCAGTTCATTTGCATATGACTTTTCAATGAGTGACACATGCATGAGTCTGCAATGGTGTTGACGCTGTTTCATTTTCCCTTTACTGCTGAAGACTATCAGTTTTTCACAGAAATTGTGAGAAGTGACTATATTAATGAGTGAGTGAGTCAGTTTAGTTTTATGCTGCACTCAACAATATTCCAACTATATGGCAGTGGCCTGTAAAAAATTGAGCCAGGACCTGACAATCCAGTGATCAGCAGCATGAGCATCGATCTGCGCAGTTGGGAGCCAAGGACATGTCAATCAAGTCAGCGAGCCTGACCACTTGATCCTGTTAGTCTCCTCTTATGAAAAGCATAGTCGCCTTTTATGGCAACATGCTGAAGGTCTGTTCTACCCCGTCCCTACACAGGTCCATTATTTTAGTATTTATTGCTCCCAGACCTATCCTAAGGTGTGGAATTATCAACCCCTTGTTCTACTGTTTTCATGTGAGAAAGTAATATATTTAAGAAATGTCAGAAAGAAATATTTAAGACACTGTTATCTGCGGTTAGCTTTTGCATATTGCTTCACAGATGGAACATAACTAGTACTCTTCGACTTCAATGTGTTCTTCAAATACTGTCATGACACCACTATTTCAAACCAGACCCTGAACAGTCTTCACTATAGAATTGTCATGACCATGCTACTTCAAGACAGATTATGCAACTGTCAGGATACCACTACTTCAGGACAGTCTTCAGACAGTCTTCACTATACAACTCTCATGACACCACTACTTCAAGACAGATTACAGTCTTCACTATACAACTCTCATGACACCACTACTTCAAGACAGATTACAGTCTTCACTACACAACTCTCATGACACCACTACTTCAAGACAGATTACAGTCTTCACTATACAACTCTCATAACACCACTACTTCAAGACAGATTACAGTCTTCACCATACAACTCTCATGACACCACTACTTCAAGACAGATTACAGTCTTCACCATACAACTCTCATGACACCACTACTTCAAGACAGATTACAGTCTTCACCATACAACTCTCACTGACACCACTACTTCAAGACAGATTACAGTCTTCACAAAGCAACTGTCAGGATACCACTACTTCAGGACAGTCTTCAGACAGTCTTCACCATACAACTCTCACTGACACCACTACTTCAAGACAGATTACAGTTTTCACAATGCAACTGTCATGACGTCACTATTTCTAGATATGTTAAACTACCATCGGATTCAAGATTTCATGTCTCATTATAACTTCACAGACTAAATGTCATGCATCACCAACACCTACATTAGACTAACACATTTTCACAAAATAGCTGTGAGGGTGTTGTTTTTTTTTTGTTCTTTTTTTATAAATAAAGTACATTACCTCCCTTCCAGTGATACTGTCATGAAGGTATACCCTGGATGACTATATTATATTTTGAATGATGTTAGTGTTTTTCAGCTGAATTATTGCTCATGTTATATTTTACATACACTATCTCAGTAAATATTACAGATTCTAGTCCTTGAATCTGAACCCGGACTTCCAGAGTGAAGTACCTAACTGTCAGCACACAAAGTCAGTGATCTAATGGTCTGCCCAGTCGCTGCAGCTTCAACAAAATGTGCTGTCCATCACATAAAACATCATTCCACCACTTTGAATGGAACAGGTGGTGTAGCCTATGGTTACAGTGTTCAATCATGAAGCTGAAGACTGGGGTTTGGTTCCCCACATTGGTGCCGTGTATGAAGCCCATTTCTGGTGTCTGCTACCATTACAATGCTGGAATATTGCTAAAAGCATCATAAAATGAACTCACTCACTGAACTGAGCAAGTGACCTGGATGGTTATCAACAAGTTCTGGCACAGCTGTGGATGGGATCACTTCCTCTCTGTACATGGCACACACTACTGCAAGCTGACACATTGCTCTGAATAGGTTCATCATTGCAGAATTCATCAAAGCTCCATTATGAAATACTAACACAGAAATATTAATCTGTGAACTCTTTATTTAAAAAGTGTAAATTTTGATTGATCTTTTCATACCAAAATGTAAGGTTGCAGAATGGATATAAATAATAACGTAAATTATACAGAATTCTGGAATTTTATATGCATAATTCATTCTCACACAGACAGACCATTATAATAGATCTGGCAGCTTTCGATTTCATCTGTGAAGGTCTTGTGTATCAAGTTCCAAATAACAGCTACAAATTAGACAACATGAACATCACATTTATTAAGTAAACAAAACAAGCCCTGAAGGTATAGCAGCTATCTGTGCATCAACAGCTGAGAAAAGCTTATGATGTCAACATTCATTGTTGCAATATAGTCACACAATTTCGGACTTGTTTCTATGACAATGGTAAACAGTTTAACCAAACAACATCCTGAATCAAGTAAAGTAAGCTTGTTATGGAGCGCAACATGCAGGACTGTGAAATGAAGCTTTATAAATAATTAATTCAGTGAGTAAGTGAGTGAGTGAGTTTAGTTTTATGCCACATGCAGCAATGTTCCAGCTATATGGCAGCATTTTGTAAATATTCGAGTCTTTACCAGACAGTAATTCTGTAAGAGGAATAATGAGTTAATGTTACACATTTCTGTTAAACAGTTATAAAATGAAGCCAAGTACATAGTGTGAGGACAATATCTGGTGTATTCCTAAATATGTTATAGATTTGACTTCACTCACTCACTCACTCACTCACTCACTCATTCACTCATTCACTAAAACTGGATTTATTAACACACATTTCACCCTTATGCTAATACTCTGGCTATCGTTGTTTACAAATATCATTGTCAGGCACCAAATACCAAACAAAAGAATCACATTTGAATGAACAGGTTGCAATTATCTGACTTTGATAAATGTCAAAAGATGTAGAAATCAGTCAACAGTATCGTGATGGAGGGTTACATGACCATGACTAACATTAGTCTGGTACAAGTTTCCAGTCCAACTAGTTCTGTCAAAGACTTCACATAAGGCCACATTTGGTCAATATGAGTAACTACCTAGCTGATCAATGGACAGATGAACAGGTTGAAGTGTGTTAAAATAGTCTCTGACCTTTTACTTTAGCAAATATCAGATGCAGTTACTTCACTTTGTAAACTTATTAGCTAAATAAATTAAGAAAACACAAATTGTGTCTGTGATGTAAAATGTCTACTATATAGGTGGAATATATACTGTATAATTATATATATAACTAAACTCACACACGCACTATGTTATAAATCTGTATGAATATTGTAGGAATTGTATTGGCATTCTACCTATGTACATAAGAAGTCTTTGCTCGAGTGTATGTTTCTGCCATTGTCACAAACATATGTTTATAAATCTCCATCTGATAGTCATCATACCATCTGTTCATGATAAGGGGAGCGTGTACATGCCTTTCTGGTACCATACCTCACAAACATGCAAGTCTGTTTACCTGAAAGAGCATGGAAGCATATGGCACAGCCCATTTGAAGTCGTCACATCGACAGCACGCACCTATATATTTCAACATGTCTGGATGTTTGTGTTGTGCATCATTTGCTCTTTAGTGACCCCTATGCTCTTTGTTCAGGTCAGGTATCTCACTTGTATAAAGTAGCCATGTGGCATTGACGTTATGCCACCAACATGTTTTATTCCCCACTTCTTTAAAGTAGCCATGTGGCATTGACGTTATGCCACCAGCATGTTTTATTCCCCACTTGTTTAAAGTAGCCATGTGGCATTGACGTTATGCCACCAACATGTTTTATTCCCCACTTGTTTAAAGTAGCCATGTGGCATTGACGTTATGCCACCAACACGTTTTATTCCCCACTTGTTTAAAGTAGCCATGTGGCATTGACCTTATGCCACCAACACGTTTTATTCCCCACTTGTTTAAAGTAGCCATGTGGCATTGACCTTATGCCACCAACACGTTTTATTCCCCACTTGTTTAAAGTAACCATGTGGTATTGACGTTATGCCACCAACATGTTTTATTCCCCACTTCTTTAAAGTAGCCATGTGGCATTGACGTTATGCCACCAACATGTTTTATTCCCCACTTCTTTAAAGTAACCATGTGGCATTGACGTTATGCCACCAACATGTTTTATTCCTCACTTTTGTAAGGTATCCATGGGGCATTGACACCATGCCACCAACATGTTTTATTCCCCACTTCTTTAAAGTAGCCATGTGGCATTGACGTTATGCCACCAACACGTTTTATTCCCCACTTGTTTAAAGTAGCCATGTGGCATTGACGTTATGCCACCAACACGTTTTATTCCCCACTTGTTTAAAGTAGCCATGTGGCATTGACCTTATGCCACCAACACGTTTTATTCCCCACTTGTATAAGGTAGCACTATGGTATTGAAATTATGCCACCACCAACATGTTTTATTCCTCACTTTTGTAAGGTTAAAGTTTATGGTATTGACACCATGCCACCAACATGTTTTATTTCTCACTTTTGTAAGGTATCCATGGGGCATTGACACCATGCCACCAACATGTTTTATTCCTCACTTTTGTAAGGTATCCATGGGGCTTTGACACCATGCCACCAACATGTTTTGTTTCTCACTTGTTTAAAGTAGCCATGTGGCATTGACCTTATGCCACCAACACGTTTTATTCCCCACTTGTTTAAAGTAGCCATGTGGCGTTGACCTTATGCCACCAACACGTTTTATTCCCCACTTGTTTAAAGTAACCATGTGGCATTGACGTTATGCCACCAACATGTTTTATTCCCCACTTCTTTAAAGTAGCCATGTGGCATTGACGTTATGCCACCAACATGTTTTATTCCCCACTTCTTTAAAGTAACCATGTGGCATTGACGCTATGCCACCAACATGTTTTATTCCCCACTTCTTTAAAGTAGCCATGTGGCATTGACGTTATGCCACCAACACGTTTTATTCCCCATTTGTTTAAAGTAGCCATGTGGCATTGACGTTATGCCACCAACACGTTTTATGCCCCACTTGTTTAAAGTAGCCATGTGGCATTGACCTTATGCCACCAACACGTTTTATTCCCCACTTGTATAAGGTAGCACTATGGTATTGAAATTATGCCACCACCAACATGTTTTATTCCTCACTTTTGTAAGGTTAAAGTTTATGGTATTGACACCATGCCACCAACATGTTTTATTTCTCACTTTTGTAAGGTATCCATGGGGCATTGACACCATGCCACCAACATGTTTTATTCCTCACTTTTGTAAGGTATCCATGGGGCATTGACACCATGCCACCAACATGTTTTGTTTCTCACTTTTGTAAGGTATCCATGGGGCATTGACACCATGCCACCAACATGTTTTATTCCTCACTTTTGTAAGGTATCCATGTGGCATTGACACCATGCCACCAACATGTTTTATTCCTCACTTTTGTAAGGTACCATGGGGCATTGACACCATGCCACCAACATGTTTTATTCCTCACTTTTGTAAGGTATCCATGGGGCATTGACACCATGCCACCAACATGTTTTATTCCTCACTTTTGTAAGGTATCCATGGGGCATTGACACCATGCCACCAACATGTTTTATTCCTCACTTTTGTAAGGTACCATGGGGCATTGACACCATGCCACCAACATGTTTTATTCCTCACTTTTGTAAGGTATCCATGGGGCATTGACACCATGCCACCAACGTTTTGCTTCTCACTTATGAAAATTAGCCCGGTGGCATTGACATCATGTCAGCATGTTTTATTCTCCACTTGTGTAAGACTGAATGAACTGATAATCAGAGATTGATTAATAATGTGTGTTTTTTTCAGAGAGGCAATGTAGTGCTTAACAAAGCTATACCATAAGTTATGTGATGCAGTTCAAGCACACAGATTTAAAACACATTCAGAATAAGTTGACATCCATAGGTGAATTGTATCAACTTCTATAAACAGTCATCATACTGCAATATTGGAATACAGGGCAGAGGGCTAGCCTAGAGTTTAAAGCATTTGCTCATCATGCCAAAGACCTGGGTTTGATTCCCAACATTTCCAGTCTGTGAGGCCCATTTCTGGTGTCCCCTGCTGTCATGGTGCTGGAATGTTCCTGAAAGTGCCATAAAAACTATACCCACTCACTCAATATTGTAAAAAAACATGTGATAACGCTTTCTGCATATTTTATGGGAAAATCTATGCAAATGATCAAATGTATTAGCACACAAATAAGCACATAGAATAAATTAATTTAAATTAAACTATAAAGCAACACTAAATATTTCACAGAATTATTAGGTTTATTCAAATGTGAAAAACGTTTTCAATTTGTTTAAATAACCGTGAAACATGCTGGCAGAATCACAACTAATTTCATAACATCCTGGGCCTCATCTCACAAAGCTATGCCTATGTTACTGTATAGGAGTTCTGACAGTCAAAGGCCTATGACAATTGTGTGAAACAGGGCCCTGTGTCCAACTGGTATCCCTAGGTGGAGAGTGGCTCCTATCAATTTAAGTATGTTTAAATAATCCTAGTTGAGAATTTATGCAACTGAGAGAAACACTGCTGCAAATATTACCAAAAACAGAAGTATTGCTCAAACGGTAGCTATATAATTTGAAAAGGTGTTAGTTTTATCGTTTTCTTTACATTTAAAATCTGGGTTTCTTAAGCAGTGTAAAGTAATGAACAGTCACTGACATGTTTATGTATTGAAAACTACCAAAGACCAAATGAAGTGCTTCCAAAGGTAGGAAAAATGGCACCATCACTGAGCTCTTATTTAATCATGGCATTGAATAGGTGTACTTTTGTGTAGTGCATATGTTTGAAGATCACATATACTCTAGTAGGGTACAAATACAAAATCACTTGCTGACATCGCTATAAATGAAACCCTGCCATTAATACAACTCATTTTGACCTTTAACTAACTTAAATCAACCTTTTTGTCAGCAGTGAACAATTCTCAGCTGCAAACGAAATTTCAACCAATCAGAGCGGTGTGTCTCCGTGACGTAATTGTAGGTGTAGAATGAGGGTCTGTGCAGTATTCATCTACATTTCAGGGGTTAAACTTTTTCATTTACAGGTTTGTACAAACCTGAAATCGCAAAAGCTGTTGAGAAAAATGAAAGCTATATGTTCTCACAATCTAGTATCATTTAGTTTTGTCTCCTGCTTTGCCTAGTTTTTGAGTTACGACCCTTGTTTTTATAGACGATTCTGTCAAAATCACTTGGTGTCACTAGGTTGTAATCCGTGTTTGGTGGTATAAACCTACATGTTTTTTGTCGTCATTCACTTGATGCTCAGTTAATGAATTTATAACAGGTATAATTAGTGGTAACGCCAACTAGATTACCCGACAAACATCCCCGTTTGGTATTTCTTGTGTCTGGATCGATCAAAGGATTGACGATAACATGCTGATTGATTAATTAGGTTTATGCAGATTTAAATGGGGGATTTGTCATAAGGTAGTGTTTATGTATGTACATTTACTAATCTATACTGAATACACTATCGTGTCTGTGTCTATGTAAAAACAACATCCTTCTTTCAAAGGATTAATCGCCAATACATTGATTGATTGCTCATTATTGGCAAACTAAATAACTTTTTTAAAAGAATGACACACATTATGCAATAAGTTGCCAGGTGTGCTGTCTTGGGTAACCAATGAAACTACACAGCAGTGTGAAAAACCTGAAACGATACATCACGTTTTCGTATATTAGACTGTTAAAAGACACATCACTTGGGAAATCTGAAGATGAATTATATATCACTCGTTTTTGTGGATATTGATGGATACATTCCTCGATCAAGTTAATAGCCTGCCATTGCTCCTATAACTGTAATTTTGATATTTGCATTTTTGTTTTTGTTAAGTTGTCGTAGCTTTCAACAGAATCATTGTTTTCGTCGTGAAGTGTAATGATGCAGACAACATACACTAGGGCGTGCATGCGTGAGTGAACATTACAAACCGAGTAAATTTAGCAAGGGAAAAAATTTATCGCGCAGTATTTTCACTTTGACCCCAACCTCGCTTAGGTTGTGTTACAGGTTGTGTCATGCAAACTCCTTTTGGTAATGATTCAAATACATATTTATGTAGTTTTGATTTTCTAACTTGATGAAAACAAACCATAATCTCATTAATTCCAATGGACTTGACTTCACGATTTTCAAAAATGGCTGTGCCCGGTCTTGGGATGAATGGTATTTAAGTTTGTTTTCACCGACTTACAAAATCAAAATTACGTTTCACTGGTAGTAAAATATGTATTTTATTGCCAGACAATAGGATTTAGCATCACATTGCTTATAACATAACAATTTCACTCTTGGAAGTGAGGTGGTGGTCAATTTAATATTGCTTGCAATATAAATGTCACTTCGACTCCCACCTTGCTTCCTTGGAAGAAGTCCTTATGTTATAAGTTGTGTCATGCAAAATCCTTTTGGCCATGATTCAAATGCATATTTAACTACCAGTTAAAAGCAGTTTTGATTTTCTAACTCGATGAAAACAAATCATAATCTCAATAATTCTGACAGACTTTAGCCTGTGACTTCACGATTTTCAAAAATGGCGGCGCCCTGTCTGAGGATAAATGTTATTTAAGTTTGTTTTCACCGACTTACAAAATCAAAATTACGTTTCACTGGTAGTAAAATATGTATTTTATTGATGGACATTAGGATTTAGCATGACATTGCTTATAACATAACAATTTCACTCTTGGAAGGAGTGAATATAAGGGGTGAATATAATATTACTTACGATAATATTGTCACTTCCACTACAACCTCGTTTCCTGGGAAGAAAGTGTTATATCCATGCAAAATCCTTTTGGTCAGCAATGTGTAGTAAGCAGTCTTGATTTTATAAACTTGAAACTTGAACTCCATTTTCTGTCCTGGAAGCGTGGTAGGGGGAAACCATCCGATTTAGTATATACCACAGGCTTCCACAATGCTCACTTCGCACACACTAACAACCAGTTTAAGCACAAACAACGGGTTCCAGTGGAAATCTGTGCATAGTGACACCATCCCCCGATCCCAAGGAACAATTGACGGCAACACAAGAATTCGGCATGTCTTTGGAGACGTCGAGAAATCCGCAAAATGATGAGCTTCCTACACATTTTCTATACATTTAACTGAAAATCGTTCCTTCTATGACGTCACTGTAGGGCTCTGGCGACAGAGTTAGGTAACCTGTCTACGGTTTCGTTTGCGGGCAAGATAGAAGCAGACGGCTTTGTAGCAACTTTTGAGCGCTTGGTATTAATTAACCACAAGGTTTGTTGGTTTTTTTTTAAAAAATTGTGTCCGTTTATGACTAACCAGAAGTCTTTCATATGCAATGATATAAAGAGTACCAAAAATGACTACTCAATAACACCCGGAAATTGGCCAAAACATGATATTAATCTCCTAACAGGAAATGCTTTGTCAGAGTTGATTGAACTTATAAATACATGATGTTGTTATCTTCCTTTGAGACACTGTTATCAACAATTGAACTAGCAACTACCATTGTCTCAAGATCAGGCCTCTTTCATGTTACCGTAGTTTCACTGACAAATTTGTGTGACTTTTATTTGTGTTTACTGAGTTAGCATCTGAACATTAGTTAATATGTCTTTTTATCTAAACATGTTAAAATGTTTTTAGTTGAATTAATTTCTTTATTTGTTCATGCTGAGAGTTTCACTATTTAAAATGATTTCTGTATGTTTTGAAAAACCAGTGATGTCCAAATGGACAGAAATTAGTAACATGATAGCTAACAATTATAAAGTGAAATATACTTGTATAAATTATGGCAAGTGTCCGTATTAGTAATATTGGTCTGCACTTTCACAAGGTATATTAGCTTCCTTTTACGAAGCACTAAGGTGATCAGAAATCACTAAGGTAACCATAGTGTAGTGGCTAAAGATTGGGAGTTAAGTTTGACCTTAGTAAACATTGCTTTATGAATGAAGGCCTTGGTTAAGGACATAAAAAAAAACAATCTGTAGATCAGAGAGTAATTTTTACCAGAGGTACAGATAAGCTGTGAATCTGCATAAATTATGGAAATATTTGTGTGAAAACTCAATTCTTAGTCTTTTGCATACAGGTACGCTTGATTTTTTTTAAATACCCAGGCGATTAGATCTTATATATGTACACAAAATCTTAGTTTGCTGTATGTTGAGGTTCTACTGGAACACATGAACAAAGTAACTGGCAGTCTTTCAAATATAAATAACATTTAATAATGTTTTTATAATAATTTACAATTAGTGGAAAATGACAAGATACCCAGGTGAGTGGAGTGTGTACAATTTATTTGGCTACTCAAAGGAAAGCAATGATACCCAGTTTAGATGAGCACGAGCAAGTACATAACTCAATCACCCAAAAAGTTATCTGTAGCTCTGGTTGACATAGATGAACTATCACTGATGAAAGCAATGATACCCAGTTTAGATGAGCACGAGCAAGTACATAACTCAATCTCCCAAAAAGTTATCTGTAGCTCTGGTTGACATAGATGAACTATCACTGATGAAAGTAATGATACCCAGTTTAGATGAGCACGAGCAAATACATAACTCAATCTCCCAAAAAGTTATCTGTAGCTCTGGTTGACATAGATGAACTATCACTGATGAAAGCAATGATACCCAGTTTAGATGAGCACGAGCAAGTACATAACTCAATCACCCAAAAAGTTATCTGTAGCTCTGGTTGACATAGATGAACTATCACTGATGAAAGCAATGATACCCAGTTTAGATGAGCACGAGCAAGTACATAACTCAATCTCCCAAAAAGTTATCTGTAGCTCTGGTTGACATAGATGAACTATCACTGATGAAAGCAATGATACCCAGTTTAGATGAGCACGAGCAAATACATAACTCAATCACCCAAAAAGTTATCTGTAGCTCTGGTTGACATAGATGAACTATCACTGATGAAAGCAATGATACCCAGTTTAGATGAGCACGAGCAAGTACATAACTCAATCTCCCAAAAAGTTATCTGTAGCTCTGG
The DNA here is from genome assembly GCF_037392515.1 of Haliotis asinina. Classification (NCBI taxonomy): domain Eukaryota; kingdom Metazoa; phylum Mollusca; class Gastropoda; order Lepetellida; family Haliotidae; genus Haliotis; species Haliotis asinina. The sequence continues at coordinate 29,569,098 of NC_090287.1, read as the reverse complement.
TTGACATAGATGAACTATCACTGATGAAAGCAATGATACCCAGTTTAGATGAGCACGAGCAAGTACATAACTCAATCACCCAAAAAGTTATCTGTAGCTCTGGTTGACATAGATGAACTATCACTGATGAAAGCAATGATACCCAGTTTAGATGAGCACGAGCAAGTACATAACTCAATCTCCCAAAAAGTTATCTGTAGCTCTGGTTGACATAGATGAACTATCACTGATGAAAGCAATGATACCCAGTTTAGATGAGCACGAGCAAGTACATAACTCAATCTCCCAAAAAGTTATCTGTAGCTCTGGTTGACATAGATGAACTATCACTGATGAAAGCAATGATACCCAGTTTAGATGAGCACGAGCAAGTACATAACTCAATCTCCCAAAAAGTTATCTGTAGCTCTGGTTGACATAGATGAACTATCACTGATGAAAGCAATGATACCCAGTTTAGATGAGCACGAGCAAGTACATAACTCAATCTCCCAAAAAGTTTTCTGTAGCTCTGGTTGACATAGATGAACTATCACTGATGAAAGCAATGATACCCAGTTTAGATGAGCACGAGCAAGTACATAACTCAATCACCCAAAAAGTTATCTGTAGCTCTGGTTGACATAGATGAACTATCACTGATGAAAGTAATGTGATGAAAGTATCTCATGTAGATGATACAGAACATTTATATTAGAGCACTAATTTGCTTCCATAAAATAGTAATGCACATGAAGATACTATCTAGAATTAAATGCACTGAGCATGTTATGCACCAATGCAAAATTCAAACTATTGCAGCAATATTATAGAAGGTCAGGGTGATAGTGTCCATGTTATTCATCACAAAATGTTATAGTATAGATTCTTGGCTAGAATGAGTGAATTTAGTTTTGAGCCACACTCAGCAGTATTCCAGCTATAAGGCAGCAGTCTGTAAATAACTGAGTCTGAACAAGACAATCCAGTGATCAAAAGCATGATCATCGATCTGCACAGTTGGGATACAATGACCTGTCAAGTATATCGATCCCGCTCCTTAAGACAAGTATTGGTTACTGAAGGTCAATTTTAGCCTAGATCTTCTTGACCCATCTATGATTGTTTCACATGGTGATTTCATGGAAACAGTGGTTGGATTAAATGATTCTGTGTCATCGTACCCTGACCATACTAAATATTGCTCATAGTATCAACCACCAGTTTGGTGCATACTGGATCATTTACAGGTCACATCAGTTTCACTTATTGTGATAACATGCATTGTAATTAAATAGCGAAATTAGCGACAAATTGATTGATTGTTATAGTGTAGTATTAATCTGTGAGTATTATTAATAACATATATATTTTGCATAAATGTTATAAATGTCACAGGTGTTATAATTTTCTACATGTTCAAAGAAAACCACTCTGGTTATTATTATGCAGTGCAAGGTTTTGTGCCATAATTTGACAAACAATCACTCATTGTTTGACAGAAACTCTTATTAGCTCCACGTCATATGTAATACGTTTGGCATTGACTTTCAACCATAGCTTCAGATGTAGCCATAAATGTTATTCCCCCAGAACCTAAGGGATGTTGTGGTAGCCCAGTGGTTAGAGTGCATTTGTTCCATTACTCATATGGGTATAATGTGTGAAGCCCATTTCTGGTGTCCCCCGCCATGATACTGCTGATATATTGATAAAAGTGTCACTCACTCACTCACTCACTCACTCACTCACTCACTCACTCACTCACTCACTCACTCACTCACTCACTCACTCACTCACTCACTCACTCACTCTGCAATTCAAACATTATCATGTCTAACATAGTTTCAGATATCATTTGTCTCCTTATTATTTGATGAAAAAAATCAGATAGTTAACTATGGATACATTTAGTATTGTTTTTTATTCTGAAGTATAACAGTAGTAGGCTTATTTAACCTAAAAAATTGAATATTTTTTTTTTTAAATAACAAAATATAATTATAAAAAAAAAATTAAAGGCAATGTTACGTTTATGTTATCCTCATTATAATTAAAATGGTAAACAATGCATTCTACAATAAAACACCTTTTACAGCACATTAAAACCCCCAAAACATACACACGGTGATACAAAAGCATGTATTGATTTTCATAGCCAGCAAATAGAAGTGATGCTGATGAACGAACTCTTAGTGTGGATGTTCACAGGCAAACAGCAGCAGTAGTAGTGAGACAAGCTGAGGATCAACTGGATGTAACATTTATCAACAGCAGAAAGGACCTGTGTGTACTGAGATGTGAATTCTTGAGGAAATGTTTTGGTGTTGACTTATCATGGCTTTGTGCTACAAGTGGGTACTGTTGGTGTCACTGACTGTCATTTCAAGCAGAGTGTTAGCGGCTGTCATGGAAAGTGGAAAGGGTATGTTTTTAGTGGCATTTAGAAGTTGTTATAGATGACCAAGATCTTTTTATAGACAAACCTTTGCCACCTTCTTTACTCTTTTACGCACAAAGTTTTGGGGTCATTCCTTCATTAGGTGAACTCCATAATAAAAACACTTGATGAAGGGATCTGGAATGACCCCGAAATGTTGTGTGTAAAAGAGCAAAGAAGATTTGTTCATAAAAATACCTTGGTCATGGAAAGGGTATGTTTGAAAACTCTCCAGTTTTATTCATGTTCTTCATGAAAATTGTGATGCCTCTGGAAAAAATTATACTCCTTTGACTGTCTCAAGATGATGGTCCTTATTGACTATACAGTACCAAAATCCCACTTGTAATGTGTATGGATGTGTATGCTGATATTTGGTTTTAGCTGTTCTTTGTAACAGCATCTTACATGGAATTGTCCTGGGCATTTGTCCTAGGTGGTTTTTGTCCAGGTGTCCAGGTGGCTTTTGACCAGGTGGCTTTTGTCCTGCTCCTAGATGGATGACGTTCAGTATAGATGAAGATTCACAAGTGAACTGTATAAATCACTTTGAAGTGCTCTTTTTAAATCTATGAACTTAATGAAGTTAGAGGTAAATGTAATCAGAGTGTGATTTTTTATGAATTTGATGCTACTGATATGTTGTTTTTAGTTTTTTTGTCAAAAAAATCAGTATGCCAAAAGTTTTATATTTCACATGACAGTCAACATGGGTTATATCAGGGAGCCTATATAGAGGCAGAGAAGAAACTCCTCAAAAAGCCACTGAACGTATGTCTCGGGTCGTTACGTAACCAGTGTAGCCAATATGGTGGCAGCGTAGTATTTAAGATTGAGGCTGGTTTATTTTCAACAGCTGATTAAGTTCGCTTAGTGTTGTAACAACTGAAATCCAACATGTAGAAGATAGGTTAACTATTTTGTCACTTCAGTTTAAGTCAAACAATTGGTATTAGTGTCCGTATTAGGACAGTAGATTTGTTGTAAAGTTTCAAGTCGGTAAGTTATAGCTCACTGCCTTTTATTCTCGATTCACCGCAAAGATAGCTAAAAACTTCTTTCACACATTCGTTTAATTTTTAGAAGGAGAACATACCGTTAGTTGAAAGGTATTTGCAAGTAATAGTGACAGTTTTATGACTTAAAAAATTGTTAGGGTGTAACTGAGGTGTTATGACATATGACATTTCACCATTGAAATGCTATACGCCGTTGTTTGAGTATTCCTAGTTACTTCCTCAAAAACATCTTTCACATACACCTTTAATTCATATGAGGGGAATGTACTATCAGGTGAAATGTGTTTGCAAGTAATAGTGATAGTTTCATAATCTAAAACAAAATGTTAGGGTGTATTTGAGTTGTGTGAAAAATATGACATATCATCAATCTGCTCTGATCCGCCATTTAAATACTATATGCCATTGTTTGAGCGTTTCTAGTTATTACTTCAAAAACATCTTTCACATACACCTTTAATTTTTATGAGGGGAATATACAATCAGGTGAAATGTGTTTGCAAGCACTGGTAATAGTGATAGTTCCATAATCTAAAACAAAATGTTAGGGTGTATTTGAGGTGTGTGAAAAATATGACATATTGCTGATCTGATCTGATTCGCCATTGATGCTTGAGGGTTATAGTTCCATAACTTCTTTCTTTCTTATTGATCTTATTATTTGACAAAACTGGAAAGGTGTTTTAGAATGCTTTGTGACAGTTTTACACTTTTTTCTTAGGGCAGTGTGTCAGTGTCAGTTAACATTGTGTTAACGTCCATTCTATTCCCCACATGCAATAAGATATCTGCATTATTTATTAATGTAAACAAAAATGTTTTAAAGTGGATTTTTTAAAAGGACAGCTGATGTTAACAGGTGTTCTCGCGATACTTTTGCGTTCTTTAACATGTTTTGGGAGGGAAGGCTGCGGTGTATTATTTTTTCTTTCATTCATTCACATATGTACTTCTTTCTTTTATTCTTTTTCTTTATTTCATTCATTCATTCACAATTCTTGCTCTTAATTCTTACTATAATTCATACATTCATTCAAAATTCAAAATTCTGACTGATACAATAAACTGGCTGAAGTTTTGTTAAACCAGGGATAATCTACAACGTATATACTCTGTATAGTCTTCCAGGTTAAACACAACTGAAGCTGCACTGGGAACGAACCAAGTCACTGTGTGCATTGGAACATGACAAGGCACAAATTAATTAGTAGAAATGGTAAAGAAAGCAAGCGAGTGACCTATCCCTGTTGTAGAGTATCCCTGGTTATATTGACTAGTTACAGCAACAAGTGATAGTGGTTAAATAGCAGTTAATCCCTTTTGTTTCAAGATGACCTATGTCAGTGACCTGTGACATAGTGTTATCCCCACACTGCTCAGCTGTTCAAAGTCACAACAAACCAACTCGACATTTAAGCTAGATGCACCAAGATGTATTTAATACCTTATCTATCTGTATGGTTACATCAAGGTTTGGTGAAGAGAGCACACGAGCATTCCAAAGGCAATATTGTTATATCTATGAGTCCTCACTACAAAATTTACCAAGATGATGAATGCAGCGTGATTATTATACCCTCTTTGTGAAGATATCAGAATTAAATTTCCTTCTCTTCCAGTTATGATCATTATTATTATAACTTTTGTTGTTGTTGATGGTGATGTTTCTTGTCACAGATACTTAACACAACTAATGCAAAAAATGGCTAACATAGCCCTGTTTTCCAGTGCCTGCATATTTTGTGAAAGGTGATATAATAAATATAAATGAACTCTCATATGAACATTTGTTCAGCTCCTGCACACAAATGGGTCTCCATGAGAAATATACCTACATTTATTGGTCACTGTATTATTGTCAGTTATGTATGTGAAATACACGTGTTTGTCTTAATATCATAAACATGTAGGTTTATAGATAAGATGTTTATTTCAGCAACATTTAGGTTAAGAATAGCCATTACCCTTTGTGAACATATACATTTAAAAGAAAAATGCTTACCTTTGTTTAATATGTAGATTAGAATGGGAGGTTTACTCAATTAATTATATGGATGAGAAATAAGATGTTTAACTGTGTAAATATGTACATTAAAATTGATATGTTTACCTCTGTGAACATTTAGATTAAAACTTAAATGTTTACCTTGTGAACATGTAGATAAAAACTGAGCTGTTTACATTTGTGAACAAATACATTAAATACAAGATGTTTATTTATGTAAACATTGAGATTGAAATTGAGATCTTCATGAGCATAGAGATTAAAAATGAGATGTTTGCTTTGTTAACATGCACTTTAAGAAAAAATGTTTACCTCTCAAGAATTGTGCAGAAATTCTGCACAATGTGAGAGCACTACTGTGTCACTGTCTGTTCCTCTGTAATCACCAAGCGACTTGCTGATGTGAGTTATTTCTGAGATCACTGTGAATAGCTGCAGGATTGTTGATGCTATTTGAATCAATATTCATTCACTCACAATTTCTGAGTGAGTGAGTTTAGTTTTCACCACACTCAGCAGTATTCCAGCTATATGGCAGCAGTCTGTAAATAATCTAGTCTGGATCAGACAGTCCAGTGGTCAACAGCATGAGGATCAAGTTTATGTATTTTGGATACAATGACATGTGTCAACCAAGTCAGTGAGCCTGACCACCTGCTTCTGTTAGCCACCTGTTATGACACCCATGGGTTATTCAAGATCAATTCTAACAGATCTTCAAAGGTCCACTATTTCAGAAAAAGATCTGATATTTCTACTGTAGTTTACTGTCAATATGAAAAACAATCACTGTGCTGAAATGTTATGTACCCACATAGTTGTGAACAAGTCCCACAATACACCATCACATTCATGTTTATTTGTAACAGTTTCATCCATATGTTATATGTTGTTTGTCAATGCGTCAAACAATGAGCAAAGTGATATTTAGTTTCACTCATTAGGTCACCCACCTGCCCACCCATCTATCACCCTATAAATCCATCCATCACTCCATTTAAATACCAACAATCCATCTTGAACATGAACCAATCATTATTAAGGCGTTGGTCCTGTCTTAATCTCGGCTGAAGAAGATGGATATATGTTTTCTTCTCATCTGTTTTCTGTAATAAATGAATCTCCACTGACCGTATTGTCATAGTCTCAACATCAGTCTTTTCAAGGTCATCATGTCCACTACAAATATTGTCCTGGCAGCAAAGTATATATATTTATTCACCATGAAATGAATAATATACCAGACAGTGTATAAACTGCTTTGGGTGTGTATTTGTATTGTACATGAATTGGCCAAATATGCTCAAAGTCACACTTTTCATTACAACTTAAAAACAACATTATTCATTGTTTTTCAAACATGGAAGCAGGTGCGCTCTTTGGCCATTCTGCCAAAAGCTTGATATATCAGACGTTTGTTGTTATTATTCTGTTGTTATTTCATTGGGTTGTTTCGGGTTTAATAAAATACAATATCAGTTTCAATTTCATAATGCTGCTTATTAATTCTGTTATAGAAACCGAAGGTTTTCTAGATTTTTTCTCCACAGATATATGTCATGTTAGATCAATAGAGATGTGTGAACGCTGATTTTTTTTCTTGAAACAATTGTGAAAACAGTGCAGTGAAATATTTGAAAAGAAAGAAGTTTCAGATTGGAAATAAGGGTTGTACAATATGCATATTACATGTATTGAGCAGACTGAAAAACATTGTTAAGTAACTTGCTTTTGTATATCATCATAAGGTTTTATCATTTTGTGGTTTATTTGTGTAAACTTTTAAGTTGCTGGTAACAAATTCCAGAACAGTTACAGATTATTTTAGTAACAAATACATGACAAAAAACTTGTGATCAACTTTATTTGATATGTATGATTGTGAAATAGTCACAAACAATAAATATTTTTGTTTTGTTTGAAAATAATATTACAATATTTTACCTAATCTAATGAAAAGAATAAAATATCACATGCTTTTTTGACTTCCCATAATTGTAAAACACAACATTAAACTAATTCAGGTCCTAATTGTGAGAAACAGTTCCCGAAAACATTATTTTATGAAAAGTTACATTAGTTGTTCATATTTCATGGTGTTTTTGTCCTTCATGAACTAACAAAGACAAATATAGAGCCTTATCTACAGTAATGTTCTGACTTTGAAATGTGCATGTGATACACAATTGACTCCTACTTTAAACTTGACTCTGTAATTTTAATCTGATATAAGAAGATAATATATGGAGATGTGAAACTCCAGTAGCCTCCATGGATGAGATGAATTATTTTCTCAATAAAAATGTATGTTTGTGATGGCATTTAACCAGTATCTGACATGTTTATTACCATGGTAACAGATGCTGCCTGTTAGTAGTTCAGTAATGACCTGTCTGTATTCACCATTAACGCAGATAAGAGTTCTAGCACTGAGATGATCAGTGAATCTTTCTGAGAAGTTTTTGTGTAAAGTTGTTGTTGAGAAGGGAGATTACTCTGCTTGTCTGATAAAAATGCAAATGATATCACAAAGGAAACTTGTTACAGAGAGGATGTCATGTGTCTTCAAAGTTGTATTATGAACTGGTAATTTGTTAATAAGGAGAAAGTTGATGTTGAACAAATTGGAATGTACAAATGTGTTAAGAAACCAAAATGAGCGTCACAAAACTAGGTCCTGGGCTCTTTTGTAGTCATGAGATTTTTTGCTATCTGTAACAAGAATGTGGGAATGTTAGATGTCATTGGTCAATAGGAATGTCTCATGTCTGTGTTCCTTTTAACATATTGACTGCTTACTACGAGTATACTTGTAGTATTAATTCGGACCAAATTTGCTATTATGAGTTATCTTGTAGCTACATCTCTGGTATTTTTAAACAAGTTTTACATGTTGGCAAAATATGTAGAAGAAACAAACAGCCCCTGGTGTTCTTTGTTACTTGTTAAGCCTTGACACCCTAACAACCTTTTAGATTAAATTAGTGTGTTGAAAACAAATACATTTCTGTATTCTCTCTAGACTTCATTTGAGTGAGTGATGTTTTATGCCACATTTAGCAATATTCCAGCATTATCACAGTAGGGGTATACCAAAATCCACCAGGGTACCACGCTTCCTCTACTGTATTTGAGCCCATGAAGGTCTGGGTATATTGGCCTTAAAAAACACACTAGGCTACCACACTTCCACTACTATATTTGAACCTGTGAAGGTCTGGGTATATTGGCATTCACTAACCTGTGCATGGCGACTAACAGGATCGAGTGGTCATTAACACGTCAACACTTCCCAATTGTGCAGATCAGTGTTGATGCTTTTGATCACTGGGTTGTCTGGTCCAGACTAGATTATTTATAAACTGGTGCCATATGGCTGGAATATTGCTGAGTGCAGCATAAAACTAAACTCACTCACTACTTTGTTTGAGATACACTTCCTACTTAATGTCTATTTTCAGCAAAAACTTGGTTATTTAATGATAACCATGCAAATAACATATATTTCTTCATCTTCATATGAAACTCCCCCATCATGGTATGGCTGAAATATTGCTGATGTGATGATAAATATTAACTCACTCACTCATATTAAACTCAAGTAGCTGAGAGGATTCTATCACTGGTTGTGTGTGCTGGCGATTTGGTGCCTCAGTCTGAGAGTAAGGGTTTAATAGAAAGAGTCTCTTGGACATAGTGAGACCCAGGAAATTCTCAGTATGACTAAGTTAATCCTTTAATGTAAACCAAAAGTCACTGAGTTTTGTAATCTGAGTGGTTGCAAAACATGATCAGATGGTATTTGATTTCCAGAAACTGCAAGACTGTTTGCTGCGTATTGACACTTATAAACCTTGCAAACAATTGTTTTGTTGTCATCAACGTCATACAAATCATATTTTGACGTAAAGTTAGAATGACATCACAAATGAGTAACCCCAGATACTGCCATGGGAACCAGCTGAAACGGCCAGCTGATGACACTTCACTGCTGTACTTGTACTTGATGTAAACGGGTGCTGACAGTAAAACCCTTTTGTTTACTTTTTTGTTTACAGTATCGATAAACACCATGTGTTGGCCAATTCCCGGTCGTTATTGAGTATTTGAAGCATGGGAATACATTTGGAACTGATGGCATGAGCTGGAGGTTTCAAATGGAATGTTAGTGTGCTTCAAATACTGTTTTTGTTAAAGTCATGTTTATCTCCTAAATGTATGACAATCTAGTGTACTTAACTCGATACCACCCTGCTTGGAATACCCCACACATTATTTGTAAAGGTCATCGGAAGCCACCAAATGATTGGTTAGTCAGTCCTGTTTGGTTGTGCAGTTGCAATTCTAGATTATCTAACTGGATTTTCCAGTTCTTCGATCTCTTGATTGTGTATTTTTAAACAGGCCATTGTCACATGTCTAGCAGTAGGGCAGGACATGCTTACTCTTTTCAGGAACACCTGGCGTCATCACTCATTTTCATTGTTCAATTTATATAATTTTCACACCTGGAAGGTGTCTTTCTTTGACTGATTGTTTTTCCATTGACATGTATGCAAATGTTCCATGAAAGTCATGATTATAAGTGAATCATAACCGAAATGCAGATATTTACAATCACGCATAAATAAAAACTTACGTGTTACTTGATTCTGTAGTCTTTCTGTGGGCTTTAGGTGCAACATTACATGAAAAAATTAGAAAAAGAATTGTGGATTAATCACTGTATCTGTCACCGGATCACCTGATCTGGATGTAATTGGTCTTATTCACAAAAGTTTCATATTTTCCTGTTTCCCTAAAAGACTTCTGGGATGGATGGAACTAACAATGTGACTTGGATTTGACTGCCTCAATTGTTCTCTGCGATCTTCTCCATAATGCTAGATGGGTATCTGTGTATGTCTTTGGGGAATAAGACACTTTTAATTTTCATCAAAACTACAAGATAATAGACGTTTTCTGATTTTCCATCACTTGGCAGAACAAACATATGGTTTCAAACAACTGTGGTTTCTTTTGATGCATTTCTGTTTTAAAACATAACAGACTGTTTGTTATTGCTCTTCAAAGTTGCTATCTAGTGCAGTGTGTATGCTGAAAGGTTACATTTCCAGGCGTGTTTGATAACTTCAATACTTTTCATGATTTATAGAGCCCTCTCCTATTCTCATGGGTTTCCTATTCTCATGGTAAACCTATTTTCTGCTGAGATTGCCAATGCGTGATACTTAGCGGTTGTTTACATCACTGACTGGTAAATAGGAAGTGGCCCAAGTCTGTAAATTATCATAATGCTGCAACGTAAGGAATATTTGCGAGTTTTAACCATCTTGAAAACATCGTAACTTTCCCAAGTGCAATAATACACCTGATGGATCAAGGAGTTGATAGATGCAGATATTAGAGGGGGAATCTCTTCATTTAAAAACAAGTGTACATACGAAATGAACTGTTTGCATTATTTTTTAGCAGATATCCGTAAGTACCGTGAGAATAGGAGACGCCAGTATATAGGGAGCACAATTGGAGTAGTTGCTTTTGTACATACCCAACAAAGGGGGAGGGGGATTCACTCAGCCTCTCTAGCACTTTCACTATCAACTCTGAATCTACACATCATTTGTGAATTTTTGGATACAAATTACATCCAACTTCTACATTTGTTTACCAAGGATACAAGATAGCCATGTGTTTTCAAGGTTCAGAATGTTTATCATCTCTAGAGTGATAAATGAAAATTGAGAAAAATAGTATACGCTTGACTGTGTCACAGCAAAGTGTGTGTACAATTTTTTTTCGTTAGTCATAGTCACTTCTACCTTTATAACGGTGTAAAAATCTAAACAAAAATGTTCGTGTATGATATAAGCAAGTAGTTACCATACATATAGTTGTATGCTTCACTGCTGACTAGCCTGCTGATCAAATACATGCATTTTGCTGTCTGACTCAAACAATGGTACCTTTTTGCATGTTACAGGGGAATTCATGATTCTAATCCATAAAAAGAAAAGGCACAAATGAATCCCAACAGATTTAGATTAATTTTGTATCTTTTGTATCTGATTTCTTTAGTCCGTCAATAAAAATACCCCAAAGAATGTTGTCCTTCATAATTCCCGGTATAAATTTGGTCAAGTGGAAATTCTCATTCTCATTTTACTGTCAGATAAAATAATTGACAGATATGACACCAGGTGTTGTAGAAATGAGTCTCCATGCCTACCTAAAGAAATGTTGAGAATACTTCACTCAGTGCTCAATACTACTACCAAGCATAGTAGCAGGGATGTTGGACGATTGATGACACTCCATTTGTGATAGATGGGTTTCATAAGGGACACAGTGCCACTCTAATTATATCCTTTTAGCAATTAAATAGACCAGACTTTGATACACCAGACTTTGAATCTCCTTAAAGAGGATGTCATATAGTCATTAAGTACAAGTTCAGTAGGAGATGTATCCTCAAAGTAAGTACAAACTCATCAAAACTCATGATTAGCTGGAAATGACTACGCACTGTCCAGCAGATACCGGAAAGGCCGATAGCCAAATGTTGCTGGCCTGGCTAAAAATATATTTAATGATAAAAGACATTATGATTCTTAAATGAGGCACAATGTTGTGAGACTGAAAATGTCTCAGGGCTGAAAACCTTAGCAGACAAAGTATAATGGACTGAGATGTCAGAGTTAGTACTTAAACATTTTGTTCAACATTGTCCAAGGCCTGTACATTACTCCTGTGGCTTGGTGCCACAGTTCACACTGACAAAAACTCTTGAATATAACAAAAGTATTCTTTTTGGACAAATATTGCAATGGATAATTCAAATTCCTGACATCAAGGAAAAATACATTGCCATAGTCTAGCAAGAGTGCATTGTTTCAACATTTGTATGCATGGTGAAGAAATCAGTATTTTTCAGGATGTTTACACCAAGATTCACCAAGATACTGGATGGTAAATAAACACATCTCTTCTGATCATGTGAAGTATCTATACTGAGTCAAAAAAGAAACTTCACAAATGTAATTTTTTAAAATAATGAATAATTTTTCTCTGATGATGCATCTATGTATCTAGAAAAACGTTAGCAAATCCCACTGAAACCCATCCATTCATCGTGCAAATGACATTAGTGTCAAATCAGGTTTTGCATGTGGAGTCGATCACATGATCCTCGCATCGAAGTTTTCCTCATTTGCACGTGTTGGCATTGGTCTCAAGAACACTTTTAAACCACAGTTCTAACAGTAAATACCATGATTGTCAAATGCGCAACATGAACGTGCCATTGGCATGTTGTAAGCGGGAAGATCAGTTATTGAAGTCACAAGAGCAATTGGATGCTGCCATTGTACTGTGTATGATTTGCAAGGTCATCTACATTAAACTGGCACCACTTCTGATCACCCAAGGTCGGGTCATCCATGTGTGACATCACAAGCAGAAGACCATCAAATCGTCCTACGTCACCTACATGACAGATTTCTGCCGGCTACATGAACCAGGGCTCAGATGTTTAGAGGTCAACTGTCCTCACAGACTATTCGAAATCGGTTGCAGACTGCCAATCTCCATTCTCCATGTCCATATTGTGACTTGACATTCTGTATACCTATGTTTTGGAACAGCGGTGTAGCCTAATGGAATTGATTATGCCACTGTCAGTGTATTGAGTACATCACACAGATCTCAGCAATGAAATAAAATCAATGTAACCATCTTACATCTCTTGTTCTTTTGTAGTGCCCTGCAGAAAGAATGTGAAGTTTCTTTTTTGACTCAGTATATTAAAAGCAGCGTTAATTGTATTATTATGACAATATTGTAATATCTTTTGGCGAATCAATGAAAAACGTGATGAGGCCAGACCAGTTTTCTTCCTTATTTTATGGATTGCTTCCGTCAGAAAACCTTAAGTTCAAAGTCAGAATAATATTCATTTTAAATACTAAAAGTATTTTACTTATAAAGTCATGAAGTGTATATGGGGTATAAAAAAATGAAAAAATATTTTTTGTACATTCACATTTTTGGCCATTAAAAACATTAGGATTTTATTTTTTAGCAGGGATTTCTTTTAATTGTTATGCTTTACAGATTAAAGATAATATGCACCAGAGAGGATTCTGGTGATCCTGACACAGTCAGGATGGTAAAGCTCATCATCAGCTCAGGGCCCTTGTCCCCTATGCATGCAGCCCAGACAGCGAATGGGACCTCTCAAAGGAAACACTGCCTAGTCGAACCAACCAAGAACTTGCTGGGAGATTATGTAGACTTCTCAATTCTGCAGCCTACTGCATTACCCAAAGTGTCAGAAGGGCTGTGCTTTCAGTGGAGAACATGGGCACTGGTTTCCTAGAGATCAGGAGGTACCAAACCAAAGGCACCGAGAACAATGTGGAGTCTGATGACAGTGTACTTGGGATGCAAGCGAGGCATTTCAAAGGCGAGGTCTGAATATGTTTCAGTCCAAAGGACCAGAAAATTCAGTGATATAAATACATTTATTGGCATTATCGAAAAAGACAAGATCAGGTTTGTTGCCTGGTATTCTTCTGACTGTATACGAGTATATTCCAGAGAAGTTTAAAAGCATCATTTTCCATGACGCCCTGTACATGTTCAGTGTCATACCATGGATGGACCTTGGTGTCAAAGCCAGAGCCATGGTGGAGACTTAGTAAAAGCAGTGACCCATGCCATCATGCCTTTTAAGATAAGCTGTTTGTGGCAAGAAAGGGCATCCACTGACAAGGTGTTGGACATGGACAGTCTCTGTAAATTCATTGCACAGTTGACATTTCATGATAACATTTTATTTAAGAATCACATTCTGGCGATTGTGAGTGGGAAGTAGCTGGTCTTGGGCAGCAAAAAGGAAGCCCTTTTATTATCAGCATTATTATTCTTGAAAAAATATGACCGACAGATTCATAAAACAAGAAATAAATTGGTCTGGCAAGATTGAAAATAGTGATCCCATCTATTTGCAGTATCCTGGTGCACGGATTGATAAGGAAATCAGTGGATGGGAACTGACCGTCTGACCATTATGGAAAGCTGGGAAACTATTTGTATGAACTTCTAAGTTAAACATTTTTTTTATAGATTCCCATATTTGAATGCAGCTCTTTTAAGAAAATCTTCTGTTTCCATTGGTTACAAATATACACCAATTTATGAAATTCCATCACTTATGATCCACTTGAAAGCATATCTAAAGTGTGGTACGTTTTATTATAATAATATTGTGTGATAACTGTGTCAGAGAGGCAATGTTATCAGACACACCATACACACTTGGATGTCTTTTTAAGAGGTGTGTGGCTTTTGCATCCTAAACTAATTAAGTCCTGTCAACGAAAATGGAGAGGAAAGGTTTTTCATTAACTCTTGTCACCCAGATATATTGATGGAAGATACGCCAGTTTGTGAATGTCTTGCATTTTATGTTGGTGCCAGTTAATAATTGTGGAAATAGTTTCCTTTTCCAGAACCTCTTCACATCATCTCACTCAGCCTATCATCTGCAGCATTTTCAAGTGGGGTAGCCCTGTGGTTAAAGCGTTCACTCGTCACGCAAAAGACCCGGGTTCTATTCCCCACATGGGTACAATGTGTAAAGCCCATTTTCTGGTGTCCCCGCCGTGATATTGCTGCATTTTTAAGTCCTGAATCTTAGTTAAGCTTCATGCTGAAATTGTTCATATAGTTAGCCTCATTACCTACTCCAATTTCTCTCACAAAATTTGTGCAAAAGCAGCTGTACGTAAAATTTGTATTCAAAACATTCAAGATCAAATGGCCTGCTTGTAACTTGATCTTTTCTGAATACGAAATGTGCCATGGATGAGTATAGATTCAAACAGCTTGCAAATTATACTGATATTTATGTTTAATTAACTGTAAACAAACTGCAAAATATATACTGCTGCAATACACTGAACAAAAGTTGTTGTGAAGTGGAGAACTGAAGCAGAATATGATCAACCATAATTCTAGCACCTTTACTAGGAAACAACAAATGTCAAAATGTACCTCTGATCCAGCCTTTCATTAATACATTTTCTTTACTGATGTAGCCTTTTCATTCCATAATTCAAAAGTTTAACTTCCTGAAGAACCTTGGTATGTGCCTTTTCCTAAACATTTTGTTAACAAGTGTCACGTTAGTGTTGGAAATTTGAAACCAAATTGAGTATTGATTTCCAGATGTAGAAATGTGATGTAGATAACTATTCATTGCCTTTCTCATCCTTTTGATTGCTTAGTGATAATTTGTAAGACCTTCCTTATAACATGATTTCCTCAATTTAGAGCAAACACGATCGGATGAAATTTTATTGTGGCTCACTTCCATCGGTATGTAAATATACATACACGACCATTTTGATCTGGATAACATTTCATTGACATCAGCTGTGACCCACTGGGCTGAGGATCAAATGATCAAACATCGTTGGCTACACTGGTCTTCATAGTTTGGGAAGAATTTTGATAGTTTCAGCTTCTGAAATATATGTTTTCTGATGCTTGCTTTTGCATGATATTGATTCTGGTAGTTGTTTTTTCTCATGGAGGATCTCTGCTTTGATATTGTTCAGATGTTACTAAAAGTGGCATCGAAACGTTCTCAATATGTGATAACTATACCGTTCAGCAAAAGAAATGTGCTTTCTTTGTCAAGATTTTAAACAGGAGACATAAACATGAACACCTTCTTTTGTGAGATTTCATTAGTTCAAAACTTTGCATTTCTTTTGCTGTATAGTATATTTCATGTGGGTTTTAGGATTGGCAGTACATGTACATGACCTGTGAATTGGCTTAAAATAATTTTAGTCAAGTCAACTACAGTATGTGCAACATATGTCATATTTGGGATAATACTTTCTTAGTAAAGTACAAATTCTAGCACTTTTTGGGGTTGAGTCCCATCCTGGATTCAGGCACCTAATCGCCAGCACACAAAGTCAGCCACCCAGACTGCTCAGCCACCATGACTTCGGGCTAGCTTGCTAGGCGGCTGACTTTGTGTGCTGGCGATTCGATTAGGTGCCTGACTCTGAGGGTGCGGGTTCGAATCCTGGATGGGACTCAACCCAAAAAAGTACTAGAATTTGTACTTTACTAAGAAAGTGTTATCACAAATATGACATGTGTTGCATTTGACCACTTTCTAAATGGCATCGAGTAATCATAACTACAGTACGTATTTTTCAGTAAAATTTTATGTTACAACTTTCACTGGCAAAGTTTATGCTTTAAAGTTTGTGAGAGAGTATAATTTTTGGGTGAGTATCATCGATGCCCGATGATGATGTGAGTTCAACGACATCAGACCTGTAACTGTTTCATCATTTACTGTGGCAGTACCCTCACTCAAATCTGTGAATATTAAGGGCAAATATAGTTGGTTGTGTCAGTACTGATATTGCCCTCAGGTTGTTGAATCTACTGACAGGTCCATTAGTCAAATCATGATCAGGAACGGTTAGACATTATCGCCCATCATTAAGTAAGGTGGAGAATATTGAATCAGCATTCATCCATCTGTCTTTCCATGCGTTTGTCTGCCCTTCTCTCTATTTATACCAAATTTTTATCAAACCTCTTTCAATGGGAAATGGAATTGCTCTGATGTCATGACCTAAAATGACTTAAAAAGTCATTGTCATATATTATTAAAGGGTCGGCCCAACTGCTCTCTGTTGTTGTTTAGTGCATACTGTATTAAATGGCAAAGACTTTTCTGAAAAGCTGTTCAAGTGAAGTGTTTTAATTTCACACACTATTCTTGCCATGCTATAAAATGAGCTGAAAACTGGTTTTGTAGAATTTTATTTGCTGCCTTTGAGTGGCATTTCAGAAGTTAGGAAGGACAATATAGACAAACCTTATGGATAACAACTTCTTTTATCTCGTGAGTGTGACATTTCTTTAAGGGTTCCTGTACCCTTGTCAAGCAGGAATGACAACAGCACAAGATTCTGTATCAAAACGTTGCACTCATGAAATAAAGAAGTTGTTTCCAGAAAGTTTGTATTGATTTACCGATTTATGGCTTATACTCCACACTTTTTGGTTTAGTGCATGCTGCATGGAATGGGCACACCTTTTCTCAGGAACTCCTGAAATCACATTAATAAAAGTTTGCATACTTGTTGGAGAAAATTTCTGTTTCTATATAAGGTACCTTTTTATGTGTTTATTTCACATTTAATGACTGGTGTTTTTTCATAAGGCTCTCTGGCATTGTGTTACAATTTTGTGCATTATTATAAGAACAAACAAAATTCAAATGTGCCTGTAGCAGAAGATAATGATGACAATTTGTTTTCTTGTTTCAAAATGTTAACAATGTGCCATTTGTGTTCCACAAGGCAAATATGGTCTTTCCTTTTGCTGACGAAGATGAAGACAGTGCCATTCCAACACTGCAAAGGTCCATCCCACCCACAATCCACCCACATACACAAACACATACTTTCAATTTGATATAAGGGATATGATTATGATGATAAGGCTGAACACCAATTCAGCTCCGTGACATGTCCATGTCTGTACACTCTGTAAGGTTTAGTCAGCGAGGTAAAGTGTGCAAGGTACAGTCTAAGGTTTAGCCTGCAAGGTACAGTGTGCAATCTATGGGTTGTAAGGTTTAGTCTGCAAGGTACGGTCTGTAAGGTATAGTTTGTAAGGCACAGTTTGTAAGGTACATTCTGTAAAGTATAGTTTGTAAAGGTACAGTTTGTAAGGTATTGTCTGTAAATGGTCAGTAAGGTAGGGTACTGTCGGTAACATATGGTGTTGTTCACAAATAACTGAGATTCTATCTGGCTATTAGGACAGTTCTTGGGTTTATAGATTTATGATTAATTGACCAAGTTGCTTGAAGCTATTATCAGGATTTAGGTCCATTTTCCAATTATCTCACTATGTCTCTATTAATAACCAAACTACATCAAAAACACATTTAATAGTCATATAGAGATTACAGTTGAATCTGACAATTCTAAAACTAGTTCATTGTCCTTAATGGACCATACTTTTGTTGACAGATACTGATTTCCTTGATTATCGCGACAAGTTGAAACAAGGAGTTGAAAGGCCAAATTGTCAAGTTTCTTTATGTCTCCTAGCCAAGAGAGATAAACTACAGTAACCAAAACACAGTGATGAACAAAATGATATTGGGAAAATAACATTGTAATGACTCTTAGAACAGCAAATACAAACCTTTACAAATCTTAGTCAAGTGACCTGTGTCGTTTTTTCATATTTTTTTCATTTTATTTTTAATAACCTTTTCATTATTCTTAAGCATTTAGATGACAAGATTTAAATGGTTGGGGTTTATTTTATAAATAGATTAAAAGAATATTTTCTTTGGATGTTTTTTTCAGATATCTTGTAAGATATCCTACTTTAAGTTTGTTGCATCCGGAGAATGCATCCATGTATATCTTGAGAACGGTAGCTTGTACAGTTGACATATCTCATTATTGAGAGTGCAGTTCATTGTCAAGAGGTTATTCAAGATACTCTGTATTGTTGTGCTGTGGTAGTGATGTTCCGATTAATTAAAATACTGAACATTGGTCACAATGACCAAATGACCAACCAATTGATCACATTTTCTCGAACACAAATGATTTTGGAACTTCTTTTCTAGTATTTGAAACACTTGACAATGGAATGTATCTTCAGGATGGGAAATGAGTGTACTTGAGTCAGGTGGATACTGAGTGGGACCTAAGTCCCCATGGATCTACCTGGATGTGTGCACATAGAGTTACATGACCAAAGTTCACGTCATGTAAACAGTCATCAGATAATGCTAATTATTACTCGCCTGTTGAAGATACTGCAGTGTAATATTTTCACTTCAATATTACACTAGTGTAATACCGCTTGACGTATGACGTCAAAATGGTTCAAAGTTGTGACATCACAATGCTAATGTTGATGTCATGATTTTACTAGACCTGGCTTGACTTGAAAGCTGAGAGTCCTCACACTGTTGGCAATTTCGCCACAGTTTCTGTTAATTTATGTTGACAAGTAATAAAGAGAATACTAAACTCGCTTCCATAAAATACCATTTTCATTAAACTCGTTAAAGATTTAGGATCAAACTCGCTTTCGCTCGTCTGATACCAAATCATTAGCCCGTTTAATAAAAATGGTATTACACGGAAGGTCGTTTAGTATCCTCTATAAAGTGTTCCTCACTTGATTCCTGATAGTAATCTACTGATCTGTTAGTCGTACTTCACAAAAACTCCTTCGCAGTTTGTGATTGTAGCTTTTTAATGCACGTTAAGTCTCATCTAGTTTTCGTCATCATTGTCTTCTTGATAATCCACAGTAGTGATTTATATTTTAGGTTGTTACACTAGGTATCAGTAGTAAAGTCCTTGTGTATTAATGTACCACTGTGATCTTTAAGAATAGACAAAATATACAGAGATTCAATACTATAACAGTGTGATTTTAAGGTGTGAAAGCACTAGATTACTTCACTCATGCCTGTCAGATATGATTTATCTTACAACTTGCTGTTTCAAAATGTACCTAACAAGCAATTTAGATACATTGCAAAGCAACTTGTAAGAAAAAGCATGGGCACGAGGGGCCTTCTCTGCAGCAGAATACTGTCTCTAGTTGTTACAGGAATTGTTACTGTTTTAGTATAACTTCAGCATAACTTCAACAATTATGATGAAAATAAATCACTCTCCTGGTGATTCTTTTTCAATTACCCCAAATTAGGACATGAATGAAACATCTATGTCATCTTTACATATTCAGTCAGGGACTTAACTGCATAAATAAATAAGAATGACATACATGACACTTGCTTTTTAAACAAGTATGATGTAGAGCATGCATTTACATCATTGATGTGTAGGATGCATAACCTTATGACTCAATTCCTTGGCTACGCAAATTGCGTCTTTGATTTTTATGTTTAATGTGTCTTTCAGCATTACTTAGGATGTATGACAATATCCTGTGAATAACTGAGTCTGGACCAGACAATCCTGTGATCAGAATTACAAGTGGGGATACAAGGATTTTGATGTTTAATGTCTCTTTCAGCATTACTTTTGATGTATGACAGTATCCTGTGAATAACTGAGTAATTTTGATCAGACAACCCTGTGATCAGAATTACAAGTGGGGATTCAAGGATACTTTTAACCAACCTGCTCAACAAGTCTGACCACCTAATCCATTTGGTTGCCTCATATAACCAACTTTGGTTGAGGAGGACCTATTCTAGGAGTCTCACTGTAATGAGTATTTACTTTCAGTCATGACCTGAGTCTGTGACGTATATGTCATGATGTATTTGCATGTTATAAAGGCACAGACATTTATACCTGTTACTTCATATGAATGGAAAAATGGTATGGACACTTACGTCTATTTGCTAAATATGTGAATGAAAAAATGCCATGGACATTTAAGCTTGTTTACTCACTTCAATGGAAAAAAATGACATTGACATTCATGCCCATTTACTCAAATGAATTAAAAGTGACATGGACATTTAAAGCCTGTTTCCTCATGAGAATGGAATAATGACATGGACATTTAAAGCCTGATTCCTAACAGGAATGGAATAATGACATGGACATTTAAAGAATGATTCCTAACAGGAATGGAATAATGACATGGACATTTATGCCTGTTTCCTCATGAGAATGGAGTAATGACATGGACATTAATGTCTGTTTCCTGATGGGAATGGAATAATGACATGGACATTTAAAGCCTGTTTCCTAACAGGAATGGAATAATGACATGGACATTTAAAGCCTGTTTCCTGATGGGAATGAAATAATGACATGGATATTTATGCCTGTTTCCTCATGAGAATGGAATAATGACATGGACATTAATGTCTGTTTCCTGATGGGAATGGAATAATGACATGGACATTTAAAGCCTGTTTCCTAACAGGAATGAAATAATGACATGGGTATTTATGCCTGTTTCCTCATGAGAATGGAATAATGACATGGACATTAATGTCTGTTTCCTCACGAGAATGGAATAGTGGCATGGACATGTATGCCTGTTTCCTCACGAGAATGGAATAATGGCATGGACATTTATGTCTGATGGGCAAATGGAAGAAATCTCTGATTTGGTAATGACATCTGATTTTCATTACTTACTATTTCAACTCCTTATGATGGTGGTGTAACACATTCTTATGCTTGAGGACAGGAAATCGAAATTGATTGAAGCCAAGTTTTCATTGCCACTGAAGTACAATGTGTGAGGACCCTTAATGATCAGGGTTAGAATTTATCTACAGTAACACATGCTTGTTGTAAGAGGTGACTAATGGGCTTGCCAACTTGGTTAACACATGTCATCATATCCCGTTGTTCATGCTGCTGATCCCTAGATTGTCCAGTCTGCCATTCAGGTGGAATATTGTTTAGTCATGCCTAAAACTAAACTCACTCACTCACTCACTCACTCACTCCAGTAACCAGCAATCTCGACAAAATACCTATGATATACAAGTATTGTGAAATAGACCATAGTACCCCAGAGTACTGGGCAGATATCGGCCATATTTGATGAATGGTCTACATATATGAAAATGTGAGTGTTTTGAAAAAAGCATTGTGATAAATTACAAAATTAGAAAAAGGTTACTTCACAACCATTTGTATGGTTTAATATGGTTCAGCCTCAAAATTAAATATTACAACAATTCATAAACTCTGAGTTTAGACAGCATAAAAAATGGTGGCAAACATAATTTTCATATTAGTGAACGTGAACCTCATGGTGTAACGTACATTAAGTCCACATATTGCAGGGGTGGGATGAGGATTCCTCTATATCTACTTCCTGTTACATGTAGGTTGGCATTCTGGCTGTTGCATAGCAACTGAAAATCTTAGAAAGTGGTTGTGGTTGCCTGGAACAAGCAATCTCATTCACATTCCTTAATAAAAGGATTGACAGTTTCAGTTAAATGCATTCTTACAGAAAATGAAATCGAGGAATAGCCTTCCTCCCAAAGTAACTACACATGCAAACCATGGATCCATTTGTGATGATTTGTTAGATCTTTACTTCAATGTGTTCTGAATGAGAACACGATGGAAAATTGAAAACCCTGAATTTTCAAGAGATAAAAATGAATCAGGTTAATGTTTTATCATCAATCTGGTCTTTCCCAGCTCTACTGTGATTCAAGTGGTGACTATTTTGTAAACATTTCATTAAACATGAACAAACAATTCAGGTTATTTATAGCTGGAATTATGTTCTGGCCAGTATATACTGCAAAATTGCAGTGTAATTAGCACGGGATCATTACACTGTACTCTTCCTGCATTTTGGCCAGTTTGACTCTGTGTGTACTCAATGAAGTGTACTCAGTGAAGTGTACTCGTGTGATCTTCCTATGGCTAATCTCCCTGCATTATGTTCAAATGCCACTGCCTTTTTAAGATAGATCTCTGCTCATTAGGACTATTTCAGGAAACAAATGTCTCCTTACCGTGAGATATCTGTCGCTGTAATTGAAGATCGGTGGATCCAAATAACAAGTCATATTTAACCTCATTATTCATGATAGGGTTGTGAGATAGTCATGTGGTTAAAATACTGAGTTGTCTGAATTTTTTTGTTTAACTCTACACATGATTGAACTGAATGGTTGGTTGTTTAACACAGCACTAGGCAATATTCCAGCAATATGGCAGCCGTTAGTAAATAATCAGATCTGGACCAGACAATCCAGTGATCAGCAGCATGAGCTGTGATATATGCATTTGTGTCAGTAGCAAGCCTAACTGCGTAATCCTGTCACTTTTTTTCAAACACCATGGGTTGCTGGAGACCAATCATAACCCAGATCTTCACAGGTTGCTGGAGACCAATCATAACCCAGATCTTCACAGATCTACATGGCCATGACTAAACAAATGTGTCATAATTACCTAGTCACTTGCTGACCCTCTGATTCTCACGTATATGGGCACTATATATTATTTACATCATAGGTCTCAGAAAATCAGGTAGTTAAAGCATTTGCTTGTCACACTGAAGACCCAGGTTCATTTCCCCACATAGTTATAATGTGTGAAACTCACTCACTCACTCACTCACTCACTCACTCACTCACTATTAAAATCACAGACATTGAACTTATATTCAAATTTAATAACATTGTTACTCTTGTCAATGTGTCAGAGCAAAGTATAACTGTTGAAGGACAACAGTTTGCTCTCAGGTGATCCATCTTGTTGATGCTGGCAAGGTCATTGATGCTGTATTCTTGGGCAAATACAAATTGGCAGACTGCTTGCTGATTCTTGCGTCAGACTTGCATGTTTTCACAATTTCGACACCCATCTCTTGTAACTGGTTTATTGCTGACTGTGAGGTAACTACAAACAAATAGACGAAAGAAACAGCAAATTAATTCCACATCAAAGGCACTTTTGTATTATAGCCAGTTGTAAACTTCATTGGGGTGATAGGTTTCCAGATGGCTTGAATGTCCTTCAGAGGGAGTCGTGGAGGCAAGATAATATTTCCAGACTGATTGTCTCTGACATAATGTCAAATGAAAAAGTAACCATGGTTTCTATAGTTGTTAGTCAGTCTCACAGTCCCTGAACATTATTTTCACCCAGCGCTGCCTACAGTCCTAAAGCTCTAAATGAAGCAAGTCTAGATGTCCCCAGGTTCTCCCAACTCACTACAGTTCCTTTTCAATTTAAATGGGTGTATTTGTTACTATGAATATTACATAATCGGGGACTAATGACTAGTCTGTGTAGTTGTCTGCTGATTTGTAAAGTATTGTGACTTCATGTTTTCAATTTTTCCTTAAAGTACTGAATTCAAAGTTACCTCTATTTCCATACACCATCGAATGATTGTAGAATTTCAGAAACATTTGTAACCAATCACACATTATGAGTATACTATATTTATGTATTAACACTCAAATCATATGTTTATTTATATACTGGACTTGTTTATCCTGTGGCAACAGGTTTAATATGTCCTTCATCACATTGTCATTGATTGTTTTAACCCAACAAGCAATGTAGGAGGTTTGCAAAAGTTGGCATGCAATAAAGATGTTATGTATCGAGGAATTGCGTTTTAAGTAAAAGCTTTGAAGATTATTTCATATTGAGACCAAATGACCATATGATCGACTATGTCATTGACCTTTACTTGAAATACAGCATGATAGACGATACAGTAGGGTGTACACATTCTGAAATGTCTTTTCTTTGTTTGGATTCATGTGTATTTTGTGATGAAATGCCACACAATGTCAGTTTTTAATTCAGAAAAGTTGAGATTCATAAAAGTTCTTCATCTGTGAGAAACCAGTATCATGTACAAACTAAATGGCTTTCTTTTTTCACAAATTTATGGAAAAACTCTCCTTTTAGATATGTGGACACCTTTACTAGTGTTTTCTAATGATTTTCTTTAATGCATGCCTTACCCTCTATTGGTTGACACTGTCCACAAGAACACAGGCAGTATTCCTGACATTTAAGCAATGACTGTGTCATTGGTGCAGTTCTAATGAAGAATCAAATGGTCCATAATTTATTGTCTTCCAAAATAATTTGCATAAAATGTCAGCAGGTACATAATACTCACTGACATATGAATAATGCTCTTCTGTAGTCCTTTGCTTGAACTAGAACATTTGTAGAAGAATGTCAGTATGTGATAAAAATATATTGAAACAGATCACATGATGAGACAGTGAGCAGTGTTTTATCTAGCCATTCACCAATAATGGCCAAGGCAACCCTGAGGGCTAGCTTCATGCGTCCTTACAGGAAATTGGAAGGGCTTATAAAGTAATTAAATATTATATTTTGAGGCATAGTAATTACATTGTAACAGGAACTTCATATTTCTTACCAAGCACTTCGTACTCTGAATATAATTTTTCATCCCTCAAGATGCAATGTATACTGAAAGACAAGGTGCCTATGAGCAGCTGATCTGTATATCGGTGCTGGGCAAATGTTAGTATAATAAATATAACAATGCATATTTTTTGCTGTGTCCATTGTGCTTGTTTGTGCATATTGGATGCATATCTCTGTGTCCCATTAGCAATGAGTCATCAAATAGTGTTGTAATTTAGACATTCCTTTTGTGTATTTATATTTGGACAAGAAATTTTACTGAAGTTTATGTACATGTAAAAAAACTGAAATAACTTTGAGAACTGTTTCATTGTTGTGCAATGCGCTTTTCAATAACATTTTAAGATTACTGTCTGTAAATAACTGAGTCTTGATCAAACAATCCAGCGACTGATATCATGAGCACTACTGTTCACAAATGAGATACAATAATATGCTTCAACCAAGTTAGTTGTAACCTCTTAGACAAGCAGTGTTCCTGAAGACTGATTCTAACCATGAGTTTCATTTCCATGAGATTGATGTCAGTTTGTGATGTCATTCTATTGTTTACAAGTCACAATATTGTTGACATAACGTTATTGATTTGTTTTGTAAATATAATATTACTTTATTTAGCTAAAAGGACATGTTTTGCTTTTTAGAAGCTTTTAATGGTAATTACATAATAAAGCAATTATAGACTGGTGAATCTGGTCAATACCTGTTTTATGGACCCGTGAAAAGCAATATTAATCTCGGACTTTGTCCTCGATCAATATTACTTTTCACAGGTCCATAAAGACAGGCATTGACCTGATCATCAGTCTGTAGTTGTATAGTATTATCTACAAAGATGAAAATATCTTTTGTGCAGATGAAAGTTTTTTCTACATGGATGAAGTACCTTGTACAGAGATGTAAACATCATCTTAACAAATGAAACAATATCCTAAACTGAGAGTGACACTAATGCCCTTATAGGAAGATAACAAACACAACATGATGCAAATTAATCCATTCAAACTGTTGCAGACAGGGATCTGATACAATACAGCTAGTCTGCCTCTCAGACGAAAGACAAAAAGATAATAAATGAGTCCAGCTTTGGTCTAGAATAATAGCACTAGTTCAGATTACTTCAGCAATGACGTTAGAGAATGATAATAATGACAAATTCATTTCATGGCACCAATTCCATACACTATGTGTGCATGCTTATAGTGCTGCAAATGTACTATAATATTGGTTTGAACTCTGCTATTAGGGACACAAACACAAGGCAGTAGATTTCAGTCAAGGTATAATGTAAAGGACCAAAACCAACTCCGAGGTTTTGATCTAACTTATGAACCAACTGAAGCTATAAATTCAGTGTTTGATATTTACTGTTGAAATCAACTGAGATGTGATTGGCAGCTGACACACTACCATGGACATGCTACCCATGCTATTCCTCAGAAAAAGCCAAATGATGGCAATTCTGTTCTGAAGAATATCCATGGGATTTCTTGGAGAATGCTTGTGAAACTGCCTGTAGAGGTTTACTTGGAAACAGGAGAACCTGTTAAGACATTAAAGTGACGTCACTGGAGGTTTATAATGTCAAGAAACTTATGTTTTTAGATGGGACTTGAAAAATGTTTTGAATTATTTTAGGTCAGAACAATTGAGGTTGTTCCACAGAACTTCAATATAATAATTGAAAGATCAGTGGCCAAATCATTTCAAGTTAGTCTTTAGAATGTGGAAGTGAAGAATTGTTTTGGTCACCTTTTGGATAATTATTATTTTCGTTGTTGTAGAAAAATATTTATGACCAAGATAACATATATGTCAGTCTGTGTACACTACTTCCTGTTCGTCTTCAAGAGGCACGCTGTGATGGATTACTTGTTGTTCAAGATGTCATCATTGATGGGTTTCATTCCAAACTCTCCTTTCATCACAAACGGATAACTGTCATTGTGTGTAGTGATTCACACAGATATGAGGTTGATTGTGGGCTGCTGATGCGATGGAACATCCTCTATGACTCTTAGTATGTCACATACCAGTATGTAAACACGAAGATGAGTGTTGATGTTATATTCATCTGCATCAACCATGTATTTGCTTTTTTGTTTTGGCATTTCCTCATTAGGAAACATCTATTTAAACAAATATCTTCACAGCAGTTGTAAATGTGTGACAATAACATTTTGACTCGTACATTTATGAGAAAATAGTCTGTCTTAAATGTTATGATGCATGCAATTTTCAGTATATATATAGGAAACTGTTAGTGTTTACATCCAGTTGACTTCACCATAACAGTGCCTCAGTGCTTGTTGTTAGAAATGAGTAATATTTTATGGATGTGAAAATTTTTTGCAATGATCTCTTTTACTAAATATTTTCAATAGCATGTGTAATCATATCTTGCCCCAATCTGCCAGTCTGTCGTAGACGTGTGACAAGTCTTCCAACAGTGGATTTGCAACATCCCATGGCCCTAGTCACATGCTCTTGTGTCTGTTCCATCTGTAACATTGCCCTCTCCCTCTGCTCTGGTGTCTGGTCTGGAACTAGGCATGTTCCTGGTGTCAATCAAAATGATGTAAGAGTATAAACCTGTTAGCTTTTATACCTTAACTTGATATGAGTAAGTTTGTGCACAGTTTCGATGTGTTTTCCAATATTTTCAAACAGACTGTGAATTAATTTGACAATTTACAGTCATTTTTATTTTGGTGGCATTTCTTTTGGCTGCTAGTTTATTATATGTCGTGTGGTTGTTGTCTATATCTTACTTTTTATATGTCATGAGTTTAAATTTTTAACAAATCACCAAATCTTGTTTAGTTTGTAACAGTATAGTTTTCTTTTTTATTCAATACAATTTACAGAGAAAGGGAATAAAGAAATAAAGTGATCAGTGTTTTGGCTTGTTTTACTGACAGATTCCAAATTGTGTCAGTCTTAACCTTCATGTACTGTTGGAAGTACACAGGGAAAAGTCAACAGAAGACATGAACGAGTAAACATAGAAAAGTCCTATCAATATCATATTTGTATTCATCATTCAGTTCCTATAACCAAGCATTGAGCTTCTTAATATGTCTAAGACAGAATCAGCTCATTATCACAGAGAAGTGCCTGTGCATTGTGTAGAACATGATTGATCATGGCAGTTATGTCGCTGTGCCTGTATTCATCAAACCTCAGAAAGACATTGGATCCTGTGAAAACATTATTAAACATGGTCTGCATCAGACATTGGCCTGTCTCCACTTGTTACCGCTGTATCATGAAGCACCAGTGTATGAAATAAGGCCTGTCCGACCATTCAGGACAAGGTAGTTTCGGATGGCGGGTCTAAATGTACAGCCAGTCAGCCTGATGGACTGGTTAAAATTTTTAAATAACATGTTCCATACATCGTAGTAAATTCACCCTATCTTAAACTTTAAAGACTCTGATTCCTTAAAGTAGTTGTTGTAAATAAAAATTTAGTTATTTTCTTTTGAATGTATTTTCTGTTTAAATCCAATTGGGCTGGTAATATTTTGAAGTTACCTCCTTGATGCCTGGCTGAGTGTTTGGTTTATTTCAGATACTGGAAATATTATTGTGAAAGGTATTCAGAGACAGGAATGTATGTTGGGAAAAAAAGCAAGTTCTATGGATAGTCAACTTCTTTATTGCATTGGGTGCGATGTTCCCTTGCAGTTACTAACATTTGCTTGATAATGGTGTTAGTACCTGTACCAAAACTTCACACCCTTTGCACTAAATGAAGTTGATTATCCACAGAACTTGGTTTTCCTTCATCTATACAACTTCTAAAATGCCCTTCAAAGAAGGTAATATATGTTGTTTCTCGGGCTCAAGGGCAAATAAAAATGGTGGGCCTTTTGCAATTCAAGGGTGCAAATAAAAATGGTGGGCCTTTTGCAATTCAAGGGCTCAAATAAAAATGGTGGGCCTTTTGCAATTCAAGGGTGCAAATAAATGTGGTGGGCCTTTTGAAATTCAATTGTGCAAATATATTTGGTGGGCTTTGTGGAATTCAATGGTGCAAATAAACATGGTAGGCCAATAAGAAGTTGTGTCAATCAATCAACTTTCAAGCTTTAAAAGTTTTCTGAAGGACATATCCAAAACTCAAATGTTTGCAACAAAACTGTATGCAAAGCCATTCTGTATTGTGACTTGTACTATTATTATTTTCCCCTGTTTATGTCAGATAATCAGTTTGCTTGTGTTTGTAATGGTTGCCATGGGTGGGGCAAGATATACCCAGTATCCAGATATCAAGATCACAGGATATCTTCACTGTTTGATCATGATTGATAGGCTTCTAGTCCCCATGCATGCTCTGAGTGGTAATTTAGTTAATTTCTGGCAACATTTTCAGCCAATGTCAAAATATGTTACACACTTTTCTTCTTTGTCTTTACTTTTTAAAACAGTGTTTCTGTCCACCTGTGTGACTGCTGGTTGAGGTTTGAAAATATCAAACATAAAAAAATACAGAGTGCATTAATCTGAAAATTATGTCATGTTATTTCACCTCACCTCACACCACATCAACCCACACCACACACCACACACCACACCACACCACACCACACCACACCACACCACACCACACCACACCACACCACACCACACCACACCACACCACACCACACCACACCACACCACACCACACCACACCACAAAGAAAACAATGTGTATTTTTCTTACTGAATGTGATCATTTGTAACTTTAAACTTTTTATCAATGGCTTTGACATCAAAGAGCCATGTCTTGTAATATAAAAAACATGTTGATAACATTATTTTATGATAGGCATCCCATAGCATGAATATGACACTCGTTTCAATCATTTTATAGATAAAAGTCCTACATCAAATTTGTGAAGACAAAATTTGTACTTATAGGTGGCTGTGAAATGGATGATGGATTTGTGTGGGTCGTTCATGGCAAGTGTATTGATCTCCAGCATATGTTGTTTTCAAAAATTGCAAAGTGATGTTTTTGTGGTAACTGTCTCCAGTATCAGGGATCTGTTTAGTTATTTAATGACTGTAGAACCACAGAAAAATCCATTGGCACGTTCTCATATTTAATATGCTATGCTGTTGCATATGACATGCACTGTTGTAAGAGTGTACTGAAAAGTGCAGCTGATATCATTAAAAATATTTCAACAATTTCATAACAGAGAGTTTTTATTTTCTATTTGTAGATTGTAAAGCCAAACAATATTTAATATGAACAGAATGTTATAAACACTTTAGTTCATGTTAGGCATCTTGGAGTTATTTTACAAATTAGGTTATAATATGGGCACATATCAGTAATTTCATACGTGGTTGCCAATTTCAAATGAAATCTGTTCTGAAATAACATACATGCAAAGTATAAAAAAATCCATCTGGACATAATGAAATATCAAAACTGTATAAATAATGAGGAAAAATGATGTTAAAATTTAATGTCAATATTCCCAAAATTTAACTCATGATGGGTAGGGCATTCTTAACTCATTAAGCCCGAGAGCCACTTCACTGCTCAACACCTGGAACCCCGTGCTGATTGCCTGGCTGGCTGTGACGTGAGTAATTAGGGCTATTCACGCCTGATATAGCTTGCAGGTTTTGGAGATTACAGGAAACTGTCTCATCATACGAGCAAATCCTGATTGTTTAATTGTTTAATTGCATGTTGAAAACAAGCAGGTGTGAATACATGTCATATATGTATCGTTTTACGTAATTTTATTGAACTTTCTCTTGTAGACTTTTGGTGGCATGTACATATGTATTTTCTTAACATATGTTCGCATTCTTTGTATGTAAGACCTTCTTAAACAAATTGTCCCACTCATATCATTGTGTGAGGTTAAATTGTTGAAAACAAAACATATATATCAATGGCAGTAAAGAAGATTTTACTCACATGCTTAATAACCTTCAATGAAAAAAGCGTTTTCACTGATACATTGCTAGTGTATACTGAATATTTTAAAGGTCACATGCAACGTAAAATACAACTGTGCAGATTCTGGTGCCTTTCGGTATGCACTTACCGAAACAAATCATAAAAAATGCCACTTCAACCTATAAAGTTGAAAAAATCGCGATGAAAAAAAAAGCCCGCGAAATCAGAGTTTAAACGTTTCACTAAATTCCCCCCAGCGCTGGGGGGAAAACTGGTTTCAACAGCTGTGCTGTGCTGCGTCCATAACGCATGCGCAGTGAATAGGTTCGCGGAGCTTGAAACAGTATGCATGCCCAGCGTCTGAGGTTGTGAGCAGTAGTCTAATGTTGGTTGTGTACACAAACAAGTAAATAATGTACTCGTCACGTAAAAAAACTTGTTGATTGTGGTAAGCAGTCTCTGTCACAGAAAAGAAACTACATTCATTTTTTTCGGATGACTGGATCTGACGGAAACTGGTGGAAACTCTTGTCAGCTTCAAGTCCTGCTTTGTACTTGGACGAACGACAGTTTCCAGTTCACCATCTCTGCTGAGATAATTTTTGATTGGATCGAACGAAAATTCAGAGAACATGTATTTTCCAAACCCAACATCTCTATATACATTCTTCATGGATAACGACTTCTTTTAGTGTATATGATTTTGTTTTGACAACAGTATATGAATCCATACTGAAACGACGCATCAAGTACACAAAAAGAAGTTGTTATCCATAAAGAATCTTACTTTCTGGTGACTGGCTATACTTCTAACATCAAACAGATCATCTTTCTGTACTCACAATGAACCCTCAGCATATCAGCAAATGGAACAGCCAATCGGAAGCCATCGTTACACTTGAGTGCATATCCACCCGCTATGACTGGGTTCGGTCTCCCGAGGGCTTCGTTTCAGGGGAAGTAAGCCCAAGTACAAAATATTGCACTTTTGAATCGCGATTGTACGCTTATAATTTTGTTTATTTGTTTTTTTAAAAGCAGCAATGTATATCATACGTCATGAATAAGTGAAAAATGTGTTTTAATTATGCTTGATTTTTTGGTTGCATGTGACCTTTAAGGAAAGTGATAATAAGCTAGTGTGAATCTTACATGGAGCCAATTCACAGTTTGTCACTTTGATTCATCTAGATTTAACGCAGAAAATATACGTTATCACACGAACTTACATGTATACATATCGTATAATACTATTCCTTGCACATACATAAGACAAAAGGTCATGAAATGGGGCGTTGTCAAAGTTCCCAAATGGGACATTTTGTATCTCAGTTGTTCAATACAGATGTTGATTTGTTGTCTATGACCAATCGTATCATGAGATACCTGGAAATGACAGGTGATGGGGCGTGGGCTAAATTTCTGAAGAGCATGTTTGGTCACTAGACAGCTTGGATACAGATTGATTATTGGCTAGATCATTGACCAATCGATATACTGGATTTCAGCTTTATCAACTCCAGCTATCATGAAAAAGTTTGTGTATCGTTAACATACATAATTGTAAGGATGCCTGAAATGTACACAGGACTAACAAGCACCTTGGCGAGTCTATTTTTCCTTAAAGCGCTCAAAGCACTACAATCCGATTATTATTATCCCGGATAACCCAATCCAACCACTGAGTAGAGATAGCATTTATTTGCATATACATTTTGCGCACACTACTTGTACATCAAACATAATGGCTTGCTGAACATTTCAATCTGCACATTGTTACAAATGAATATCATAATTCAAGTACATGTATTATAGAATTCAAAAAGTGACACGATACTGATTTATTATAATGTATACACTTGCAGTTGAATCCTTTCAAATGTGTATGAAGATGGGCATGCCTGTATTTGTTTTGAATGCAAACGAGGTTCAGAAGATTGACAATCTGGATGATTCCATAAAACAGGTTGTCCAATGACATAACAGCCCATTAGTTTGTTTTACACTTGTCAAGGGACAAAACTTTACCTGGACATGCATTCTGCCGGAGGCAGTTATTTTGAGGTTGAAAGGTGTTCAAATATCT
Source organism: Haliotis asinina (assembly GCF_037392515.1). Classification (NCBI taxonomy): domain Eukaryota; kingdom Metazoa; phylum Mollusca; class Gastropoda; order Lepetellida; family Haliotidae; genus Haliotis; species Haliotis asinina. Next base: position 29,535,686 of record NC_090287.1, on the reverse strand, counting down.
CATTAGTGTTGTCTGACCGAATGATTATACACACGTGAATCAATTCCGTAACTGATATATTATCCTGCTTTTATTGACATTGGATCTGATACACGTGATAATTACACTGGCTAAGATACTTAGAGAGATCAAATACAAACGTTTCTTACACAATGTTTTCGTAAATTGCATTGAAAAATCACATTTCAAATCAACATGAAACTTTCAACAGCTTGAACAAAATGCTCCAGCTACCTTTGTATGGTTTATGTATAATATATATATATATTATGAGTCGATGCTAGAGTTATCACTTCATATTTGATAATGTATTATTATCTACTTTAGAATTATGAAAAACCAAGAGTCGCAACTGAGTTAGGTCTAAATTAGTAACTTGATTATTTCAAATCTATATGAACATGGGTGTAATACAGTATTGCTATTTATGTCTACGTTTCATTACAAAAAAATATTACAATGAATGAATGAATGAATGATTTAATTTAGAAGAAGGTTTTGTAACCTTGTCACCGTTAATTCAATCAAAGTGCACAAATAATATTTTTAGTATTCACTCCCAATGACGAGTGACAAACACTTACCTCCTGTAACAACATCTCATAATCCTTGCAGACATGTGTTCATTTACCTGTATAAGCCCATGACATTGCTAGCAATTGTTGTCAAAACACTTTAATACTTTTTCTGATAAACACAGAAAGTAACCTCTCTCGTAAGAAAAGCTAATCTTTGATCAGTACTGCTAAATTGATTAAAATAATAGGTACAGTATGAATTTAAAATGTAAAATGCACATGTGAGTCTCTCGCTGAATGAGAGGTGCTTACTGCTATGAAACCAAATAGGCACCAAATCGACAGCACTCAAAGTCAAGAATGTCATCCATTTAGAGGCATCTACAAAATCAAAGTCAAATAATTGGTTTCCTGGGCCAGGTACTTTGTGTGTCCCTCTGACAGCTGTGAACCGTCATGTCTCCCATAGCCAAAAGCATTGGTATTGCGCATTTATACCAATATTTCCATTTTGTATCATGCACATCACCATCTGTTGATGTGACTACATGTTGATGTAGGTTTATGGACAGATTAATTGTTGATACCTATTGTACATGACGACCAGGAAATGCATATAAGTAGACCTACATTTGGTCATGTGAAACAGGCTGCAGAGATATGCAATCTCCGATCTGTCTTTCTGATAGTTCAGCTGCAGGTTGAAACACATGTACAAGATATAATAGTTTCCACATCTTACAGCCAGGGCTTTGGATATATCTTTGAGCTGGTCAAATTCATTAAAGTACATGATGAATGATTGCTCCAGCAATCTGTGTTCAGAATGACATAGTGAGGTCTGCCTATTTATGTTGTTTTGTATGCTGTGTTTGTAATACCATCATGGGTTTGTTTATGTTTAAAATTGATACCTCTTAAATGTGAAAGGCACGGACTAAAGTATATGTTACTGTTTGACAAGTATTAGATGAGCCACGACCGGACAAATGACCCCAGTTTGCATATATGGGAACAACCTCCAGAACATTCCATTTGAAACAAGAGGGAAACAGGTTGTTGTCTGAATATTGAAAAGTTCAATTTCCTCATGCGAATCATGTTTTGATAATAAGACATGTTTTTACATAAGACTACTGGACACATGTTAAGCAGAAATGGCATTGAGTTCATGCCACGGTCAGCATGCTTAATGCCCAGTCTAACTCTTGTACATGTACCTGCAGCAACCGAGTGTATTCGTCTACATTCCCTGCCCCGCCTACTTGTCACAAACGCATTTACTGTGCAGTCTCATCTATTACATGTCAAGCAGTTGGATGTATTTATACATTTTTGACCTAATAATGTACCTATTGAATTAGTTGCATTTGTCTAATTATTCTAGCTTTACATGAGATGGTTGGGTAGCTTAGTGGTTCAGACATCATGCCAGCACCCAGGTCTGATTCCATAAATGTGTGACGTCCTTTTGTTGTATTCCCCACCAGAATATTGCTGGAGCATTGCTAAAATTGGCATAAAACCATAATGACTGACTTACTCGCTCACTCACTCACTCACTCACTCACTCATATCTATACACTGATGTGTTGCCGGTACGTGAGTGAGTAAATTAAGATTTAATGTCACATCAGCAATATTTCAGCCATATCGTGACTAAATGGGATTTACATTAATAATTAATAAAGTTATTCCTTAAAACCTATAGATAAAGGACAGTAAAACAACTAGGTTATAACAGATAGCAAGATAAAACTAAGCATGTAACTTGAAATTTCCGATAACACAAAAAAGGGTAATAGAGCACCAGCAACTGAAGGTAAGTAGATCACCATGCTTGGGACCATGGGAACTCACATTACTTTTGGTACCTGCATGGATCCTAGCTGGAGCTACATCATGTGAGTAAATTCTGTCTGTTTACATACACATGATGCATAATGTTATAACCGTGTTGTGTTTCACGTAACATGTGTCAAAATACAGTGGAGTTATCTTTCCAAAGCAAAGGAGTTTACTGACTATAAAATTCTTAAAATATGTTTCCACTCTTGTTAAACCAGACTGACATTTCATGGCTCAAGTGAAGGGTCATGGGAGGCTGTTGCAAGTTATATCGCTGACCTACTTACCAGTTAGATCCCACCTTTCTTGTCAAATGTAGTCAAAATGGCAGCCACCAGGCAAGAGTGATCCAATCGATACTCAAGATCTGTATTATGAGGCTCTTATTTCACGAAAAGCATCAAAGGACTAGGGCACCTTGTTTAACAACATGAAACAATTTTGAGAACATCTTTCCACACCGATGTACATGCTTTTCAACTCCTGCAATCAGCAAAAATTTGCAAGGCAGTAGTCTGTGTTGCTTATTCAATTTCTTTATGTCATAGACTCTGTAGTCTGTCTCATTTAAACATAATTTACTCACAAAATGGAAAGGATCAGGGAAAAGTTCTTACAACTAAAACCACCCTGTCCAAAGATATTTACATTAACAATTTTCAGTACAAGCAATTATAATACAAAGTTTGTTAAAAGTACAACCAAAACTTTTCAACCAAATTTGGCAATTTGGGCTTTCATTGTCACTTAACACTTTTCTCTGGAGGATGATCTCATTAAGATCTGAAAAGGATACATTGGATAGTTTTATGGTCACAGTCACTGCCACCAAAAAGCTGAAATGTTTCTTAAAGTGTATCCAAACCAAAGCAAACATTTGCAAAGAAGCCATAGTTGGTTATGGTGATTGAGTCTGCATAATTTATAGAAATACACAGCTGATCTGTACAGTGAACATTGATTTTAAATGTCAATACAATATGTGAGAGTTTATACAGCCAGTGTGACAGCAGTGTAGCTTCTTCACATTATAGAGTTTAATAGTTGATACACACGCTGGAGCATCAACAGGTGATAAATGATTTAAATGAATTATATCCATCTGTCAAAGAAAAAGTCTGCCAACAGATGGGGGAAAATATCGTTCAGAAAGGTGACTCACCGATATTGTGGTTGTTTGTAATTATACATAAGCACTAGGTTCCACCAACGTCCTACATTGATGTTGTATTTTGACAGGATTATATACTGCTGTACTTTATTGATGTTGTATTTAGATAGGATTATTTACTGCATCAATGTTGTATTTAGACGGGATTATGTGGATATTCAGAGGATTTTACAAATACGACATATGGCCCCTAGTCAATTCTTTACATGTACCATATTGCAGATGTAGATGCATCAATAGGAACCAACCCTCTTTACCCCTGCGGCATGTAATGCCGTGGGATATAGTCAACGCCTCGTCCATCCGTCCATCCGCCTGTAATCATTTTGTTTCCAGAGCATAACTCAGAAACTGTTCAATATTTTTAGACCAAACTTGGTACATATAATTATCTCAACCTATAGTTGTGCCTTTTGCTATTTACTGAGTTTTGGCATTTTTGGTTTTTTTTGTTTTTCCTTGGAACATTTTAGTGTTGGTCTAATGGTTGGGCGGGCTTCGTTTCTGGAGCAGAACTGAAAAAACATTGAATATTTTTCTGCAAAAACAAAGTGGTGCCTTTTGCTATTTACAGGTGTTTGTGATTTATCATTTCTGGGTTTCCATGAAAACAATTCGAACTTAGTCTCAAAATGGACCGATGGGTTTGTTTCTAGAGCACAACTTGGAAAGCATTTGATATCTTTCAACAGATCTTGGCAGATATATGAGGCAGATGTTGAAGTGGTGCCTTTTGCTGTTTACAGATATATGGCATTAATATTTTTGATGAATTCCATGGAAACAATTCAAACTTAGTCTAAAAAGACATTAAGTAACTGTCAGATGCTGTTTGTCCTTTCAAATATGTAGGGGTGGGCGGATATGTCATGTTCTGATGACTCTTGTTGTTTCTGCAAAATCAGTTGGTAATGGATACTGGCATTTGAACAGAACAGGTATACTGATTTAGGAACACCTTATGTCATCACTGATTTTCAGAAGCCCATTAGTTTTCATCACTTCTTTTCCTTTTGCATCCATTGGGCTTTCTTTATCCTCTGAAATGGTGTGTTCTACATTGTTGTAAACATCTAAGATGAACAGCTGGGAAAAAATCTGAGATGATTCTGATTTCTGGATATATTTACATTCAAATGTTCCCATAATTCTATAAATGAATTAATTCATGATGCTAGATCGTGTCAGTGTCATCATCCTTGTATATTCATCAGCAATCATGAAAACAGGATTGAGGAAAGCTGTTGCAATCATTTACAGATAAAGTTGTTCAAGTAATTATTCATAACATATATGGTAATTGTGATATAAAACATAATGACAGATCATTTATGTGATGCTATTATGTTTCAGAAAGATCATATTGACAACATTTATCATACATGTATGAGTAAGTTTTACGTAGTATACAGTGAGGTGTGACACTCCATTTTTTCGTTACCACATCCAAATGTTCATGTACTTTAAGTTACATCAGAGACTTGTTGAAATGATAACAAACATGTTTAAAAGCAATGATTGACAAGAGAAAATAGTTCTTGCAAACCGACCTAAATCTTAAATCTTAGAAGGACATTAAGAAGTGGACTGCATAAGGAGCAAGCATATGCCCCGAAACGTCATGTTATTCACATGCTGACATCCATAAATCTTGAAAAATCCATAAATTTTCTTAGCCTTTAATCTTGTTCAAGTTAAATGGTACAGTGAAGAAACATGTCTTATGCTACAAACAAAAAGTATGGGAACACCCTAATATTTGATAGTCATATATAAACTTAAACAGGTTGATGTCACATGTACTCTATATCTAAGGTAAATGCAACTCTTTGTGTGCTTTATGGGCACCTTAAACGACACAGAACATGTAATGAAGCAACTGATTTGATATTTGTTGAGTTTGGGCGAAGAGAAACAATATCAAAAACAGTGAAAACAAGGATGCTAAAACACACCATATATTCAATATGTATCCTAAATTTATGGTACATTCAGATAAACCTTAATTACTATTGTACATTCGATGATGATGCCAAATATTATTTCACATTCGTATAAACCCAAATGTGATCCTACATTATATTAGACCTTAATTTGATAAGAGCCTGAATATGATTGTGCATTCAACATTAACCAAATGTGATTGTGCATATTCAGTATTAACACTGAACATGAATATTCATATGTGTCAGTCGTGCTACAATCTGTCAAAATGTGTTTCTCGGTCAAAATTAATGGTTACATAACTCTTACAATTACATGTGTAGTGTTCCTAGTAACTGCCAGACATCATTGTTTTATATTTTCTCTGTAACAGATGTGAATAATAGCTTGTATTGTTTTTAAAGTTGAAGAGTTTAGAATGTGTGAGACATTTCTATTTTATGTTATATGGTGTCCCAGATGTTAAACGCATCATGTACTGGTAGCATTACTTAAATTCTTATGAAAGTAAATTTGACTGTTATTTTATGGTTTTAAAGGAATTACAGATGTTAAAGTTTGGACATCTGTGACCACTGCGGATTATTAAATTTAACGGTTGTGGGACTTTTGATTCGAGTTTAATGAGTATCCCATGACTCGTGTTGATTTCAGTGTGTATTGTGTGTACAGACAGTGATCTTAATATCAGACTCATGGTTGTTGTGTATGATTTATTATTCTTTGCAGGTCAGTGTGTAATGTGATATGATAGGTCATATTCAATAGCCACTGTGGAGAGTGAATATAGCTCAGTGTAGTCCTGGGTGCCATTGTACAAAAGAACATTTGCATCAAGACTATGTTAAGGTATAGGAGTTAAGCTGACCTTAGCACTAAGACTGCCTTAAGTCTATGTTAAGGTATGGAGTTGAGGTAACCTTAGCACTAAGACTGCCTTAAGTCTATGTTAAGGTATGGGAGTTAAGCTGACCTTTGCATTAAGACTGCTCTGTACAACAGCACCCAGAAATTTATGACCCACAAATTTAGTACAGTCTCAAAGCTTCCAGTTTCTAATTACAAGGTCAAGTACTGAAGCTGTGTAATTAACTGTACTTTTAGCCATAAATATTATGTTTATATTATGGTCCTGGTGGTGGCAGCTAGGGGCCTACTACCTGGAATAGGATTTCATAGCCTCCCCAGTACTGATTTTGTTTGACTCTTCATTGTCAGTTCGTATGGTGTCTTGGGGCGGCTCTTGAAAAGGCCTACATTTCTCTCAGATTGTGGTATCAGGGTTTTTGACAGGCCTTTATATGTGGTGGACTTCTGTGAGCATGTTCACCACATTTTGTTTGTTTCCTGACAACACCTCAAAGTTAATGATGGATAGTCTTATTACTATCAGAATGATCACTTTCATGTTGACTTCTGTTTAAGGATGTAGAAATTATTTGACATATTTTTTATTTTGTGTCAAACAAAGTCAGTTCGTGGGAGGCTACGAAATCCTATTCCTAGGTCCCTTTCGAGATTCTCCTCCTGGAGTAATAGCAAACTTCTTGAGTTTGCTACATTAAATATTATTGTGCATCCCTCAGCACACTATACATATTTTCTCCATGTCATTTCTACATCATTTTTAATCATGGTGGAAGTACGGAATAACTGTTGACAATTTGTGTCTTGTTCAGGGATGATGTATTTCATGTTCTCAGTGGACGGAGGATTTGTTTTGTAAACTTAATTTGTTCTAGCAGTTACTTGTAACATTTATTTTTCCCTCAGATTTTACAAACGCAAAAAGACAATGAATGTCATGAACAATATATGTTTGGCTCCATCTTTCTTGGGGAAAACATTCAGTGTGTTAAAATGTCAAAAAAGAAGTTATTTGTAAGGTGAAAGCCATGCGCTGTGGGTATTTAATAGGTTTAATATAAAGTTCAATATCTAGCTGGAAAATGTCTTTGGCCCCAATGACTGGATGGGGTTAGACTGTGTATAGATAACAGGGAAGATATTTTTCTTATGATTTTGCCAACGGTTGTATCCTTATGTGCATCTATAAACTCCATGAGTTTTATTAAATTTCAACCTGTCTTTGGTAACATTGAACAACATTAATCATCCGACTAAAGTTAAACATTGAGCATTGGATGAGTCAGTATGACTGCCATTGCTGTAAGCCATTTTGGCCATATTCCGGTACTGTAAATCATTAAATTTTTGCGAACATGATATTTTTGCAAAAATTGCGAATGACTTGAGCTCGCAAAAATATCATGACACAATTTGCTGGTAGAATGCAATGAATAATCAGCAAACAACCTGTCCTGTCTTCGCTTTATTATTCACCACTTCATATGAATTAACATTAGCTCTAGACAATACACATATTAAGCAACGATGACAACGCGAAGAATGACTAACTGCTAGCATTACTCGTAGTCACTTGTCACATGTCAAACAATGGATACCTGAACAAAAGTTAGTCAGTCAGTACGTCCAATAGTCCAGACAGGCGCCATCCACACAACACACATTTCTTAGAGACTGTTTGAAAGGCCGAGACCATCCAGCGAGCGTGGATAGGTTTCATGACACTTATTTGGAGATCAACAGCTTCGCCCACACTGACTAAACTGGTCCTTCATCAGTGCCAATTTATTAGAGTCATTCCATTTAATTTAATCCCTTTGAACTGTTTTAAGCTTATCTGTCTTAGCAGCAAGTGCTGTTTTTAGGAAAACATCACTGATTGCATACATGCGGAAGTACTCCACTGAATGGTGTTTATAATTAGCGACAAACTTTAATATGTGATTGAATTTACTCCACATAAAACTTTAAACTATGTTTTGAGAATTAGGCAAGTCGCAAAAATATCTTGACGCAAGAACGTCTCTTGGTCGCCACTCGCAAAAATTTCGTGACACAAAAATTTCTCGATTTAAAGTATATAGAAAGAAATGGCATGATGGCATTCTGTTTATCATCAACATGTTTCATGTTAATTAAAATATTGACACGTGAATATCAGGGTCAGGACTGATCTCTTGCTTGTCTTAGGAGGCAGGGGCCCGTTTCACGAAACTCTCGTAAGCCTAAGATCTCGTAACCTTTCTCGTAGCATCCATAGCTCCTGTGTTACAGCATAGGAGGTACAATGGCTACGAGAAAACTTACGAGATCTTAGGCTACGAGCGTTTAGTGAAACGGGCCTCTGCCCAGGAGATTGAATGGTACAGCTCATCCTATCTCAGTTAGTTGTGTAGATGAATGCTTATGATGTCAATCACTTGACAATATCTGGTTGATTATTAAAAACTTAATCATGTAGCTAACATATCGCAGGGGAAGAGGCAAACAAACAAACTTGCAAAATTTGCATTGTGATAAAAAGTAATGGAACTGTCATATAGCTTTTATATTGCTGAGCCTGTTAAACAATAAGTAAATAAAATTGTATTCTTTGGATGGATGCTTCGTGGATGCTTTAGATTTCTACGTGTAACACAGTGTAAGTAAACATGGTACACTATCTTTGATAACTGGCATCATAGTAGACCCTGCAAGTTTTCAGACACTACTGCTGGCCATGGTATATTATGCTACAAGCATGGAAACTCCATCACTGACAATCACCTAGAATAGACATGCTATACCATGATAAGTACCTGGCATCATAGATATAATCTTAACATCCCTGACCATGGGATACTATGGTCTTCTGATGTCACACTTGGCAATGGTGTTCTGTGGAACTAATTATCAAATATGGTATATCATGAGTACCATGGTCTGTGGAACATGGTAAACTATGGTCACTCCATGCCAATACTGGCCAGGTCAGCTGACAAGTTTGTAAGGTGCTTGATAACATGGCAAGACAATGATGTGCCCCTTTTTTGCGTGACAACAAAGTGATGTACATGTGTCAAAAGGCTATGAGAAATAGTGTGTATTGTGTTGTGTAGGTAAAGAGGAATGATCAATTGGGCAGAGTATTCTCAATATGTTTGGGTTGCCCCTCATTTTGTCACCTTTTGATGGAGATTTATAAATTCATGGCATAGCTGGAAGCCTATGATTTGCTCAGCTTTGAGCAGCAATCTCCCCTGGATGGGGACAAATGGACATCAAACTTTTCAGGGATTATGATCAGAATGCATTGATTTTGCAGGTTATGTGTTTGACAGTTGTGGACGGACGGGGTCCAAGGCACCATTGCAGAGTAAGTGTAATCTGTCATATCGGGGCGAGAAGAAAGTTGAGGTGTTGCAAGGGGAGTATGCTGGTGCTCAAGAGTGGGAGGTGCCAAACACTGCCACCTATAGGTAAGTCAGGGAACATTACTCATGCTGAAAAACATAACTATCAGTATTCGTGGACATTTTTAGTCCTCCTTGTCTCCAGTCAATCTTCATTTGTGTCAAACATGGATGTGTCACATTTCATGTTGTCTTGAACTCATCTGAGATTTTTCCACAGATCAGTTGAAGTTGATATGTCAAATTTCACTGTTTTTAACTCATTTAGGGCATCAACTGTTCAAGAATAATACATGATACCATTGAGAAGGTGGTTAAATGTAACAAATGTTATATTTGGGATTACGTTTTCTCAGTAAAGTACAGATTCTAGTACTTCTGTTGGGTTCAGTCCCATCCTGGATTCGAACCCACACCCATGCACCTATTTGCTAGCACAGCCAGAACAGTCATCTTTAGAACCCTTTCAGACAAATGGTCTGTACTTTATGAGAATGTGTGATCCCAAATATAGCATGTCCAGTTGCCCATGTGTAGCTCTAAGTTGATAATGGGCTGAAAAATATACCATTCACAAAAAGTAGGAATATTGGATTTAGAAGTTTGATGAAATGCAAATGATAAAGCCAAAGAGGAAACAGATGATGAAGAGAAATTAAGGGAAAATGTGATAATTTATTCCATTCCTTTGTTTCTTCTGTAAGGATATACATTACTTTTTCTCATATGCATTGGCATTTGCTAGTAGTATACTCATAAAATGGCATGTCCCCTTCCTTTTTTAAATGGTACATAGCATTCCACACACCCACACTTGCCAACTTTCAATGTTTCGCCCACCACAAACACTACTGGCTTACATTTGTTGATATGTTTCATGCAAGCAATGATGTAAACGTTACGTGAAATAATCTTCCACGTCACAATGTATGGTGATTCAAAATATATTTTTAGCAGTCTTGAACCTTGACTAACTTCTCTCAAGTTCTCAAATAGTTTTACACTGCAATTAGTCAGACTTACTAATTGATTCCTGATTAATATAGGTAGAGTGAAAGCCGTTTAGCTTCATTGGCCAGTCATTAATAACTGAAATAAGAAGAACTAATTATTGTTCTTAGAAAATCTGTATGATGATCGCTTTACCATAACAGATATTAAACGCTTTAAACTTTCAATCTTTTAAATTTTATGAATTATTTAATGAATCTCATGAAATATTTTGTGTCTCAGCATTTCAGCCTTAGGAGGAAGTGGTGGCCTAGGTGCACGCAGTACAATAGATGTGGCGTACGGCGATCTTGTTTATGCTAAGTTCAACTTGTCAAGGGGAGACAAACTCATATTCTTCATCGGTCAAGAAGGAGAACATGCATGCAGACAACAGGTATTAGGATCATTCCTCTATATGAGAGACAGAAATACTATATGATTGTTTGTTTGTCTTGGCCATTATGAGGGACAGAATGAGTCAATTAGTGGAAATATTTGTCTTATGCTTCTGTCTGCAGTTTTCAAGCCAAAGCAACAGACCGCAATATAATGAATCAGAAACATGTGACTGATAGTATGAGCAACATTTTCTAAAAGATCTGATGACAAATACTGTAAATCATGAAATTACTGTGAACATTTTATTCATGCAAAAAAATGTGCCTGTACTCTTCTTGCACTATTATATTGAAGCATTTCAGTCTGACCATGTCTAGTATCTAGTATTTTTATTTGGTAAATAACAAGTGTGAAAAGAAAGTGAACAACATCAAAGACTCAGGGTGTCATATTTTATCATCAACACAGATTCCTGAGCTTGCATTAATTTCGTGGCACATTTTAGATAAGACCCTCACACTCACTTTAACTTCGTGACGCATTAATTTCATGTTTTACAGTAATCAGTAAATATTGTAACTAGCCTATCAAAGACTGGATCCTGAACAGGAGAGATATATTTGTGACAAATGCAGTCTGTGTTTCTTCTTGCAGGAAAAATTGGTTGTTCTCGTCATTTATTACATGCCCAGTCAGTAATGTCTCATTTAGATGTTCAGCGGACACAAACCCCAATGAATTACTACATACAACTTGATTACGTTCCTTTACAAATCAATACATGTAAGATGTTTGTAGACAGAACATTACCTTTGTAGATGTGGACTTCTTGTATGTTGTGACAACAACCAGAAGTCTTGTGGTGGGAGCTTAACTTGACCCATCATTGGTGGGGAGGTTGGCTGATGCACAAAACATACCATTTTGACACTGGTTTAAGCGGTCAAATTAGGTGTCGTCTTATCTATATATCTATAAAGTCGGCTTATACACGGTAATATATGGCACATGCAGTGATAATGAGCATAATTTTGTTCCAGAAGGAATATAGCCTTGGTCATGTCTGTAACCCAAGGTCCAGTGCAGATGTTGATGAGGACGGCTCCCTGATGGGCGGCGGAGGAGGAGGAGGTGGAGGGACATTTGTTTTGAAGGTAACTATTTCAAGGCCAATGTTTCCAGGTGACAAAGCAACTGAATCACCAGAAATCACATCTTCATGGGTAGACGAGAAAAAAATCCATAAGAAACACTTTTAGATTTGTGACCACCAGATATGTCAAGACAGATTATTGGCCCTTTTTGGTGCAGTGGAAATTTCAAGTAACTAAATTCCCAAAAATATTATATATTTGTTCATTTTTTGTTTGAAAATTATCAGACATACACTTATGACTGATATCTACGCTATGTTCCTCAATGCACTTGTATTTATTGAAATAGGCCCATTGTTTTAACTTCAAAGTCTGTGAACAAACGTTAATTTTGTTAAGTATTTTAGTAATAACTAAAACTTCTTAAATCCAGCCTTTTTAATACCTTACATCTTCAGCAGAGTATTACAGTTTTCATAAGACCTCCCAAATGCAGTTGTTGAAATGAAGAAAATCTAGCTCTCATACTAAAGATCTTTTTACCCTCCTTCAAATTATATGGACATTTTACTGAGTACTCCCTGCTCTCAGTTTTCTCAAAATGGTCCTTTAATTAGCCCATAAATTCACTTGATGCCAGTTAGTGCTGAACACAAATCCATCTATAGTTTAATACTTTCAAAGATGAAGTACTGTAGCCAGGGGAACTAGCTCATTATTGTATGTTGATGAAGACAAGGGAAAGTTCAACCTTCTTCAGCTATCTATACAATACATGCTAAACACAAGACACCTAGTGGGTGAGTTGCCAGCTCAAGCTAAAGGGAGGTGACCAGAGTTCTAAGCTGACATCAGGGTGTTTCCTAAACAGCATTATCCTGCTCACAGAGGTAGTCTCAATACCGGATAATATAAACATGAACAGATATATAGTTATATACAACAGTGGTTTTCCCAAGAAAGATGGCGCCAAACACATATTGTTCACGACATTCATTGTCTCTTTGTGAGGGAAAACCTGTGGGAAAATTAAATGTTACAATGTTAAACTGCTAGAACAAATTAAGTTTAAAAATCAAATCCTCCATCCACTAAGAATGTGGAATAAATCATCCCTGAACAAGAGACAAAATACCCTTGCCTTCTAAATACTACAGATCTAGCTGGTCAAGAATGGCTCTTATCCTTCCATGTCCTTATCTCTGTGACCTTTACTTCTGCACATGGAAAATCAGATGTGTAAGGAGTCATGAGTGATGTCTCAAGTTCACTGTGAGGAAACTGAATTACTGGTGTCAAGTAGGCTGATGCTGTTCATTGAAAACGGACCTGTGAGGTAATGGATCGCGTAAATCTAAGACATGTTTGACGTCAGATTTCTACACCTTCATCTGTCTAAAACTCATCAGGAGAGCTTTAAGACTTGATTTTCTTTCAGCTAAGGTCAGGACAATAATGTTGCTGATATCAGTTTTGGGGAAGGAGTATTGGGTCATGAGAAAACTCAGCCAAGACAAAGTCAGTTGAATGATTTCACCATATCATAAGGTTATGCTTGTACATTGCTCAAAATAAAGTTGACAGGTGGAGAGTTGAAGTCATATCTTTGGCATTTAACACTAGATAGAATTTTGTCTGTTTCTTTATATGAAGGTCTTAATATGAAACACACAAGGCAGTTTCATCAATCTCTTATTCTTTACACTGGGTAAATAAGTATAAGAGAACTGTTGTTTTACCAATATTGAATGCTGTAATTCCTATTGCTCCTCAACTTTGATGGAATAATATGGAGGTGCCATCAATTCAAAAGGATTTATCATCCAGAGGCTCAGCTAAGCTGCGTATCTGGGCAAAATATACATACAAAATTTCCAATTATTCATTGAAAAATAATTGTTGCATGCGCATTTAATAATATATTAGATACACAAACAGTTTGATACATATGCATACTAAATATATTTATAACAAATGTTTACATAATGCAAAAAACACTGATTGTTATTAAGTTGTACTGTTAACATAGAACCAGTCTTGTCCTGTCAGTACAGGATGAGTGATGTTTATAAAATCATTTCCATTATATTTATGCTGTTTGTTATTAGGTGTGACGAAAGGCAGTACATACCTGCTTAATAAACCTACTCAATGACATAGCTGAGTAAAATCACTGAAATACTCAAGTATTTGAAAGCAGTGGGTAATCGAGAATGAAATCCCCACTTAATGTTCATAATACCCCCGAATATACAGTGGGTACAGAACCCACATGAGCTAAATCTTCTCTAGTGGGTACCAAACCCACATGAGCTAAACCTTATCTAGTGGGTACAGTACCTACATGAGCTAAATCTTCTGTAGTGGGTACAGAACCCACATGAGCTATATCTTATCTAGTGGGTACAGAACCCACATGAGCCAAATCTTCTGTAGTGGGTACAGAACCCACATGAGCTAAATCTTATCTAGTGGGTACAGAACCCACATGATCTAAACCTTATCTAGTGGATACAGTACCTACATGAGCTAAATCTTCTGTAGTTGGTACAGAACCCACATGAGCTAAATCTTATCTGGGGGTCTGATCATCTGTGAAAACCATACATATGTCTTTGTAGCATACACTTGTAGCATGCAGATAATACTTAAATCTGTGTAAATATTTCACTTGAAGTTACCTGACACTTTCATATTTTATTATCTTCAACAATAGTTCAAAGTCTTACGTAACTTTTTATGTAACTTCTTGTTTAATTAATAATGAAAGATTTGTTGGTTGTTCAACCTTGCTGTCTTTATTGGGGCACTACCTGAACTTTTCATCCAAATGTGTTGAAATTTTAAAAATGAATTGTTTGAGTTGTTTCTGTTTCAGTGCAGATAGTTGAACAATTTAAAATGCTTAAAGATCACATATACTCTAGAGGGTACAAATGCATAAATCATTTTTTGACATTCTTATCAAATGAAATCTTGTCATTAAAACTACTCATTTCGACATTAATTTCCTTAAATCAACCTTTTTGACAACAGAGCACAATTCTTTCTTGTGAACAGTGTTTCAACCACTCAGGGGATTGCGCTTCTCTGACGTAATGTAAGGTATACGTTATGTGGGTTGCTGAAGTATTCATCTACATTTCCCAGAGTAGATTATCGTGTTTATAGGTTTGTCTAAACCTGCAATTGTGACAACTGTTTTGAAAAATGAAAGCTCTGTTTTCACAATCTACTGTCATTTAATCTTGTCACCTGCTTTGCTTATTTTCCGAGATACATCCTGTTTTCATAGACACTTTTCAAATCACTTCATAATGTTATAAATCATTCTTGTAGTTCTGTTACAAACTGTGTTATGCAGAATCCTTTTGGTCATGATTCAAAAGCATATTTAACTATGAGTCAGAAGTACTTTTGATCTTTTAACTTGATGAAAACAAACCATAGTCTGATTCTCAGACTGATTTTAGGCAGTGATGCCACGATTTAAGAAAGTCTGAGTATAAATGCTATTTAGATTTTTTTTCACCTAGTTACAAAGTCTTATCTACTTTCTATCGGTAGTAAAATATATATTTGATTGATGGACAACAGGATTTTGCATGACACTGCTTATAACATAACAATTTCATTCTTGAAAGAGAGATGGGTGTCAATGTAACACTACTTCAACCACAAACTTCACTTCCGAGGAAAAAATCATAACCTTACAAGTCGTGTCATGCAAAATCCTTTTGGTCATCAATCATTTACTACAACTAGCAAGTAGTTTGAATTTTTGTACCTCGAGGAAAACAAATCTAAACAGCATTCTCTTCTCTTGGAAGCGAGGTAGGTAACGAACCAAACAATTTAATACATACAGGCTTCCACAGTGCTCACTTTGCACTCACAAACAACATATTTAGCACAAACTGAGGCGCCCCGGAGGATTCTGTGCAGGGTGACACCATCAGCTGACACCTAGGAGCATTTGACAGCAACACAACAATTCAGCATGTCTTTGCTGAAGTTGAGAAATTAGCAAATTGACAGGTTTAGTACACATTTTATATACCACAAGCTGAAAATCCCTCCTCACATGATGTCACTACAGGGCGCTGGCAACAGAGTTACTTAATCTGTTTGTGGTTTCATTGGTGGGCGAGAGTGAAGCAGATGACTTTTTGGCAACTTTTAATTGCTGGTTATTAAGTAACCACCTGTTTTTTAAAATACATTTGGTGTTCTGCTTAAGTCTAACCACAAGCTTTTCATATGTAATGGGTAATAGAGTTAAAAAATGTGAGTTTATTCATTCTTTAACAGTTCAAAACTATTCAATGACTAACTTTGCAGCCAAATATTTAAATACACTTAATTTTTGTTAAAATTTTATGTATTTGACTTATATGCAACTTTGGATACAACTTCACAAAACAACATCACATTCTGTGTAACAACACAAGCAAGATAATATCATAAATGGAGATGAAAGTATCTTCTACATGGTGATGTTTCTAGTTTTATATTCACCATACCTGTCTTCATGGCATTCTGGCCTGATTGACATCAGTTGTTTGATAGATTAACTTGCCCATGTTCTTACAATGTCGTCTGTTATAATATGCTTGTCATTGTGAGATATGGCAAGAGCTTTACACAAATGCATGGTTCTATTTTTTACTATCATTACATGTCATTTTGTCCCCTCAAAATGTCTTTGTAGATATCACCAAAGTGATTCACATAATTTCTTCCTCCTGGTGTGCCATTTATGTCTACTTTGCTTGACCTAGATTTCAATCTTTAGAAGGTCAAGTGGCAGTGATGAAACCTGTTGATATATTCCATTTTTGTGTTCTGTGGCAGAAAGACCGAAGTTCTGGAAACGTGCAGCTTCTGATGGTTGCCGGAGGAGGAGGCGGCCTTGGAGCAAGGTCTGAGATCAGCCTGGATGCTGAGGTGAAGCACACCATGGATATTGGGGATGGACATGCTGGGTTGTCTCTAAAAGATGGATCCGGTAATGTCAAACTACAAACTAAAGTACAGACGCGTGCCAGTCATATTCATACACTTCACGTAATTTCCATTGATGCGGATGTTAATTCAGTGTAGCATAAATGAATTTTGTTAATTTAATTTTGGTAAGATCCAAGTCAAATTTTGTAGATTTGTAAGAAATCATCTTACCAATGATCATATAACTTCTGTTTAATTTTCCTTTGCTTATTTATCAAATGTCAACAATTTAATCAACATACATGTATATATGTACTGTGCCATGAACTCCTTTAACATGGCAACCAATGGGATTGTGCATTGTTGAACCATACATAAATTTCTTTGAAAGGCATTTTAGAAGTTGTATAGATGAAGGAAAACCAAGTTCTATGGATAGTCAACTTCTTTATTGCAATGGGCGTTTCGGTGCAGGTACTAATACCATTATCAAGCAAGTGATACACAGAATTGTAACTTAACTATTGTATAAACTCATTCTATATACTGTTTTAATCACTATTACTCTGTACATCTACCTACTTAGCTCAAATCACTCACCAGCAATCCAGTGTATATCAACCCTGTCAATAGTATATACGCATATCCTGCAATGAATACATTCTCCATATTACAACTCTATATGTATCACTTGCTCAATAACAGTGTAAGTACCTGCACCGAAATGTCATACCCATTGCAGTAAAGGAGTTGACTGTCCATAGACCATGGTTTTCCTTCATATGTAAGTTGATAAATGTGATGTCATTAGTTTAAATACTGGTCGGAAATTGCACTGAAATTATGTGCATAGAGTAGAGAAGATTTCACATTTGCCTGGCAAATTTTACAAAGATACACCCTTAACTCACTTCATGAAAATTATTTATTCTACACTGAAATAAATGAATCTATGGAAATTACGTCAAGTGTCAATAACTGGCCCGTGTCTGTATATTTACAGTCTGATTAATGCCTATGAACACTATGCACAAACTGAATTCCTCTCTTTCATGTGTTCTGATCATTCTAGTCTTTTTTAAAAATATGATATTGGTCTAGTTATGTCAGAGATATGACTTATGTGGGATGAAAAGTGCCTAATTGGAAGCACTAGGTGGCAGTAATTGATAAAACAGTTGAAAGGACTGTTGCAGTGAAACTGTTGCAAACCATTTCTTTAATTTCAATATACCACTGTGTGTTATACAATATTAGTGTTTCATCCAAACATTAAATGGAATACATGGCAATCTATATAAAAAGTGCTCAATGTTTTTAAAACTTTGTATGAAGATATTTTCAGATGACTCGTGGGTAGGACCACTGTATGCTTTTGATCCTTGGTTATGTCTGAGACATTTCTGTGCTATTTCTGATTGCTTGGCCTTATAGCTAAAATAGATAGAATTATCATTAAAATGCCCGCACGTTATCAGAAATGAGAGGGCCACTGTAACTTGATAATGCCCGCAAAATGCTTGACGACGGGCCATTATCAAGCCAATGTTAAGCGACGTCATAAGTAGCTCAGCTGTTGAAGTTCAATCACCTACGGCTCGTTTGAACAAGGGTTCATTTTTGACCATATATTTGGCTCACATTCATCACATGTACCTGTGCCATTATGTACTTTCCTGCCTGTGCCAACCATAACAATTGTACCATAAATAACAACATACAGCAATGAAAATATCGACTTAAAGTCTAACGTTCATCAACGAAAACAATGGCAGCTGGTAGTATGAGCAAAGGTAAAGGTCGAATGTCATCACTCGCAATAGTGACGTCATCTGTGTTGTTCTATGATGTGTCTATATTTGTAAAATGTGTGTCAGTGACCTCCGTTGTTTGTTGTTGGCCGTAAATGCTTCTAGAGCGATGCCGTTTTTTTTATTCTTGTTTTATTGAAAATTCCATCCATTTTAGCTATAATAACGGTAACACTATTTTTCAGGGCATTATCATTTGAAGAAGCCCGAGGTCTTTCATTAACTGCCCGATGAAGGATGGCTCCTGCAAATGATAATGCCCTGAAAAATAGTGTTACCCTTATAATAATATTCCTGGAATAATATCATCTGTGGGAGCCATATTGTGCAGGTCTAGTTGCAAAAACACTTCAAAATGATAAAGTCTTGCCATAGTTGTAACACTGCTGATTGTCCAAACAAACACTTAATTGGTGTTCCTTCCTATGGCACATTCAAGGTGAAGCTTGCCACTTACATTCTTTTTCACTGACTGATTGACTCACTCATGCAGTCAACCATCCTCTCGCTCACCTATCCTCTCTCACACACCCATCCCCTGTCACTCACTGACTTGCTGGCTCGCTCGCTCGCTCACTCATACACTCACCCTTCCCTGACTGACCCATCCCCTGTCTGTCACTCACCCATCCCCTATCTGGCATTTGCCCATCCCCTGTCTGTCACTCACCCATCCCCTGTCTGGCTTTTGCCCATCCCCTGTCTGTCACTCACCCATCCCCCTCACTGACTCACTGACTGACTCACTCATACAGTCACCATCTCACCATCCCCTATCACTCACCAATCTCCTCTCACTCACTCACCCTTCCTCTCACTCACCCTTCCTCTCACTCACCCATCCTCTCTCACTCACCTGCTCACTGACTGGCTGACTTACTTACGGACTCACCCATTGACTAACTCATACAGCCACCCACTTACCCATCCCCTCTCACCCATCCTTTCTGACTCACCTGCTCACTTACTGACTCACTCACTCACTCACCCAGCCTCTCACTGACCTGTCCCCTTTCACTCACCCATCCCCTCTCGCCCACCCTCTCTCTCTCTCTCTCTCTCTCTCACTCACTGACTCACCCGTACAGCCACCCTTCCTCTCACTCACCCATCCACTCTCTTACTCACTCACCCAGTGACTACTCACTCTCCCAGTCACTCACTCACCCTTCCACAGACTGACTGACTCACTCACTCACTTGAAACATTATAAACCCATTATACACACCAGGAGGTGGCAGTGGATGGCAACCACGACCAGGGAGGACACTTGCCCAGAGCTTAGCTGGAGGAAAACCATGTCAGAAGTCGGTGCAGATTGGCTTTGCAGCAGCAGGGGGTTTTGGAGGGGGAGGAGGAGCATGTTCCTCAGGGGGAGGAGGGGGAGGATATACAGGTAAGTAAAAAATCACACCATGTCATCTTTGTCACATTGACTTTCTTAGAGAGAATAATCCATCTTAATCCTGGCGTGATCTTTCTAACCCGTGGCATGAATCAACCATTTACAGGAGCCTGACCACTTGGTACAGTTTGTTGCCTTGTATGATGAGGATGGGCTGTAAAGTTTAGATGAAAGCTGATTTAATGCTTTATGACCAGCCTGCCGTTGTGCAAAGGGGATTGTGGCTATAAGCATAATTCCCATTCTTTATAGCAGGCCTACAATCATCAAAGTGTTGAGGTTGTTTTTTACCCCAGTATCAAGGATGTCTGTCTGAAAGTGATTTTAATGTTAAGTCGGTCATAAATCTGTCATGACATATGGGAGTTATGAATGCTTAATGTTTAGATAGTTTTTTTTTAATGGAGTCATTCATTCTAATACGTCACCGTGAGGCACCGAGCCAACCACCTCAATTCAACTACCAACATTTACTGTCATTATCACAATGTCTACAGCCATCCAAAGTGTTATGACATTTCTGTCCCTAATTTCTTACCTCCATAGTGAAACTCCTTATCTCTGATGTTTCTCACATTCTCCTTTCCCATGTAGTAGTCACTATAGAGATCAAACAAGGACACAAACAAAACTTGCTTGCTTTGTTGGTTGCAGTAACAGCGGTAATATTTTACTCCAGGCAGTCAAGCACTGTAAAATGTCATGTTATCATCACTTACCAACTCTGTCACAGACAGGATGAGCATGAAGCCTGTAGAATGAATATGAACTTCTGGTGTAGTAGCTCATTCTGTCAGTATATGCTCAATCAAAAATGTTTAGCACTTTGGTATAAAAAATGACAGACATCATGTGATACCAAAAATATATTGTATATCAAAGTGATGTTGGTTTTACATTTCATTTGTCCTTTTTAACATCACTCAGACTTGTGTTCATTGTTCTCCTTAACACCACTATAACAACAAAATTGAGAGTGGGGTATTGCTCCAAAAACATCAGTATTGTGTGTGGCCTCTGTTGGCCTGAATTACAGTTGTCTCCTGCTTTTATCTACTGATCTCAGTAATGTTAATGTTACCCCATTCATGAATGACGGGATCTGTGAAGGTCCCGGGGTAGAATAGGTCTTCAGCAACCCATGCTTGCCACAAAAGGCGACTAACAGGATCGGATGGTCAGACTCACTGACTTGGTTGACACATGTCATCGGTTTCCCATTGCACAGATCAATGTTCATGTTGTTGATTACTGGATTGTCTGGTCCAGACTCGATAATTTACAGATCACCGCCATATATCTGGAATACTGCTGAGTGCAGCATAAAACTAAACTCACTCGCTCATGAATGAGGGCATTTCCAAGGCCACAACTGTTATCAGTATGGGGTTGATGATCTCCTTGACTCTCCTGCTGAGAATGGCCAACACATGCTTTATGGGAGAGAGATGTGGGATCTTGCTGGCCAATGTAGAGGTTGAATGCTGTGAAGATCTCTTGTTCAGATGGCTGTGTGTGGTCTAGCATTGTCATGTTGAAATGTAAAGTCAGGCTTTCATTGCATGAATGAGATCGTGGCTGATCTCTGACATGACCGGTCTGCTGTACACATGTCTGGAGACATGAAATTGTATTCTTACGCACACTGAAATGACGTGCTATATCTGTAATTGTTTCACCAGCATTCAGTCTCCCAATCGCTTCATGTCACTTATTTTCAGGCATGCATCTTCTGCATCCCATGATTGAACTTTAAAAATGTTTTACCCTGTCAAAAGAATGCCTTAGTGGCCAGAGTAAGTAAATGTATCCTCAGTACTTTTCGTTACACTCCACTACTGAGTCTAACAAAACCTTATGGGAGGTCACGTCAGGTAACCTTTGAGACTGACCAATCAGAACACAGCTTACCAAATCGCGAAAGTGGACATTCGCACTTACCTTTTGAACTTTTTATCTTGAAAAGGTTTGTACCCGAACAATTCCGAATGCTAATCAGCATACGCTTGCTTACGGGTGATGTACATGGCGTGTGTACAACCATTACAACGGTGAGTAAACAGTCACTGAAAATAGTGTTTTTGGCAATATTCAAGAATGTCATCTTGTGGAAATATTAGCTAATGGTAACTATGTCAACAGAAACCCCAAAGTGTATATACTTCAGGTCAAATAGCTGTGTTATATGGGGATATTTGTTTGTGGAGCGATCTTTGTTAGTGGCCTTTATATTTTGAAAGTCCCTCTGATCCCTAAATAGTAGCCGTTATCTGATTGGTTAAATCTATTTAACCGTCTCGCGTTTGATTGGGCGGTCATTGGTCGATCAAAGGTTGCCTGACGCGACCTTCCACTAGGTTTTGTTAGACTCAATGGTGGAGTGTAATGAAATACATTGAGACTAAGTTTACTTAGACTGTCTCAGTGGATATCCAATAATGTATCGGCCACTGGATGATTTTCATGGTTTATGAGACTTGAGAAATGTCTTCCACATTAATTCCAAGAAAATCATGGACAAATGTATGTGAGTTTCAATTCTGTCATAACTCAACAATTGAACAGATGACACAAGTTTAGAGCTGCAGGTTCAGACTAATGGGAACACTTATTATAACTGTAAGGACAATTTAGTGTACAGTGCTGAACAGTTTTGGTTGAGTATAGTCACTGGCCTGTCAGAGATAGTTCAAGATATCAGCATTTAGGATATCAGTAGTTCATTCTGTCTGTAGTTCATGATATCAATACTTCATGATATCAACATTTAAGGTATAAGTAGTTCCTTCTATCTAGTTCAGGATATCAATCATTCATCAACATATAGGATATCAATAGTTCATTTTGTCTGTAGTTCAGGATATCAGTTGTTCATGGTATCACCATTTTAGGATATGCCAAAAGTGTTTTATTATAGTGCCTCGGCAATTAAATAGTGAAAAAAGGTCTGTAATACACAAGAAGACTGTCTTGTACATTTTAGTCTATCTTTGGTGCATGTAATAAGGTTACTGACAGATTGCACGAAAAGTAGGTCGGGGACATATATTGGAGCAGGGCTTAATGTGTTGATAATGGAACATTAGTCAGTCACTGAAACAGAGAAATTGAGGAATTATACATGACTTTGAGCCTTCAGACTTTTCCCCAGCTGCCATATTGCTGTAGTGGCACATGGTCCTGTGCATAGTGCTCAGGCCACAAATCAGGTAAAGTTAGGCAATGCTGGGAGAGTCCTTGGATAGATACCCATGTTGACTCCTGAGAGTTCTGTCATGAAATATTAGTTCCTAGGACTTCAGCCCTGTACCACAACAAAACATGTTATACATGGGGTCTCGCCTTAGACAAGTGAGTTTGTTCAAAATTGTCTGTGTTACACTCAGCAGAAAATGGGTACCCAGTAGGATAGTCATGTGACTATAGCCCTCTAGCACCTAGCAGGCAGCTTGGGTTATTTGGGATAATATTAATCAGATTCTTTGTGGGTTTTGAGCATGCATTATGCAATGAACAGTGCACATGATAAATGTACTATTACTATATTGTCCAGTGATTTTATTGAAATTTCATACGTTCTATTTTTATTTTCAAGGTGGTGATGCCTGCAGGGAGGACCGTGAAGACTGCAATGGCAAAGCTGGCACGTCATACATACATCCCTCTGCACGTGATGTCCGCCATGAAATAGGTAGGCACAACTAAGAGGGCTGGCGTTATATATAGGATATAACATGACACATTATTGAAAAGTATGCCCGCAATGGGAAAAATGCCCAAGGGCCAAATGCCCACCCGCAATTCCCAAGGGAAAAAAGCTTTTTTTTTCTTTTTTTTTTTGGAGGGGAAGGGGGGGGGGGGTTATAAGTGACAATAATGAAGCAATATTCCACTATATCATGGCAGTCTGAACTATATCATGGCAGTCCGAACTATATCATGGCAGTCTGAACTATATCATGGCAGTCCGAACTATATCATGGCAGTCTCGTGGCAGTCCGAACTATATCATGGCAGTCTGAACTATATCATGGCAGTCCGAACTATATCATGGCAGTCTGAACTATATCATGGCAGTCTCGTGACAGTCTGAACTATATCATGGCAGTCTGAACTATATCATGGCAGTCTCGTGGCAGTCCGAACTATATCATGGCAGTCCAAACTATATCATGGCAGTCTGAACTATATCATGGCATTCTCGTGGCAGTCCGAACTAAATCATGGCAGTCTGAACTAAATCATGGCAGTCTGAACTATATCATGGCAGTCTGAACTATATCATGGCAGTCTCGTGGCAGTCCGAACTATATCATGGCAGTCCGAACTATATCATGGCAGTCTTGTGGCAGTCCGAACTAAATCATGGCAGTCTGAACTATATCATGGCAGTCTCGTGGCAGTCCGAACTATATCATGGCAGTCCGAACTATATCATGGCAGTCCGAACTATATCATGGCAGTCTCGTGGCAGTCCGAACTATATCATGGCAGTCCGAACTATATCATGGCAGTCTGAACTATATCATGGCAGTCCGAACATAACTGAGTCTGGGAAATTAATTTCACCAAAAGGTCACTTGCAAGTCTTGTCAACCAGTTTTAAGATTGGGGACAAAAGAAACAGTCTGAATGATCAGTGACTGAAGGAATAATGAGATCTTTCTTTTCTTCACTTTTTCATCCTGTAAAATAGTTGACCTCTAACTGTTGGGAGTCCCACAACAGGGCTGTAAGCCAAGTATTGATTATATGTGCTGTGATGAGTTAAGACTTTCAGCAGCGATTTCTAATGGATATGGAAAAGGTTTTGTCACTTTTGCAGAGAAAATTCTTGGCTGGTTCTCTCAATTGGATCAGGGCATGTGTTAGAATTATAAATACCTCCTTTTCTTTGAATTGGGGTGAGCTGAAGTAGAGTTCAAGGTTATTGCACTTATTGCACTTGTGCAACAATGTGTATTGACATGAGTGTGTGTGTGTGTCCTCTTGTAGTGTCTTGTCAGGACTCATGCCTGTTTTTGTAGTTATAATTCACTTAGACCATTGTTGTTTGTTTGTTTGTCATTTATTCTGAAGTTGAAGTCAGCAATATTCCAGCTTTTTGGCAATAGTCTGTAAATAATTAGTCTGGACCAGACAGTCCAGTGATTAACAACATGAGCATCGATCTACACAATTGATGATTTGTGTCAGCCAAATCAGAGAGCCTTACCACCCCATCCTGTTAGTTGCCTATTATGACCAGCATAGGCAGGGATGATCAGTTCTACCCAGGATCTTCACAGGTCCATTAATAATGAACTATAGGGGCATAATGAAGCAGCCAGTTGAGCAAGTCACCTATCTACTGCTCTTCATGCGTTTTACAATAGGTATCAAAATGTGCTCCATCTGTCCGTCCATGTGTGTGTTCATGCATATTCATCTTACCTGGAGGAGAGCCTTAAAACTATTCA
Source organism: Haliotis asinina (assembly GCF_037392515.1). Lineage (NCBI taxonomy): Eukaryota > Metazoa > Mollusca > Gastropoda > Lepetellida > Haliotidae > Haliotis > Haliotis asinina. Next base: position 29,509,898 of record NC_090287.1, on the reverse strand, counting down.
ATATTTCTTCACCAAACTTGGCACATAGATAGATCTAGTGATGCACTGGTGCCTTTTGATAGTTTTGGAATTTGTCTATTGTGTTTTCATGCCAACAAGTTTGGCTTTGACTGAATTTGGCAGTAGTGCCCATTTCTGGAACACAACTTGAAAACCTTTCAGTACTCTCCTTCCACTGTGTCATACACTCACCAAAACATGTGACATAATCAGCGCTAGTAGACATATTTAAGAAGAGTATTTTGCCACTGCCAGTAATCTTAGGCCTTCAGGAATATGATCTTTTGTTGTTCATATCTTTTGTGGCAGTCAGCAACATTATTAAATAATAGACTGATGAGGTCAATAAATGTTTTTATGGACAAAGCGTGGGACGATAAAAACAGGTATTAACCACTGCATGATTGGTTTAGAATGTAATTGTCAAATAATAGCTTTATAAAGATCATAACATGTCTATTTAGTCAAGCAAAGTCATAATGTTATTGGTTAATGACATATCAACAACACCATGACATGTAAACAACAGAATGACATCATAACTTGATGTCATAGATTATTTTTAGTAACTCAAGTCAATATGACTTTTGGTCGAACTTGGGTTGGAGTTAATATGCTTTTTTGTGGACACTCACTTGACTGTCTCTAGGCCAGTCTGGTACCTGGAAAAATATGCTTGCATAATAGTCCACCCTATATGGTGATGGTCAGCAAACAAGTCTTGACCAGACAAAGCAATCATCTACATCATCAGTGTACGTAATGGAGACATGATGGCAAGACTGAACCAAGTCAATCTGCCAAGCTATCCTATTATATGCCTGTTATGACAAGCATTCTTTGATAGGTTTCCATGGGGATATCGAAATAAACATCAAAAGAGTGATAATAAACTAACCTGAAATGTTGATTTCAGTTTCAGATATGACTTTAGAGTTTGAGGAATAATTATACTGTTTTTTGGATGATCCCAGGGGTTTTAACATTTTGATTACATTTTCAATACATGACATTTCGCATGTCACAGTCACATTTCATTGCCATGCCAGGTTTGTTTTAATCTTCAAGGATGTTTAACAGTGTGAAGGACCTACTTGAAATGAATTATTGGAAATTTAGTTTTTAGTTGTATTTCAAAGTCAAACCATGGTGTTCATAAACAAGAAGGCATTAAGTCCAATCAATTTTCGCACCCAAAATGATTGTAGGCCATCAGTTTCACTAAGAAGTTAAAAATACATATTGAAAAAGTTGTTCATTATAAACTTGATGGAAAATATTGGGGGAAAAAAATTGCTTTTTAATTTATCAAAAAGTGTTGGATCTATGCTTTGAAGTTTTCATTAAATAAAAAATGGTTGGAGTGAGATATTTTTTTTAATGTGATTTGCTAAAAACAAATACTGGATTTATAAAGCATTAAGCAATATCTATCCACTGAACCTTATCCTGAACAAAATTGAAAATCTTCAAGATTGAGGAAAAGTGAAAACTTTCAGTGAGGTTTCTAAGAATGTATGATGAAGCATTCAGTTCCTTGCTTCTTTGCTTATCATTTCTGATAAGGAAATCATGGTGTCATTAACAACATCTTTACAATCATGGATCCATGCAATACAGACAAAGGAAACTGGGGTTGTTTTTTTAACTTAAATATTAGCATTTGAACTGTCACCATCAACGTCTATGATAAACATACTGATATAATACAGCTATGCCATTGCCCTACAGGCACTGTACCAGTAATAATACTGGTAGAAACAATGTTTGTCATTAGCTCTAACAGGATTTTGCTAATTACTCCAAACATGATTTATAACGACCCATGTATGTACTGTCCCTGCGGTTTATCGGCCTATTCTTCTAGGACATCGAGTGGTCTGTTATGTTGCACTTCACTGACTGCATCCTGCGGGCAAGACGGAAACGTATTATATGGCTTCAAAGGTTCATGACAGTACCATGTATGATCTTATGGGTTCAATTAAGTGGTATACTTCAAAGGTATGAGACACATCTGTTTTGTCCTTCCGTCCACATTAAGCAAATACATCTTGATGTCATTGAAATACTGTTCAAGACATCATAGCATGAAACTTACCTTATGAGGAGGCTTTAATCAGCTGTAAGCTTTCAATATATAGATGGAACATTTATGCATTTCACAAAACGTGACATTTTGAATTATTAATATTACGTATTACGGGCAAATATGTTAACTCTTAGATGTTTCATCATAGTAGGTGATTCTTATTGATCTTGGAGAAGGGCCATCTTTACTGAAGAAAAACTAAAAGGTGATGAGAAGTGATTTTAGGTAGCAGTTAAGATGAAATGGGCTTTAAATGTCACGTCAAAGATAATTTCATTTGAATACCATCTGACATGTGCATCTATGGCTGCTTCAACAGCTCTGGAAGTTTGAGATAGAGCATTCCATGGCTTTATTTCGTTGGTGTCATGAAGCTACCTTGATCTTGTCAGAAGAGACAGGATTGTGGACTGAGTCTTCACATCTGGACGGATCATTATGCTCATGCTTTCAATGAACTGGTCATAATCAAGTTAAGAGAATATCAGGGCTGATTTTATAAAGTTGTGAAGTGTGTACAGTTTTGTGGTTTGATTCTGGACTGTATCAGTTGTTTACGGATGGTACTTGTTATTATACTGCCTGTCAGGTGACTTAAGATTGCTCAGATCAAGAGGTGCATGGTCAGATTATTTGAAATAACTGAACATTGGCCGAAATGACTAAACAACCAAGCAGTCAATCATGCGTTCTCATTAAGGAACACAAACAATTTTGGAATAATTTTGCTTTAACAATAATTTTTACAAGGTTATTTGTTATTGGTTACATTTCAAAAGCATTGCCAACTCACTGCAAATCAGGATGGAATCTATCTTAAAACTCCAGGAAATATATCTTCCTCACATCCTTTAAAAATGTAAAATTTTCCAATACATTTTGTTTGTTTGCAAAAACACTCGACAGAACTACATGTTTTGGTTTTTTTTCTTTATTTGTTTTGGATTAACAAACAACATCAGGAAAATTTGATAAAAGATGCAAATGAATTATTTTCGATGATTGATTGGTTGTAATGAATGAATCATCAATTATGACATTTTAACCAATTCCAAACACGGGTCAGATCCAGTGGGTGACAATCCCTTCAACACCATCTCAGGGCTGATTGCACAGTGTTGTAGAGTGTACAGTTTAGTAGTTTGATTCTGGACCATATCACACCAACATATGTTTACAGATGGTATTCCTTGTTATGCATGACACAAAGGAGATAAAACCTCCCCCTCCCACTAAACTCAGCCTTCAACATTCTGAACTTGTCAATTTAGCATCAGAGTAAAGGTGTGATTTTAATCTCCACAACTATGCTCTGGGACTGTATTAACAGCTTCTTCACTTATTTCCCATAAGGTTAAGTGGAAATATCCTGACATTCAACAAGAGTTAATTTTGACCCATTAGGACATATCTGTGATTTCTCATTCCTTAGATAATGATGTCAAGCAGCATTTCCGTTTTCTTGCGTACTTATTCGAGAGTTTTATACTCCAAAGTATTTCAGCTCAAAAACAATAGTTATTACTAAAGGTAAAGGCTTTTACTGATTAGGGTAGGATGTAGTTTTGAGGGTTAATAGCCAAGATCACTTCATTGCCTAGGTCATTTGAAGGACATTTTGATTTGAGTATTGAATTATTTTCTGTTTGGCTGACTGACTTGGTAATTTTATAATGATTAAAAATATTGACCTATTTGTGATGTCAGTATAAAATTTATACACCTGGAAATTAATCAAGCAACACCCCAATTTTTTCTATTGGAGCAACTTTGAAGTGTTCTGACAATCAAAATATGCCGGGTTGATATAGTTTGACACTTTTTTATTCAACAGACGATCTCTGACAAACAACTTAAAGGGAAAAAGTATCAAGACTTTGCTTTATTGCAACGAAATCCAAATTCTTAAAACTGTCTTAAATTCATGAAAAATGGACACAATTTACTATTCATCCACAGACGTTGTTGTCAGGTGTATTAACACAAATGTCACATGGAAAGAAAGAACAGTCATCTGAGAGTCTGCACACCGACTCTCATCAATATCTAGTGTGTCCTCCCTGCGCACGCACCACCGATTCCAGACGCCTCCTCATTCCTTGGATGAGTCTCCGGATCTGATTCTGGGGGATCCTGTTCCACTCCTCATGCAGGGCAGCCGTCAATTCGTTGAGATTATGGACTGGTGGGTCTCTCTGCCTCACACGACGGCCAATAAAGTCCCACAAATGTTCAATGGGGTTGAGGTCAGGGCTCATGGCAGGCCATGGAATTCTGTCAATTGCATTTTGCCGCAAAAAATCATTTACAGCATGCGCCCTGTGAGGTCTAGCATTGTCGTCCATAAATATGGGTCTCGTTGCCAGAGGATGGTTCTCAAAATGAGGTACCACAGCCCTGTCAAGAACCTCCTGTTGGTAACGAACACCGTTAAGGTTGCCACGGATGGTAATGATATCCAACTTGCAGTTCATGGAAATGCACCCCCATACCATAACGGAACCTCCCCCAAAGGCCACAGTCTCCTGGATGTTCCGTGGAGCCATTGCTGTGTTCCTCTGCCTCCAGACCCGAGTACGACCGTCCACCATGTGCAGCAAGAACCGGCTCTCATCTGAGAAATGGACCTTCCTCCAAGAGGCAATGTTCCAGTGCAAACAGTCATTACACCAGGCCAGTCGGGCTGCCTTATGGGCTGGAGACAGTCTGGGTCGCTTGATTGGCCTCCTTGCCCGGTATCCTGCAGCTTTCAGACGATTCCGAACAGTCCTGTTCGAGATGGGTCTCCCTGGAAGCCACTCCTGTCCCAACCGAGAGCTCGAGTCGAAGGACCTGCGCCGTACAAGTCTCAGTAAAGCTCTGTCCTCCCGGACTGTGGTCTTCCTGGGTCTTCCTGGTCTAGGCAGGTCTTTAACTTCATTAGTGGCCCGGTATTTTTTCAAAAGTTTTGAAATTATGGAATGATGTCGTCCGATTTGAGTCCCGATTTGTCTTAGAGACATACCAGCATTCCTCATGCCGATTATTTGCCAACGAGTGGCCTCTGATAATTTCCTACGTGCCATGACATTGAAATGAATGAAAAACCGAATGCAATCGACAACCTGCGCTTGTAAACACCCCAGGGAAAAAGTGCATTTTTCGAAAGTTGAGGTTAAAGCAATGCACGTGCGCTGTGCAAGCTTCACGCGCGTCATATCAACCCATGAAAAGCTCATGCTGTATGTCAATACATCAAAATTGAATAATCAATCATCAAAATTACTTCGTTAAACTTTGTTAAGTTTTTATGTGTCTTTGAATTTGGTGTTGCTTAATTAATTTCCATATGTATAGTTTGAACTTTTCCTTACAAATTGTATATAAATGTCTGCCCTTTGTTTTGACAGTACATAACATATTAATATCTATAGAACTGTTCCTTCTAGGAAGAAAAGGCAATGGATTAGTGGATGTGCTCCAGATGAGGAACTGCCCTTGTAGTTATTACTGTATCTGGGAAGACCAGGGTGCTACTAAATATAGATGTCTGTGTCCTCCCCATCAAGTCCTTGCTGATGACGGTGTTACATGTACTGCCTCAGGTGAGTTGATGGCTCCTGTCTGAAATCCTCTTTAACAGTCAGAGACAAAAATATTTTATTCTAAACAGAGTAACTTCTTTGCTTTAAATTTGAAAACTTCAATGACAGAACAAAATAAGTCATGAAACTTAATGAGTCTGTCATGCCCCTTTTTGGTGAATGGTGTTTGATGACCTTTTGAATGGATTGCTGAAAATCAAGCATCACATTATGTATAGTAGGACTTTAAAACTGACGTAAGACTGGACCCTTACCTGTGATTACATGCCTTATTCTGACAGTGGTTTCAAATCCTGAACAGAACTCAACCCAACAAAAGTATCAAAATCTGTACTTTGCTCATAAAGTGTAATTCAAAATTTACATTTGACCACTATCTAAATGGCATTGTGTAGTGATCATTTTAGGTGTCTGAAAACACCATGTAAAGAGTGAGTGAGTGAATTTAGTTTTTGCTGCACTCAGCAATATTCCAGCTATATGGTGGCGGTCTGTAAATAATTGAGTCTGGACCAGACAATCAAGTGATCAACAGCATAAGCTTTGATCTGCACAATTGGGAACTGATGACATGTGACAACCAAGCCAGCAGGCCTGACCACCTGATCCTGTTAGTCACCTTTTACGACAAGCATAGTTGCCTTTTATGGCAAGCATGCGTTGCTAAAGGCCTATTCTACCCTGGGCCTTCATGGGTCTCCATGTAAAGACAAAGCATGGGGTAGCATCACACGTTGACAATCTATGCTTAAATTTATCTGTTTGTGCAGCAAACTATTTCTGGAATGACTTTGAGTGAGCAAGGGAGGGAAGTTAATATTTGAAGTCACTGTGTCAGGCATATAATGATAGACTTTGAGGGTGAAACATGCATTGAAAATTCTTTTGTTGGTTTCAAGGAAAATGTGTTTTCATAAAATTTCTGTGGCATGTACATGCTATGAAGTACATGTAGTTTAAAGCAACTGAGAAATACAGAAATTATTGACTCTTGCCAGAAATGAAAGAGAAGTTCATGATTAGAAAATGTCCCCCAGTTCATCTTGGTACAAAGGTTACCTTAACACCTATCCACACAAGTATGGTTTATCTGCTGATTTCATTTCCAACACAGGTAGATAAATGAGGTAGGGTGGTTAATTTAGCTTGGCATTGTTTGAATGAGACTGAGACAGTCTTTTCAGATCATATCCTTTTTTTTTAAGGAATTAATTACAGTCTTGGTGTATATGTTTAATCTTTGTTGTCTGACTGATTACTTTTACTCAGAAAATGTAAATGAAAACTTGAATGTTTCTGGTAATCCCTACTAGATTTATTAACAGAATGAACCCATTCAGTGTTTAGCATACAGCAGACTCGTCATCATACATATGTGTTATACAGAGACACTGACTTTTTACTTTGCTATGCATATGATTTCACATTTTTAACTTGACAACATGTCCACTATTGAATGTAGGGAAGAAATCCTTGGCAACAAGGTACCAGAAAAAAAGTACCCTGGAAAAGGTCTTTTTGTAATAAAACCTATTAGTATTCATCAACTTTGATTTCAGAATTTTAGGAAAAAACCTTCTTTTTTATTTATTCTGGAGGCCTCATTTTCCAAGTATAATTTCAGACTCTTTTCCAGGTACTTCTTTTCTCAGGACCTTTTTTCTGTACACCCCACTATTCTCATGTTATTTTACTGATTAGATACTGACTACAGGCTAAAGGCCACAGATTTTGGACTGATGACTTCTGCTCTCACTCTTCCTTTCTCACTGTTACTTATAAGTGACTACAATTTTGAAATGAATAAATTATGTAGCAATACATAAGTACATGTATTTCACTCTAGTGGGGTTTTGCGCAGTATTCCAGCAATATCTCTGCGAGGGGCACAAGAAATGGGCTTTATGCATTATACTCATGTGAGGAATCAAACCCAGACCTTATATGTGATAAGCAAACACTTCAACCACTGGACTACCCCACCACCCCACACTGTTTCTATAATTGATGGTGTAACTTTGGACCTAGCATCATGTTTAACGACTTGCTTTGTGAATTGGGGGCCTTCAGTGAAGCACATGAAGCTTGTTTGGTGTCTCAGTTGGAAGGCTGCTTTAACTTGAAAAAAAACCTGTTCACCCATCAGCCAATGGGTACCCAGTGGATTGAGTTGTAACTTTGGCTGTTACCTTTCAGGCAACACAGGCAGTTCTGTTCTGTTCTGTTCTATGCACAATATGTTCTGTTCCAACCAGCCCTATCTCTGATGCAAAAGTTGTAGTTGAAGAAAGTCTACAAAAGGTTCTCTGAATTTCCCTTTTCACTTGGGTTTTCTTTAAGATTTACATTATTTGTTTTTATATATAAAAAAAATATTTTCAGATATTAATCGAGCACAGTTTCTTAGGTGATAATGATGCAGTTCATTCATTCATTCATTCATTCATTCATTCATTCATTCATTCATTCATTCAGATCCTTACCCTAGGTTCATTTTAAGATTTGCTTCATGTAGATCAACATTTCACCTAATGTATTGTTTCAGTGGAAAATACAAGTGTTGATATCGTCACTCCTACACCTCAATCAGCTTCCAAAGGGATGAATATCAGTTTCATCATTGCTATTGCTGCAGCCTGTGTCATCTTCCTTGTCATGATCGCGACTACCTGCTTCTGTGTCTGTAAGTTCTAATACAGTTTCAGTGTACATATACGCCCATGCATTATTTAAGCAACACCCTATTTTGAAAATAAAATGTGACGCTACTGAGAAGTTAGGGTATAGCCATCACTTTAATCAACCTATAGTTTAAGAAGCTTTATCCATGGACAGGTTAGTTTGCAAATTTTCATGCATTCACAATAAATAACAGATTTATTTTGTCACCTAAAAATCAAATATTACTTTCACTTTTCAAAATAAGGTAACTTGTTTTAGGACAGAAATACACCTGTTTTAAATATTGGCGATGATCCTGATTAAAGTACATGGCAATGTCAATGATGTTTTTGTTTTTGAAATGGTAATTGCATGTCACATTATGAAAGCTAATTTTACAAAAGAGTACAGAATTTGATTTCAGACAAATTAATATAGGGTGCGTATTTTGAGCATTGAGGTATATATAGTTAGTGCATCATCTTGGATGCAGATCACATACATACAGAAGTATAAATGTTTTTGAAATTTGGTTATATATGCCATGAAATACATTGATACTTGTTTTCTAAAATAGCGTGTTTTTAAAATGTACCTTGTATTAATGTTCTCATGAAAGACATCTGTTTCTGTATGAAAGCAGATATATTGGTAACTATTGATACAATTGTAATGCTATGATCGCTTTGTGAAACGGGCCCATGGTTTTCAGACCATCTTGAGCAACATGCAGCTGGAAACATAATCCCATACATGCATTGGTGGTGTTTTTGTCCTTTAACTATGATATACCATTTGAAAAAGTAGTGGATATTCCATTTTAAGAGCATACCTTTAGCCATTGCATATGAGAAAAGGTAATGTAGATGAATGAATCATTTCCAAAGGAATGGAATAAATTCCCTTATAGTTTCTCTTCATCATCTCTTTCCTCTTGGTCTTTATCATTTGCATTCTATTGTACCTTTTGTGATGATACAGTTCATAGCAAAACTGTTTCTAATTACACAATACATAGTTGTAGAGGGAACTGTATTTGTTTCTAAGATGCCAAATTTTATACTCACTGATGATTTATCAAAGGCAGAAAAATGATGTTGGTGACCTATATGAACAATTATCGTTCAAGGCTAACATCTCTTCTATTGATATGTCTAATACACATTAGCAATAAAACAAATCATAAAAAGTTTCAAGGCAGTTCATGATCAGGTTAAACATATTCTCTTTATTATTTCTATTTTCTTTGAGATTATCGTAAAACCAAGTGGGACAATATGATCATGACATTTCCTCTTCTCTAAATTTAAATCATTACATCCAGATGAAGCTGTCCCTTGACATTCTGTGGATGTGTTGTTGAACTTTGGACATAGATTGAGTTAGCAGTCATTGTTTGGTTATTTGTGAGTCAAGCTGAGGCATTTTTTTCCCTTGAAAAATGTAAAGGCAGTGTTTCCACCAGTAGTGTCAGCTGACTGAAGAACATGCAAGCCATGAAATGAGATGTCGACTGAGTTTAGTAACAATGTGGGAAAATGCACAAGGCAAGGACAACTTACATGAATGGTGATATCTGTTACCAGTCGGATACGATTGATTAGGATCAGGCAGACCAGAATGGATTAGTGACATCAATTTACTGTAAAGTAATGCAAAAAAATGTATTTTGTCGTTTGATAAAGTACTGAGTATGCCTTTGATCTTAGGAAATAATCATAGAAAAAGTAACAATACATTGCTATTTTTGATCCAAACTGACAATTCTGTTACATGTGTTTCATCGATATGAACCAGTCCTTTTGCTAACTGCTCTATCTAAGACTACATGGGGATCGCTGCAAGGATTGACTAATTGGTTAGGTGTTTTCAGTGTTTGTGCTGTATTTGTGTAAAATATCTTGTAAATATTGACACGAGTTTGCTCAATTGATCGCTAGCTCACTCACTCACTCACTCACTGACCCATAGTATGTTTTTCTCCCAAAGGTGGACGTGGAAGTTTCTCCAAGGAGTGTCATGGCGGGGGAATTAGATTTGAGAGGATCATGTCCTATTGCAAACTCAAGAAACTCCGCACCCAACATGTCCGCCAGACAACACAACGGCCAACAGCAGTGATGGAGTTCAACCCCAACTATGACTTCATTGGTGCAAAACACCCACAACAACTGCCAGAGATTAACAGAAGACACATTCAGCTTGTCAGGTAGGTGGCAAACTTCAGCAGGAAGTAAAGTCAGCAGAACACAGCAGGATTTCCCTTATGGAATTTTTACCTTGAAACTAATCATACATTTTAGTACATATTGTTCACTTAGTCTGTAAACAAACAAGACAGTGTCTGACACCAAAATGCAGTATTATTGTCCCAGCTTCTAAATGTCTTGCTGAAGGTCTCTGATGATTTTGTGTATATTTGAAAAGAGCTTTGTTGATATGGCATGAGGCAAACTTGCTACATATGATCTCACCTTAGGGAAATGAATTCAAAATTGCCTCTGTTGATCCAGCAGAAACTGGGTACCTGATGGGATAAGTCATAGCACTATTAAGCTTCTAATGCCTGAAAGGCAGCTTTGGTTTTCAATGGTAATGATGTTCACTGTATGGTGTTCAGTGCTACATAAGTGGTCCTCTTATTGTTGTGAACTTTTCAATACTCACCCACTCACCGATCTACCCACCTACTCACTCATTTACTCATCAAGTGTGTTGATATGTCAGAATGAGAGAAAGTCCCTGTAACCTCACTCTAACAATTAACTCTTTGTTTGACAGGCAAACTTTATGTTTAGACAGGAGACCAAAAAGTATACTTTGAATTACTTCAAGCAGATGATGCTAAGTACTTTTAATATTCAAGTCTCCCTTTAAAGGATAGAGTTAACATAATCTAATGAGGCTGTCCAAGTAATAATTAGCATGTCTGCCATCTACCTGAAGTTTTACCTGGCAACAATAGGCTATCATTAACTGATATATTTACAAAAGACCAATGAAATGATCAATGAAGAATGGCCCATTGGCTATGTACTATAACTTAGTTTGGTCTCACCCAAGACTTATTTGTTTTAGTACAGTTGCAAGTAGCAGTATCAGCAAACAGAATTTTAAAACGATGCTGTCTATCTTAAAGACTGTTGAACAGTTGTTCATTATGCGTGATTGGACATATGGGCAAAATGGCTGGAGCTTGCTCTTTCTTTATTGGGTGCAAGGAGTTGAGAAATTGCTGATGGTGTCAGAAACATCACATTCTCATCACAAACAGTCTCCAGAGAAGCACCAGTAGTTGTTGAAATTATGATAAGATGTGGCATGGACACTATTTCATATAGGCTAGCCTGTGTGGAAGTGTAGTCTTTGTAAATATGGAATACACTGCTGTATAAAGACACTCCCCATTTTTCTGATTTTAATGAATTGACTTACCTTTGCATGTGTTGTTGATTGCTGCCATCATGGAGGTACACTCACATGTTTAACTATTATGAGGATTGTATGATGGACTCCACTTTCAACATGTTACCCAATGATATGGGAAATGTTGTTCTGGCTATTCTGGGAGCGATTTGCCTCTTGCATTTAGTGCTGAAATGTCAAATTTGTTACAACTAAAAAGCTTAATGGGAGATTTTAAGGAAAACAGTGCCAACATGATAAATATTATGTCAATAGAATGCAAACTATATTTCACACTCCTCAGTCAATTGAATGAACTTTATCTTAGTCTGATTTTAAAATTCAGATAAAATTCTAGCCAGGCTGGACTGCTAAGAGGAATAAATAAATTTCCAGTTTGACTCACAATATTAAAATGCCATTGTGTTACAGACTTTGTTCCAAAATAGGCCAGAGCTGTGATTGACTACTAAATATACATGCAGATGTCACTAATTCTGTCAAATATCATCATGTGATGACATATTGATGACATTAGTATCAGGTCATAATGTCTGTGAGTTTCTTATTCTGACAGAGTTAATTGCATCTAGAAATTCGCTTGCTTTTTTCTCATATCAAATTAAGTTTGCAATTAAAGGGTTTGGCATTAATAATGCTAATATTCCAGCTTTCATCTCCACGAGTTTCTCCATAATTGTTCGTTTAAATTTCCACTGACATATGATAAAAGGATAATTTTTTTACCGTGGCAAGAATACATGACATGGTGGTGCTTGGATTTCAAAAATTCTTAATTAATATTTTATTTTATTTTTAATTGGTATCTCTCATGGCTATATTTATTCATTCATTGTCGTTTATTGATTTTACTGATGCTTTGACTTAATGACAGCCTTTCTCCCATAGTTTGCTAGAGTTTACAATAATTTTGATTAAATTGTGTTGTTGTATTATTTTCTTACATTGTCACATTTTGAATCGTATTTTTTTTTCAATACAATACTCTGAAAAGGTGATGTAATATAGGTATTTTAAAGTCTACCCTGAGACCACTTTACCATCTGGTAATTGAAATCAAGAAGCTGAACTGGTCTGACCTAAGAATGAGCATTTACTTATTTACTTATTAATCTTGTAATGCCTGTGTGTTATTTCCATGATGACTTAGATGTTAATTCTGTGAGAATTAGATGTTCTTATTTCAGGATATTTATATAGCATGCATATCCTTGCACCTAGTGCTTGCTCAAGGTGCTGGTACATATGGTTCCCTCAATCACATCATATTATCAATCTCAGCTCCCTTGGGGGAGTATACAACTCTGGGAAGTATGTGAACTCTGTGCTAATTATGTAATCTAATGCCCAGACATTAATTTACTGGTGTGGAATAGCTTATTTAGTTATGCCTGTTATCTGTATGCAAATAATGACATAACAGAGAGTGCCTTAAAGTATTTTGTTTATAAACGTCATTGGGAAAGAGTTGGGGGCTGATTGCCAAAGAACACCCTAGGGCTAAGTGGTAACACACCGGATGTGACCTAGGGTTACCCTTAGCATGCCGAGTGCTTACACTTTTGGGGGCCAAAACAGTTTCTCCTGTGGGAGATGAAAATGAATATGAATATGAATGAATGACCTTGAGCCCCGATATAATGAATGTGAACATGAATGAATGCCCCCCCAAAAGTGAATGGGATAGGTTGGGTCTGTTGAGCTGCTTGTAATGTAGTGTTTGACTCATCAATGTATCGGAGAAAGCAATCTGACCTCCAACATCTCAGAGTTTGGATGAGATGCCCTTCTATCTGGGTAGTACTGCAGGAGGAAGCCGCTCTGCAGCAGAAACTATGTGTATTGTACAGGTCACCATTGATATCAGTTCTTTGAAGGATACATCATAGATACTCCAGGAATCTATTCCTAGTAATATGTTGTTCTTCAGCATTGATAAACAAGGGGTGTGATGGCAAGGTACCGTTCTTGCTGCACACTTGTAGCCAATATCTAAGAGCACTGGTGTTCCTGTACTACACAATGTGATAACTGCACCTTTCACTTTAGCACATGGCACACTGTCATCAAGTGTAATGTCAGATATTGATGGTTGGATTAAAAACGGATCCACAAGTGAATTCCCTACATCTCAGAAATCCAAAGAAATCAACTGTACACATGGTCATCAGGTCATTGCATGGTCGGAACACTCCTTAATGTCTCAATGACATTACCATGTTTTTGAGAATGCCATATATGATTGGAAGTCTCCTTAGCATAGGAGATGATTGTAATTTCTTGTATCCCTTCAGTATTGTTTGCAATCTGTTAGTGGCACCAAGAACTGATCAATCAAAAACACAATACATGCCTTTAGACCTGTACTCATATCGGATGCCTGCTATATAGGTTTTCACAGTGGCATACTTCAAATAGAAAGTATTGAAGCAATAAGCCACAAAATGCATGAGAAATTCTTCGTTCAGTTGGACTAGTCCATTCACAGTTGGTAGGAGTAAATGAAACATGATGAGGAACTGGGTAAATGCCTGAAATCCTCTAGAGTACGTGGCCCTTGTCCTTTGACTCACTGCTGCATTGCATCGCGTTCAAAGATGATGTCAGTCCCATAGTACTTGGCTGATAGGTGGGCCAGGATGTTGTTCTTTGGGCACCAGCTTCCTGAATCTGTCGATCTGCAAGGAATTCAAGGAAAGATGTAAATGGGCTGTGATTGAATGTCAAAGGGATGTCAACAGGCCATGCTTCTGCAAACCATCGGGATCTAAAGGTACACCCAAATCCTATTGATGATGGGTCTGTGAACAGGTGCATGACTGTCAGCATGACTAGTTATGTGCAGATCAAGGAATAATCAGACGCCATTCCAATCCAATATTAATTCTTCTGCCTACATGTTAGCTCTGTGATGTCTAGCTGTTGTTTATAAAGTTTCTAAATGTTGATTCTGTGACATGTATCTCTAGGCCTTTGGGACAAGGAGCATTTGGTGAGGTATATAAAGGCCTGATGTCCCATGTTCCCAGAGTTGATGGAATGCTGCAAGTAGCAGTCAAGGTCAGTCGTATTTCAGAAAGTCATTACCTTTCACTTTTCTTTCTCCCTTAAAGTTTTATTTGAACAACAACATTGCTCATTTAGAGAATCTTGAAAGTCTCACCAATGTTGGGATAAACCGATGACATTCATGTGTCATGACAAACACCCTGTTTCCATTCCTCACATGAATACAATATGTGAAAACCATTTCTGAGGCCCACTGCCTTATTTCTGAAATATTGCTACAAGCATCATAAAACCATTACAAATCACTCACTTTTAATCCTTATCTTTTAGCAGTATTTGCTTTTGTAGAAAGAACTTAAATCTCAATATCTTCATCTGATGTTTGAGCCAAGAATCTTTGAAAGGACTGGAAATTTCATTGAAGATGCAACAGTTTGAGATTTTTTTTTCTGATTTGACAAGTAATGACAAATTAGCGAAACCATTTGTGGAACATATTACCATATAATCATGGAACATGCAAATGCTATCATTTTCTTTCTTTGTCTTGTGTGATGGAAGCACAGATTCAGCTATTGGACAGGGAAAAGTCTATGTGAGGTTTTTTGAACAGGAAAACTTTAAACCAGTAATACTGTTCTAGGCTATTACAATTGAAGCTTAACCTTTCTTGCAGTCAAGTTCAGGAAGTCAAGCTCTCAAGTTTATTAGTAGTTTTTGATGTATGTTGATCAAAAGGAATGGGCACTTTTTTCCACAGATGCATACATATAAAAATAAGCATTTCTGTGAAGTGGTACTCTGATGATAGAAAATAATTGAAAATTTATCTTAAAAAATGGCTTAAAAATAATTATCAATTGTCAAAAACAAATTTGTGATGAACCAGAATTTTGTTGTTTCAGCATAACACTCTGAAATTAAGTTAACTAATCATTAATTTGACGAACAAACAGCATAAAGCTATAAGCATTGTATTAATAGTATCATATTCATCACTATGGTAAAATATTACTGTAGCCTGTCTACGAATTAATTTTGCATCCATTGTATCTTGTCCTCCAATAATCGATAGTTGATTTGGTTTCTGATTCCCAACACTATTTCTGTCCCTGTAGAACACAGTAGCATCCTTTACATAGCAGCAGACATAGGTCATATGTACCCAATTAGGATCCCTGATAGGTGTGCATTATATTCCATGCCTCTTGACATCACCATTGTTGTAGAACTTTTTCTTACTGTCATCCTCCATTTGGTGATATAAGAGGTGTTAACCCAATTCCTTTAATCACCTAAACAAGATTCTTTTTTGTGTTCAAACTTATCCATCACAGACAATTCCATGGAAACTGATACTGGTCAGACATTGATCACTTGATGTTTTTTTAGCATGCATCATGCCATTCTACACAGAACAGTCTGATGCAGTAACTCTTGCCCCAGTATGGCATCAATTAGTTTGTACTCAAGATAAAGACAAAGATAGATGCTTTTACATTAAAACACGGTTTTCAATCAACAAGTAGGATTTTCTTTATCAGGATCTCTTTAATATTTTGTTGCATCCCTAATTTGTTTTCGTTGTAGCATATATGAGGGTTGATTTGGTGGTAATGGCAACGATCTGCCAAGGCCATCAGGTTTTCATTTCTAAAGAATTATCATTAGCACATCCAGAACATACTCTAATCAAGCCAATAGGATCTTCAGAGGATGTTTTAACAGAGATGCAGAAATTAACCAAGAAAGACAATGGATAGTTTCAAAGTAAATGTAAGACTAAATTCAGCAAACCAGATCATACCTATAGATGCGTTTTGAAAGCTTCTTCTTTCTGTAGTATCCTTTAACCTGTCCATTCTTGCTGCTGAAATTTTCGTTAATATCTCATTGTGTTCACTTGTGGTTTAAAATATTTGATGATTCTGATTTCACTGATGTGGATTCATCATAAAAATAATTTAGACAAATCACAACAAATTACTGTCTTCATTATTTATGATAATATTTGGATCTCATAAAAACTGGTGTTCAAAAAGACTGAAGGATTGAGTGCAGGAATTATAGGAAACAGAAATGCACATTTGCAGGAAATGGAAATGCATCTGTTTGATGCAACATTGAACAACACACTGAGAAGTCATGAACATCAAGTTTAGATCATCATGAGTTTTAAAATTGCTTCAAAAAATCTTAGATGTACTCTCAAAAACTTGAAATCTTAGCTGTTATGAACACGAACAAGTACATAATTCATGACCCAAAAAGGTATCTCTAGCTCTGTACAATTCCTTGATTTGTAACAAAGTTATTTGTTAGTACCAGGAAACTGGTAAACTATAATTTCTAATTATTGAACAAAGCAGTAACTGACATAACTTGAATTGCCTTCGAGTTATTCTTTTCAGGAGTCATTTTGAGGGATTTCATAGTTATCTTACTCTTTGTAAAACACCTTACAACAATTAATAAACAATACAGAAAGTTCTAGTATAAAAATGTCAATAGGATAACAACCAGCTGGAAAATACAATTCGTTCTTGTAATATTACCGGTAAATAAAGGGTTTACAAGTAATATAATGTATGTTTGGTAAAAGCATCAACTTTACACTGAAGAACGTTGAAGAACATACTAGTACTTCCCCCTTATGTCACAGACACATGAAGATCTGGGTTATAGAAGTTGTCTTTAAAAAAAACATGCTTGTCTGAAGGGACCACTAACATTATCAAATGGTCAGACTCAGTGACTTGGTTGTCACTTGTCACCATATCCCTGTTGTTAAGAACAATGCTCATGATTTTGATCAGTGGATTGTCTGGTCCAGACTTGATTATTTACTTACTGCTGCCATATAGTTGGTATATATCTGAGAGTGGTGTTAAGCCACAGACCAACCACACAACTTCTTATGTTATAAATACACTGATGTAGAACTGTTCTATTGCATTATGTTAATGCTCTGTAAATCCTTCCAAATAAAGAACCAACTGATACTGATTTCTAAAACAATTCAGCTACATTTCTATATCACCTTGATTTTTTAAATTTGTTCACCTAAGCCACAACAAAGAACTGCCACAAATCACAAGTACACATGCAAGAGTAAATCCTTGTATGTAGATGTAACGATGCTAAAATGTGAGATGTACATAGTTTCCACAATTTGTCTTCATTAGACACTAATGTGTAGATCAGTTTTCAAGAATCTGCAATCTGATAGGCTTGTGTGAATGTTTTCCTCATTTGTCTCCATGTGAATAGACTGATTATAAAGTTCGCCTCTCACAAGATTAACTCATGTAGACACTTGGCACTAAACAGAAGCAAGGAATACATATGTAATAAAACTCAATAAGAATGATATACATGACCTAAGAATCATCGCCCAGTGAAAACGTATCCATTACCAACTGTCATTTTCGAAACATTTACAAGTTAGAAAACAAATCAATTTTATATGTATTCTCTGATTCAGACACTGCCGGCACTTAGCACGGAACAGACAGAGCTGGACTTTCAAATGGAGGCTATTATTGTGAGGTATTGTCTTGTATATTTTGACATGCTTTATTCAAATGGATTTCACTGTTGATTTTAATGAATATTTTCTCTTTTACTCATAAGTATGTTTATGTAATCTGAATATTTGCCGTCTGTAAATAATTCATTTTATTCCTCAGACAATTACCATAAAAGTGTTTGATAAAAGATCTTTTCCATTATGTATTATACAGTAACATAGTCTGCGGTGCCAATAAATAACCTTGTTCTGGAAGTTGATCTGTCTAATGCAGTAGATAATTAGGCACTTATCTTTAGTTCTGTCATGAAGGCCTATAGATTTTTGGGGTGAAGGTAATGACATCGGGTCCATTCTCCAGCCGTCTATTCATCACTTGATTACTCTTACTGACACAGAGTTAGTATGACATGTGTGTGCTTGGACAGACATGCTATAAGCCAGGATAACACAGGGCTTTTGGAGTTGAAATTGTACATGTTTTTCTTCAAGAGGAATGATCTGTTCTGATGTTTTTGGAAATGGTGACATTATGGTTTGTTGTCTAGCATTACATACTAAGTGTTAGTCACATCATATTTGTTTTGTCATGTTTATTTCTGCCTGTCTTTGGCATTTGTAATTTCCTCTTGCCACCCTTGCACATTATGACCATACATAAAAAACAAGTAAATGTGTTGAATGTTTTACTGAATTATCGATTGCAGATTTCAAACTGAAAATGTTATTTTGACACAACCATACTGTTATATATTTAGAATATATATACGGTCAACAGATGCCATGCATTTTTATAATGTGTTAGATCATATGTATTCTTTTTCTTATGTTACAGAGAAGTTGTCCTGGGATTAGAACTGTATGACATAAAAGGCTCAATGTCACTCAATTTTGACAATATTTTGGCCTTTATTATATATTTTGAGGCATATGCACTTTTTTTACCTTCATACTGATGCAATTAAAGACTTACCACTTGCCAGAAATTGATAAACAATTTTTTTGTACACCAGTAACTGTGTTGTCCGTGTTTGCTGAACTGGTTTCAATCATAGGTTGTGCATAGGACAATTATGAAGAACTCTTCATGGGACATATCTCCATAGGGTCCACCTGAAGTAATGGTCGTCTGGTATAGAGTCGATTTAATGCAGCATTGCATGTATTTATTTGAGCTTTTAGTTTGATATTGTAATCTGATCTGATATGAATCTGATATTGTTGAAATTAAAATCAACGCATACTTTTGTTATGTTTACACTGTTGTGGTCAGTGGTGGCCATAATCTGAGGTGCATCAGTGACACATCGACAATACTGTGGCCCCAGTAGCACAGATAGAGTGTTTTTTGTAGACAGTGGATAGATTGCAACTCTTACTTAGTGATGGCATGGGTTTCAGGAGAGTATTGACTCCAGCAGGAATGTGTCGATACCAAATTGCATCAATGACTAGTGTTTGTTTACAAACAATGCAAACAAGGGAGTTAGTATGTTGTTACTAAAGATGCATGTGGTCTAGTTTAGTATAGAAAAGTATACCTACGGCATGTATCCACTTTTGACCAATGAGTAATCGACATTGCTGTGCATGTCAAGATAAATTGCAATACAATTTATTTGCCAATACAATACTTATTACACTACTTAATGTTAGTGTTTGTATCCCACTGTTAAGATCACTTTTGTAGGATTTCTTTTCTGTGAATTTAACAAAGTGTGAAGTAGTCTTGGTTTGATGTATTATGACTGGCAATATACCAAATCAGTGACTTGGTGAAGGACAGAAGGCAGATGAAACAGCGCCCACTGAATGAGTGCATGAAGAAATGTCACTAAAATGTTACCATTTTATTTTCAGTAAGTTCAACCATCCAAACATTGTGAAGTTTTTGGGAGTGTGTTTTGATGGTCGGCCTCGCTTCATAGTACTGGAACTTCTAGAAGGAGGGGATCTTAAATCCTTTCTTCGGGATTCACGTCCAAAGCCAGTATGTACCATGATGCTCAAACTTACTTTTGTGTTTTATGTCATAATGTTTTATCACATTACAACATGCTACACTTTTAATATACAGTGTGTTGTTACAAAAATGGTTATGTCACTTAGCATATAAAATCTAGTCAACATCTCATAAATGCCTTAAAATACAGGAAATTTATACTTTTAATTTTAATCTGAGGTAGATGTCAACTAGATTTATAATTTTGATACTCTAATTGTTATAGGCATTTATGTAACATATTGTGTGTTAAAAGGTGAAAGGTCTTCTTTATACTACACTGATTGTTTAATATCTTCACAGCCATTAGAGAGACTACTGTTTTATAGTTAATTTGCTGCATACTTATCCGTGACACTGACAGAAATGATAGAGGTTTACAGACACTGAAATGTTGTTTTTGTGCTAAATTGAAATAATTGTTTACAGAGTGAACCATCAAACTTGACAGTGATGGACCTACTGAGGCTTGCTGTCGATATTGCACAAGGATGCCAGCACCTAGAGGAAAAACACTTCATTCACAGGTAGTAATAATAATAAAATAATAAATTCACAGAGACTTTCCAAACTTGTCATTGGAAGACCTTCCTTAGCACATAAAGCATATCTTAAAAGACATGATGGCATGGGTCACTGCTTTTACTATCGTCTGCACTATGCCTGTAAGAGGCTCATAAGAGAGCGTCAGAAAAATTCTGGCCAACAGAAAATGATCTTGCCCTTTTTGATAAAGCCAATGAATTTATTTATATAACTGCATTTTCTGTCCCTTTTGACAGCAATGTGATTCGCAAGATTCAGTAAAAGCATGATAAATACGTCTCACTTGCATCCCAAGTACACTGTCATCAGTCTCCCTATTGTTCTCGGTGCCCGTGGTTTGGTACCTCCTGATCTCTTGGCGCAGATCAGGAGAGTGCCCGGATTATCCACCGAGAGCACAGCCCTTCTGGGTGATGCAGAAGGCTGCAGTGCCGGGGAGCCTTCATATTCTCCGGAAAGTTCTTGGTGGGTTCAGCTAAGCAGTGTTTCCTGGGAGAAGTCCCATTCACTCTGGGCTGCGTGTAGAGGGGCAAGAGCAGTGAGCTGATGATGAGCTTTACCAGTCTGACTGTGCAAAAATCACCCGAACCCTCCTTGCTGCATTTCTATCTTAATCTGTAAAACATAATGTTAATGCAATTATAACTGGTGGCTGCTCAGTGGTGCTTCACAAAGTTTAAAATAAAATAAACAGAGTTATTGGTTGGAGAGATAGCACATCCTTTGTTGTTTGGATAGATGTGTTATAGTACCTCAGAATTCAAACTCTTTGTGTGATGGATCTGTTATAGTACCTCAGTATTCAAACTCTTTGTGCGATATGTCTGTTATAGTACCTCAGTATTCAAACTCTTTGTGCGATATGTCTGTTATAGTACCTCAGTATTCAAACTCTTTGTGCGATATATCTGTTATAGTACCTCAGTATTCAAACTCTTTGTGCAATAGATCTGTTATAGTACCTCAGTATTCAAACTCTTTGTGCGATATATCTGTTATAGTACCTCAGTATTCAAACTCTCTGTGCGATATATCTGTTATAGTACCTCAGTATTCAAACTCTCTGTGCGATATATCTGTTATAGTACCTCAGTATTCAAACTCTTTGTGCGATAGATCTGTTATAGTACCTCAGTATTCAAACTCTTTGTGCGATAGATCTGTTATAGTACCTCAGTATTCAAAATCTCTGTGCGTTATATCTGTTGTAGTACCTCAGTATTCAAACTCTCTGTGCGATATATCTGTTATAGTACCTCAGTATTCAAACTCTTTGTGCTATAGATCTGTTATAGTACCTCAGTATTCAAACTCTTTGTGCGATATATCTGTTATAGTACCTCAGTATTCAAAATCTTTGTGTGATATATCTGTTATAGTACCTCAGTATTCAAAATCTCTGTGCGTTATATCTGTTATAGTACCTCAGTATTCAAACTCTTTGTGCGATGGGGTAGTCTAATGGTTAAAGCATCATCACACTGAAGATCCTCTAATGAATACAATGTATGAAGCCTATTTCAGGTGTCACACTCTGTGATATTGCTTAGAATATTGCTAGAAAGCAACAAACAACTAAACGTACTCACTTCAAACTCTTCAAAATGTCATTTGGGGGAAATAATCAGCAAAGACCTACAAAACATGGGAGAAACTTTGCCCAAGAGTCACAAGAGACTAATTTACTGGATGCTTGTACACAGATAAAATCACTATAAGCAGATGAGTATGTATTGGTAGGATGGAGGGTAAGGATAATTTGTAATGACCCTAAATAGAAGTGTTTGATTTAAGTTTTATTTATATGAATCAGTTCAAAACAATCAAGTCATCTAATACAATAACTTCTTACTGATTAATATTTCCGGAAGGTTGGTTCCTTTCATATTTCTGAAAATGTTGTACGATGATAGAGCTCTGGCCAAGAGAATGGAAGATTGTGGCTTGATTCCCAGGCTGTGTTACTTTTTGTTTCCCTGCCTGGTGCTCAGTATTTGGGATCTAACACACAGGCTGGCCACTGGTGATATACTGTGTCTTTACTTGGATGTTCACTCCACCTCAGTATTCACAGAACAACAATGCATCTTTCAGAAATATCAGTCTCACAGCTCCAGGTTACTGGAAATTGTTAGTACATGAAGAACACCTCACTAGTGTACTGTTCATCTCAACCAATCAAATTTCCTGTTACAGTAAATCACATCCCAGGTCCCAGATAGCACATTCTATCCAGACTCACTACTTGAAACATTCAATGGTGTTTAGGTGATAAATTGTGAAATCTTCTCATTGAAGTAGATATACTGCTGAGAGGGCGTTCTTCTATTTGTATCATTGAAGCTTCTAGTGAAGCCAGCACAATAGATTAGGGCAAGTCTCCAGCCAGATTGCTTTCAACAATATTCCATCCATGTCATAAAGAAAGGCAGAACAAGCCTCTCACATTATACCTTGTATTATTTAGCACTTTGGACGGTGTTAACAATATGCTTCACAATAATCCTTTGGTGAAAGGTCTGTGGATTCAAATGTGCCAGAGATATCTTGTTACTACAGAGGTTAGGGGGTGGTGGGGTAGCCTAGTGGGTAAAGCGTTCGCTCGTCACGCCAAAGACCCGGGTTCAATTCCCCACATGGGTACAATGTGTGAGGCCCATTTTCTGGTGTCCCCTGTAGTGATATCGCTGGAATATTGCTAAAAGCGGTGTAAAACCAAACTCACTCACTCACTCACTACTACAAAGGTTTGTCAGGGAGCACTGAGACAGCATGTTTGATTACTATCATGTCTACATGCATGCACGCACGCACGCACGCACGCACGCACGCACGCACGCATGCACGCATACACATCACTTGTTATCAATGCAATTTTTCAAAAGTGTTATCTGAATAGGTGCGTCGTGAGACCACTTTTAAAATTTGATAGTTCTATTTCGGAACGAAGGATGGATGGTAAATTGTTCCAGAGGAAGGGTAATGCTCTAGAGAAGATCTGTGACCATATGACTTAGTTCTAGTTTTTGATATTTCAAGGAGAGACTGGTCTCTTGATCAGAGTGATCTAGTTGGGTGATGTGGTGTCAGAAGATCTGAGAGGTATTTTGGCTGTAGACATTTAGACACTTGTAAACAAAGAGCAGGATTTGATAGTCAATTCTAAAACGAACTGGAAGCCAGTGGAGCGATTTGAGGGCAGGAGAGATGTGATGAGTCCTGTCTGATATATCATCAGCCATTAATATATCTTTTTTAAATGTGTTCACTTTTCCCACGATTACCAAGTGAAGTTAATCAAAGGGCAATACATATCACCAACTATCTTGCATTTAGGAAACTTCATGACATAAAAGAAAATATGTACAAAATATGAAAAGATTCATCGATACATAGATAATAACTTCATTTAAAAATTGCATTGCCATTTTATGGATTGTTGGGAATACAGCATGATAGTGTTTCCCACTGCTCTACACAAGGATCATCTCAATAATGGAACATCAAGGTGAACACTTCCTGCTCTGAAGCAATGTAGGGAAAGAAGCAGTTGTTTTGTTGTTTTGTCACTACCCATGCTCACCATCATCCTTCATATTGTGGAACACAGGTCGACTCTGCTTGTAGTAGGAGTAATTGGATACTAATAGAATCAGGTTGTCAGGTTCGCTGACTTGGTTGATATATGTCATTGGTTCCCAGTTGCCCTGATCGATGCTCATGCTGTCTATGACTGGATTGTCTAGTCCATACTAAAGTATTGACAGACCTCTGTCACATAGCTGGAATATTGCTGAGTGTGGTGTAAAACAACTCACTCACTTGCTCAGCTTATTTTTTTCATGATATAACTGAAATACTCTTCACTCCTTGCAACTGGCTTTTATCCTACATCATGTCGTGATATGTCTTCACATATGTTTAGAAATACTGGTCAAAGCAGGTGATACAACACAAAGTGGAAGAGAATTATTTTTCATTTTCCAGAGACATTGCAGCAAGAAACTGTCTTTTGACAACAAAAGGTCCTGACAGAAAGGCGAAGATTGCAGATTTTGGAATGGCTCGAGATATATACAGGTAGGTGAAAGGCATCAGAAATATCTACTAATAGCTGGGACATATGATGTCAGGAATAAGTATTTGAGATTCCCACACACCCAAATATCCTGTTACGGGTATATCTTTTGGACAAATTTCTTTTTCTTGAGATTGAGCTCCAGCTTGATGCTCAAATGTTGAACTGGTGCTTTTTGTTGTGGAGGAATATTTGACAATGTATATTTGCATTTCCAAGCTAACAGTTTGAACAAAGGTTTACAATATTGGCGTACAATATGTATATGAATATGAACATTTATGTGTATGGATTATTATGAAATGTTATAACGGCTGGCTTTAAACAGTGAGGCATTTTGACAATTTACATTTAACTTAGGTCATCTCTGATACAGTGTTTGTTTTCAGTGCCAACTTGATTCCTTTGCAAATTTATGTCACTTGTTAGAATTTGTGTTTAAATGATGATTGGGTTCATTAAGCATAACAGTGAAACCATTTAGTATTTTCTCATGAAATTCGTTTTGGTCTTTCTGCATTATATGTCTTGGTATTCAGGGAATAATGTGATTAGATTCTCTGAGCTGGATGGTATGGGATATAGTCACTGAAGAAAACCAAAAGATCATTTATTCAAATGATATATTATTGACAGCTGCATCTGCCGGAGACCTTTGTAGACTCAGGAAATCTGATCTTTGTACTCAGAAGCAACAACTCTTGGTGTGAATATTGAAGGACTTTGCCACAGAAGGTCATGTCAGAGGAACCAGGGTTTTATTATTAGATGAGCCACGACCTGACAAATGACCCCAATTTGCATATATGGCAATGCCTTTCAGAACATTCCATTTGAAACAAGAGGGAAACGGGTTGTCATCTAAATATTGAAAACTTTCAATTTCCTTGTGCGAATACTGTCGTGATGGTGTTTTGCTGAACTAAATCGCTCTACCAGACACGTGTTAAACAGTAGCGGTATTGATTTCACTCCGGGGTCAGCATGTATTGCACGTCCTTAATCACCAATGTACCTGTAGCAACCAAGTGTATTTGTCCAGACTACTTGTCCCGCCAACTTGTCACAAATGCGTTCACAGCGCTGGCTTATCTAATACTTGTCAAGCAGTAATTATAGCGCACATATCCATGCAACTAGTGTTTGCTGAAGGTGCTGAAATTTTGCCGCTCAATCACTCGATGTCAATGATCGATCTCAACTCCTTTGGGAGTATACAGCTTTTGCTGCTGTGAGGCCTACCAAGTTTATTGTAGCTTTCCCATCCTTACGAAGTACCCATTCACAGCTTGGTGGACTGGGACACATAGTCACAGTACTTTGTCAATGTTTTACTGCATGTTGCAGTACCTGCAGCTATGTGTTTGCACATATTCATGTGGGCATCATCTGGTCATATTCATGGGTTCTTTTAAGTGCACAGGGTTGTGTAATGTACACTACGGTTGAATGACATTGACCAATAAAACTGAAGTACAAGTCTGTTCTGAACCCATGTCATTTTTGAATGATATTGTTTTACTTCATTACCATATTAACTTCCTTATCATATTTATTTAGGAATGGTTTGCTTTTAATAAAAGCCACACTATTATTTGCATTTTGACATATTGCCATGGAGTTCCAAAACAACAGGGTGTAAAAATATCATTTATGTAGTACTGCTGTATTCATTTTGTACGGAGTTATTGTATCAGAACAAAACATCATATTTAAATAGGATTGCATTCTACTTTTACTTGTGCTCATCAAACTTTACAAATGAAACAGTGTTGAAATGCTACACATGACTTTTGCTCTTTGCTAATTTTACATTTTACAGTTATACTCTTTTAAATGCAACTTCTTGTGAGCCTATCTGATTGTTGAACAGTACTATTGTTTATTATAATGTCTGTAATTTCATAGGACAAGGCTTTTGTGCAATGACCCAAATATGGAACAGATTATAGAAATAAGAGATGAAACCTCTTTTTGATAGTAATTTTAACTTCATTTTTCATTTGATTTACAAAAACAAGTTAATAATAAGTGTTTGTTACACAAAATTTCAAAATGACCACATATGGAATATGTCTTGTTAACACTTGCTTTGTTGATGAAGTATGGTGCCTTCATCTTGGAGTCATTAGTAGCAAATATATTTACATTCTTCCTTTGGGGAAATTTTGGATAAGCCATGTGGTTTTTGGTTAAGAGCACATTGTCCAACTCGCAGAATAGTAGAGCTGACCTATAAAAGAAGTGGCCTTTAAAGACTTAGCTGACCTATAAACTTGACAGAAGGGTAACTCCAAATCATTAAACTTTGCTACAACCTTGATCAAATGTGTTATTTATAAAGCTCCACTGACTAAATAAGGCTAATATGAGATGAACACTAAAGTGCCAGAGGTACCATAGTAGTAAAGGCCATCCATCTTTTTCTTGCATACCAGTTCCCGTGTGGCACTGATTGATATGTTTGACCTATCTTTGAGGGAAAGTGGAAAATGGGAAATTTTGGATAAACCATGTGTTTTTTAGGCAAAGAGCACATTGTCCAAATTGCTGAATAGTGCAGCAGACATACAAACTTGACAGAAGGGTAACTCCAAATCATTAAACTTTGCTACCACCTTCACCAAACGTGTTAAGGGTGCCAGATCAAGGACTGATTGATAGGTTTGACATATTTTCGAGGTGAAAAAAGGGAATAGAAGAACTTCTCTACATGGCAAAGTTTTCTTAGATTTGTGGGACAGCTACTGTCCACACTTCAATAACCCCAGAGACACAATCAATTAGTTGTTATCTATAAAACTGTATTTATTCATTATTGAGTCACCAACTTCTATGATTGTAATCAAACAAAGATGAAAAACAAAATGTTTTTTCGATCACAGAAGTGGACTAGGATTGCAAAATTCTGTAACTTTGTACTTTTCAGGGATTAAAAAGTTCAAGTAAAACTTTGACAATTTCTAGGGTTTTTTGTTTTGTTTTTTTTTTTGTTCACATAAAAGGTTGAATGTTTAACAGTAATGAAAGGTTATGTGAAACTTCATGTTGGATTAATCTTCATGTTTTTCTGAGTCACGGAAACTATCCAAGAAAGATAAACAATGTTGACGATTCATACACAAAATAAATATTTCTATGCAAACTGGAAATACCAGTAGGTCATCTCTGTGCAATGGAGGAATACATTTGATTCCATCAGGCCCTTCTTTGAAGAATGTTGCTAAGACTTTAAATTCAATCCATGCATTTCTTAATAGCTGAAATAGCTTCAAAAGTGAGGGCTTATCAGATGAAAGGAAGTTCAGGTATTTTTTATTTCATTTTCACTGTTCTAAGTTAAAGAAAGGCCTTTGGAATGTTCAGTCCTGCCTTGCTTTAAAGCTTGTAGGTGTGTTATCAATATGCAGTTTTGAAGCTCTCTTCATTTGTATTCTGATCAGATTGTTGTTTCCCACATTAGAGATAAATTAATAGTATTTTGTACATTGTGACGTATTCATGAGAGAGTCATCTCCCTCCTTTGTAAGGATACGGTTATGGAGTTCCCTGCCCAAAGGTCTGAATAAATGCCTTGGGCATTAGCTCAACCCAACTGATAAATCGTCATCAAGGATCTCATTAATCAGGAAGCAGCTTTCATGTCATAAACATGTATTGAAATATCTTGGGGTTTATGTTTCTGCACATTTTTCCCATCAGGAGTTGAAGCCATGTACGTAACCAGCTCCAACAGAGACTGCTAATGTTTGTGTTGAAGATGTTGCTGAAGATGTGAAATGAGATCAGTTTTCAGGACAATAGAATGTCACGCTGATCACATGTATAGTTAGAGGTTGTTGTCTAGACAAATTAATGAATGTGTTGTCCGGTAGACGCATGGAGACCTTGATAAATACATAAGGCAATCCTAGTTTTGTCATTATCTTGGCTAATAGCTTAATCCCTGATCACCTTGGCCATGGAATTAGACATCGTTTTGTCTGATGTTATGATGTTCCACTGATGTTATTGATGACGTTTGCTGTAGATGAAAGGGTAAGCTTGATGGTGATGGAAATGGTTCATATATAAGTGCTGTTTACAGTGGGGCACTTTTTTAGCAGTCCAGTGACTTAATAATAGATCCATCTTTTATCTATTACTGGTAGACAAGCAAATTGTTAATTGCAGACACATGCAGGGTTTCATTGTCCTGTTAATATTCATTCATTCAATATTTCCTTTTAATATGTCTGACTATGTTATTTAACAAAAATATGTGTGTACTGTATATAGGGCACCATGACATATTACTTAGGCTGAGGCCAAGAAACTTTATTGCCATCTTGCTGTAAACTTCCTCACATAAAGGAAATTAATGTGTGTTTTTCAAGTGATTCATTCTGTGACTTCTTTAGCTTTTTAAGCCCTGTATTAGAGGTGTGCATGTTTGAAAGATGTGAAAATGAAAAAGAATTTATTAAACAGAGAAGTCTTTGCTTGTGCTAAGGTTACATAACTATAGCATGGCAGTTAGAATATGCCCACGCTGGCCTGAATAAAGAGGACAGAAACCTGTGGAATGTTACTTGAGGAATGACAATGTTCCAGTTATATGTAAATGCTGCAGATTCTAGTTACCCTAATCACCTGTCTAACGCATCCAACAGTTGCTTACTTTTCAACTTTTATGTAGTTATCATGGACTGGTGTGGTGGTACATGGTCAGCCTCATCTTAGATGCTCTCTATGGATGTCAGATATTGTCAATACTATGACCAAATCAGGAATTTTTTTCTTCAATTCTTATTGAATCTTGGCGTGACAATTTTTTATGTCTTCAAGTGAGTTAATCATGTATTCATTACATGTCAAACATTCCCCAAGAGACATGAAAAATTCCATGAAACAAAACATTCCCGTGAAAATACCTGAGGCAGATGTTAAAGACATCAATATTAACTCTTTCAAAAACAGTAGGACTATTTTGTGATATGTCTTCATTTATAAAGAGCAATTAGAATGTAAACATTATTCAATACTGGAATATAATTTGAAATATGTTTTTGACAATATGACTCAAATTGAATTCTTTGCATCTATTTTTATGTGTTTTTAAAGAGCTTAGTTGTGTCTAAAACCAAGTCTATTCTATTGTCTTACAGAGTACACTGGCATCCCACTTACCTGGATGCAAGATATGGATGAAATATTTAAGTGAAATATGCAACACAAAATGTTTCATTAAGCTGGAAATTCAGTTTCGGGATCTGAACAGTGAATTTCAATCAGAAACATTTCAAAACACACACATTTATGTCCTATTTACCTGAATGTAGCCATGCTGAGGATGTTTTTCTTTTGCCATTTATCACCTGGCATCCAACATTAGCTGACTATAATGTGCAAACTTGATATTTTCTCACTGGAAGCAACATTTTGATGGGAGATCTTAATGGTGACCAATAAAAGTGTTGCTTAAGTAAAACTATATCTGGCAACGGAAATCATTTGTTCTAAGGTGCATTGCACATGATCATTATTAGCTGAAATATAGATAGTAATTGTTGCAAGTTAAGTAGTTCAGCTCTTGAATATATTATTCTTGACAGAATAATGGTTTCAGATACAATTATTCTTATCATTGTCGTCACACTGATGGGTGCTTTTTTACTGAATTACCTTTAGATGGTGGGAGAATGTTGGCTCAGTTCATTACTATTTCCATCGCAGTTATGAGATATTACTCACTGTAATCACATATAGGCATTATAAAAATCCCTAGTAGAGCTATAAACACAATATAAATCATTGTGTGTGATGAAGTTTAATCACAATTTTCCCTTTTTAATGTACCAGCTTTTGCGTTCACTGAAAGGACGAGATGTAGATTTTGGCTTCACTAAACACACAGGATCTTACACATTATGTAATAAAGGCTTTAATTTTGCAACTGTTACAGTGGGACAAGTCAGGTAAGGATTCAGATATTCCAACATTTGTTTATCTAACCAATGTACGTCTTTGTATTGATCTACCCAAAATGCTCACATATTGTTTAAAAGTAAGAAAAAGGCTATGTTATTTGAAATAATGTTTTTCAACATTTTTGGTCTATCGTTCTTTTTCATCATTCTGTTAAGATAATTATTTTACTAATTTTCTTTCCTATTCTGACAATGGATATATATATTAAAGAACAGAAATAAAACCAGTCTGACCTACTCTAAGATGTGCACCTCCCATCATCATTTAATTATTTATTACTTGTAGAGGTTTGCAAGATTGCAAATTTGAATTAATATAGTACTACAAAAGCAGAGTTTATTAGTTAGAAAATGAAGTTTTCCAACATCTGTGAAAAACACCTTCCCCAAGCAGATGTCTAAATTACATAATGAAAGAGTTGACTTAGCTTTAAATTGTCTGTTCCTGTTAATCATCTTTGAGGTGCTTACAGTGTCACTGGCACATGTCCAGCTGGTTAGATGAAACAGTGACCCACCATATAATTGGACACTATTTTTAAGGATTACAAACACATTAATTATTCGTAACAAAATTTACAGACTAAATTTTTAACTTCAAATTCTTAGTATGAGTAAAATAAAAAGCTTGTTCACTTAGATAATGTTTTCCTATACAAGCAAACAGTCTACACTCTTCTAAGATTCACAGAAATTGTCTTGTAAGCTTGAAGAAAATGACATAGTATTGTATGAAGTTTCAGAAAGGCTGTCTTGTTACTATACCAGACCAGTACCTTGAGCAAGCACTAATTGCATGGATATGTATTTAAAATAAATATCCTATAATGAATATGCAATTGCTTACTAAATGGCCCAGTATGGCCCAGTATTTCACAAACACTATCTTGCATGGTGTCCATGTAAACAAATGACCTTGTTTGGTAAAACTTTCAAACTCAATCTTACATGATGTTGCTTGGGGGTAAATATGTACTAGGGTGTGATGTTTGACAAATACCATCTTGTAGCTAACTGTGTACAGTGCAACTAAACACACTGGATGTGACAGCTTTGAGGTTCACTCGAAAAAAAATGTACATTTGAAAGTATTTGAAAATGGGAGTCAATATAGTGAAAAATGATGGTTTCTTTGAAGTGGTCTGCAGATGAAGATAACGACTCCACTACAAACCAGTGTATCATATTCTAATTCCATAATAACATCCACTTGATGGAGTTTTATGGTTGCTTTCCTGTGAAGCTCTTAACACCCATTTCAATCTGTTGTTAAATCGCTCCTTTCCCTGTTGAAGCCATTTCAGGGAACTGCTTGAAAGACAGTGCTTTCTGTGTCAATTCCTTGTAAATAGGGGCACAATATAAATAGAACTCCTCAGAGAATTGCATCAGTAAGTCATTACACAAAATAACCTTCAAGAAACACTTAATGCTGTTCACTTACAAATTTCAAATACCCTTGCTTGGGAATCAGTAAGGTGTTTTCATCTTGAAATTGATATAGCACATTCTTTAGAAAGTTGAACCTTTGGGAACACTGATCTCCTGCTGTGGCATGGTTCTTTCTAATTTGAAACCCATTTTTAGTGTTCCCTGCCTTGATGTTGCTGGTATATTGCTAAAAGCAGCATGAAACCAAACTCGCTCAGTCATTCCCAGCTGTGTATATCTCTTCAAGATGTACTGTTAACGTTGCTATAATTATAAGTTACTGACACAATGCAGTCTCTTGGTCAACTTGTAATAGCAGTGGATGTGTATTGATAGTTGAAAACCCACAGAATGAAAACTTGATGCCAGCCACACGTTACCAGTCCCAATCACTGCTTGAATAAAAAGAATTTTACAGATATTTACATGTTTCTCTGTCTTCTGAAAGGTTAATGTCAGTTTGTTTTGCTCTTGATTTAAAACTATCATTGATGCTTTGCCCTTTCAGATCTGATTATTACAAAAAAGCTGGCAATGCCTTACTGCCAGTTAAATGGATGCCCCCAGAGGCATTCCTGGATGGAATATTCACCACAAAGACAGATGTATGGTAAGACTCATATACAGATTCCACAGTCAGGAATGGTTAACCATGTATGACTGTTTCCTGTGTACAGATGTAATCAAACTTTTGAGAACCATTATACTTTAGAGGTTATGTTTTTCTTTTCAAACTGGATCCACAAGCCTTGTGGGTGCAGATAATGAATTTTCTCAGTGGAGGATTTGGGCATGAGATCAGCATTTTTTTATTTCCATTAGGAGATCAGTTGTTTTGTCAAACATAAACAGGTTATCATTTTGATACCCCTTATGCCAGACATATATAAAAAACATCAATCACATGGAATCCTCATTAGTATTACAAGACCATGATAGCTGGAAACACTGACATGTCTTTTGCTAAAAAAAAGTCATGGTTTCTTGCCATGAGATGGTCTGAGATGGTAACGATGGAAATCTACAGGGGAACTATTAAATGGGGAAATTGACACTTTCACATTTCTCTCCATTCTAACATGCCTTTTTCACATTAATTTAAAACACAAAGATCACTGAACTTGACTTTTTTCAAATAGATATCCCACTGACGCTTTTAACTTTGGATTTGTTTCAGGTCATTTGGGATATTATTGTGGGAGATATTTTCTCTTGGATACATGCCCTACCCCGGATGTTCTAACGAGGAAGTGATGCACTACGTCACTGTGGGAGGGAGGCTGGATGCACCCGACAGCTGTCCATCATCAGTGTATGTGATGATGTGGCTCTTTATTCCCCGTCTCAATAAATTTTGGTTATAATTTTAATACAATCCTGTATAGGAATATAGGGTTATACTTGCCAACATGATTATTCCATCACTATGAAAATGTCAAAAAGCAACCATTTAATCTTGTATTAGTATTTTAATATGGAAATTGGAACGTCTTGAAGTTGAGCTATTGTATTCTATTGATCTGTCTTGACAGTATCTGAAATGGCTGTGATTTCATTAGGATATGAATGCTTAGAGAACTTCATTTGGTAAAAATCAAATGGGATTTCTTGATGCACTTAATGTAGTGATTGAAGATATATGTTTTTGGCTGCAACAATGCCCCATGAAAAGTAATGATGGGTTTCAAAAATGGATGGGCTTGTAAGATGAATATATGTCTGCATTAAGTCTTTTATGTTTAAGCACAATATTTTGTAGCCTGTTAGGGTTTATCTATGACAGACATAAGTTCTGGCTTAATATGTCATTATTTATCAGCTGAGTTACCTATGAACATAATTTAAATGAAATTTCATGGAAAGACTCATTTTGCTAGCAGCTATATTTCTCAAGAAAGATCGCAGATATTAAGATTAACTGATATACTTAATAGTGCCTGTTTCTTTTTGTCATGATGCTCAGTGCTATACCATACTATGACCTATGTGTGGAATTTTAAATCTGTTAAGGTCAGAGTTAGAATTGATACTCAGCAACCAATGTTTGTTGGATTGTTGAGAAGAGTTTAAGATATGACAACCAGGACTGGATGGTCACTGACTTTGTTCATGCATGTCATCATATCCCAGTTGTGCAGAATGATGCTCTTGATATTGATCCCTAGTTCATCTGGTCCAGACTTGATTATTAACATACTGGCAACATATAGTCATAATATTGATGACTAAGGTGATGAACAACAAACTGAAATGTATGTTTCTGTCTTAATTAAATTTAATAAAAATTCATCAGGTGATTGAGGCTGTGACTTTGTTGATAGTATGGTGATGAATCATTTCTTCCAATAACAGTCCCTTGATTTCCTGGCACAGATTGTTTACAAGTCATTTTGATGAGTATGACAAAAAGCACACACATTCTTAAAGAAAACTGTATGAATTTTGGGTTCTACCAGTATGCATATCCTGTCACAGAACCAACTTTCAGTGTCCCATTGTCCCATTATTCTCCCAAATGATAATTGAGACTTAATATTCCACAGCAGTAATATTTTATAGGTACATAATACTTGTAACAATGAAATGAAGGGAAATATTTTGATGCAGAAAGTGGGTTTGTTTCGAAATTGCATCAGAATAACTAAAGATGTCTTGCATTCAAATTTCTTGTTTTTACCTTACCTTAGCTATTTCTGCCAGAGAATATGAGTCACCAACTAGCCATTTTCAGTAGATGTTTTGCAACAGAAACCCAGAAAATATTTTTTCACCTGTTTTTCAAGGTATGACATTATGGCTTCATGTTGGAGTGGCCTTGCAGAGGAGAGACCACCCTTTTCACTTATTTGCACAAGTCTGGAGAAATGTTTGCAGGTGAGAACTCTGAATGATCTTGCCACAGATATGATAGAAAGGTATTATGACGATGCTGAAATGTGCTCTTAGTCCAGGTGAGATAAACCCCCTCAGCTAGCCATCATCTGTGGGGCGATGGGGTAATCTAGTGGTTAAAGCATCAACTCATCTTTCTGAAGACTTGGGTTCGATTCAGCACAATGTGTGAAGCCCAATTCTGTCCCCAGCTGTTAATATTGCTTAAAGCAGTGTAAACCCATTCTCACTCACTCACTCACTCACTCATCGCCGCCATCATGGTCATCCCAGTCTTCCATGACTTTGTTATGAATATTATAATGGATATAATCAATGTAAACATTAACATTATATTGTTATCCTTGTACATTCTCCCACCTTGTTATGTGTATGTATGTTCTGTATGGATATATATACTCTGTGCACTGATTTTCAGCTACCATGCTTGTCATAAGACTCATAGTATCCTTTTAGTCATCTCTGGTAACTTTGTTGGCACATGCTGTCATATCCCATGTGTAAAATGATGCTCATGCTGTTCATCAGTGAACTGTCTAGTCCAGACTTGATTATTTACAGACCGCCATCATATAGCTGGAATATTGCTGAGTGTGCCGTTAAACAATCAAATCAAACCAAAGACTCAGCATTTACCTCATGAATGAGCAAGAATTGCCACTGAAACATAACATAAAATGTTGTTGTCCATAAAATGTGTTGTGTACAAAATTATTCAATGCTGACAAAGTCTACTTTTTTTAAGGATGAGGATGTTACTTCAAGAGGACTTCCTATACTGTACCTACCAAAATTATCCTTTGCCCGGGGCTTCAAATTGCCAATGCCTTCAAAAACAATGGGATCTAATGGAGGAGATCGTAGTACTGGTCAGTCTGAAGGCTACCTGGAACCTCTCCTACCCACATGGATCACAGAGGGACTTGCTGATCCCAGACTGACCAACGATGATGATATGTCAGACGAGGAGGCTCAAGTCAAGTCCAAGCCTACCAGTGATAACTCAAACATTCCCAGAACAAAAAGCAATCAGAATTTAGACCTTGGGACATGCAGGATTCCAAGTTCTGAGATTCCTTTATTGTCTGTTGAAGACTTTCAGGTCTTGTTTGATGATGATGCCTCACACACTCATGATGCCAGGATGTGAGTGATGAAGGAAGCATGTGAGGAATTCCTGTACATTTGCGAATGCTTCTGCGTTTGTGTATGAGCGAATGTGTGAACACATCAATAATGTTGACTATGAATGTCTGTGACCCTAAAGATTGGGCCACAGGTTATGTCATTCTTGTATTTTGATGATATGATGAATTCTGTTGATTCATTACTCAATTCAACTGCCACTCATCTGCTTTTCAATCTTGGCAGCTTTCTTGGAATTGTTGAAATGTGGGTTGGATACCGAGCCAGTCATAGCTATTGTGATACAAGTTCAACGGAGTCCTAGGGTATAGTGGAGACTGTATACATGTACTTTCGTTGAGACAACTCAATCTTATGTTTGTGTAAATCACTTATTTAATATTTATTTCAGCTGTGACTCTCTGATGAAGCACATCAGAATGCATTCTGTGTTCTGTGTGACTCATTGCTGCTCCTTAACCTCCAGAGTGCTTACTAAAGACAACAGTCTGGAAGTTTTTATGACTCAAGAATCTTGTACCTGTTCCATTATCACGCGCATATTATCATTACCACAGCTATTCACGAAACGTTCGTAGCCCGACGAACTTCTTGAGCCCATTCTTAACACATTGGCTATGATCAAAGTTAAAAATTCTTAGGGCTATGAACGTTTCGAGAATAAGGGCCCAGGGCCCCGTTTCACAAAGCTCTCGTAAGCTTAAGATCTCGTAACTTTTCTCGTAGCATCCATAGCTCCTGTGTTACAGTATAGGAGGCACAATGGCTACGAGAAAACTTACGAGATCTTAGGCTTACGAGAGCTTTGTGAAACGGGGCCCTGGTATATCAGGCTCTGGGAATATGTATGAAGGAACAGTGTTATTAAAAGTTCAGAGGTATCATATCTGTTGGTATCGTTAGGGTCTGATATTATTCAGGGTGTGATCCTGCAAAGTTGATGTCTTCAAGAACAGCAAGTGTTATTATGGTTTCAGCCATGTATTGTTCCTTCTTGATGCCCTCCATGCAAATCATCTGACTCCAGGAAGTTAGCATATGACTTGTATTTCACTATTCATGTGTTTTTTTCATATTTGATCTTGTGTTCAGCAAGATGTCATCCGAAATTAAATATCACAGTTTCGCATTGTTAAAGAGCTATTTTTCCACTTCCTTAAAGTATTTTTGAATTGGTTCTCAGTTCATTTAGGAAATAATATTTCACATCAAGCACATCATGTATTTCATTTAATGACAGTTCAGGTTTGTTACAAGAATGGTAACAATAATATGTGTCAAATCCCATAAATATACTGACCAGCCAAAGAAATGCAACTCTGTTTTTTGTCAGGTTTTTGAATAGAAGATCTAAAAATGAATGTGTACTTTTATGAGATGTCATTTTTTCGAAACTTGCGTTTCTTTTGCTGTTCAGTATATGACTGATCAGATGATATGATTGAGTATGAAAGTTTATGCTCCAAGTGTTCAGGTTTTGATTGTCTAAATTCCCAGATAACAGGGCTCCAAAAGAAGAATGGAAGGCCAATACTTATCTTTATGCATAGATCAAGTTGGGGCATGTAATTTGACAGTTACAAAACAGGCCATGAACTGAAATATATTTATAGATAGTGCTACTCTTTTATTTAGGAAATGATAATATGCATATTTATTAACAAGTCTTCTGATACAAGGCTCCGTTTTTCAAAGCTATCATAGCGATATGACTGTCATACCGCCTGTACTGTAACACAGACTTACAACAGTCGTAGTGCAATGATAGCTTTGTGAAGCTGGGCCCAGGTCATATGTATAGTGTATTGTATCAAGGGCCTAACTTCTTGATGTATTAGCATTTCAGTGAATCCTTTCACTCTTTGCTCCAACCCTAGTTGATTAAGTTGCATATTTCATAAAAACACAGACTCAAATTAGTTTAAATAACATATCTAAAAAACACTCTCCTAAAAATACATATAGGACAAAGAAATCTTCAAATTTTCATAATGAAGAGAATGTAATCAAAATTAGGTAAACATAATGTAATCATAACGATTTATAAAAACTATACAGTTTACAGGAGAATTTCATAATGTCTGTTAAATGTATTCAAAATTCATCTCACAGGTACCAGTGGTCACAATTTGATACACATAGATGTCTAGGTTTATTGTCGTGAAGTTTTACTCTACATGTGTTTAATCAGGATCTTCACAGAACCTTCACATCAATTCTGAAGTATAAAAACTTTTATCTAACCTGGACTTTTTGTCAGTTTTAAATTCTTGCTTTAAGACGAAGAATATTTACTCTTGCAGTTTTGTATTTTATTTAAAAAAATGTTAACTGAAATAAGAGAATTGTGTTTTTTATCTTTGTAAAGTTTTCACTGTGTTCATCTTGTATTTGACAGTAAATACAGTTTATCACTAAAGTCATTGTAACATTACCTCATCACCCATCTATGACTCAAGACAGTGTAAACCTGTCACTTTCAGGAGTCCCTTTAGTTTCACTGTATTGTTTTCACGACAGTGGGCAACATTACAGTTATTTTATACTGGCTTGTTAACAATCAAATTGTTGTTGGATTTTTAGTAATTATTAGGTTCTTGAACAGTTCTGCCCCAGATTCGAAATATGTGTAACATCATCAGCCTCTAGTGAAATTGTTAGGTTTTTTCCAGAAGAATTGACATATATTTATTTTATTGCCAATTGCAAATACAAACATTATTTTGTTTTTTGACACAGCTTTTCATTTTTTTGCATTGTATTTTTTCTCCTCAAAGATACAACCTGCACCGACACTTGAGCATCAGGTGGCATTTGCATGTGTTTTAAAGAAAGCAGGAAATTAATGTTCTTAACTGTTTAAATTCTTTATTTAAAAGAAATGATAACAAAACTATATAAATATGTATATTCCTCCAAGCACTGCCTTCTTAAATAATACTTTGTTTGAATGTCTGATGTCTCGTGAAAGATGAACTGTGACACAGCTCTTGGAATTTTGATGGAATGTTGATACTGATTAAACCATAACATTGCCACTGACTGCATGAAATAACATTTGCTTTGACATGGGAGGTCCATATATGTGTCTACATTCCTCCTTTAGTCATAAATGATGACTGTGTTATTGATGTTATTGATTCTTTTGCCATTATTGTATAATATACTGAAAAGTGCTCAAC
Source organism: Haliotis asinina (assembly GCF_037392515.1). Classification (NCBI taxonomy): domain Eukaryota; kingdom Metazoa; phylum Mollusca; class Gastropoda; order Lepetellida; family Haliotidae; genus Haliotis; species Haliotis asinina. The sequence continues at coordinate 29,470,351 of NC_090287.1, read as the reverse complement.
ACTAGATAATATCATTGTGATCGTTATTTTCAAAACTATCTATAAGTCTATAGAGGTTTACATTGTCCAACTGATATGTCTTTTTTTGCATTTTGAATGTGAAATTGGGATATTTATTGTTAATATTCTTTCCATGCATTGTATTGTTGATTTGTTGTCTATTTTGTGGCCAAAAAGTATCAAATCTATTGTGTTAATTGATATTAAAGAAAATAGATGTGCATAAGATTGACAAAGGGGAATAATGATCTCTTTATCTGACGACTTGTGAAACAGTGACAGAATTGGATATTTTGTGGCCTCTACGCCAGAATTAAATGACTCAATAAGTCATTTAAGATGAATTACGCCTGTAAATAATGAATTGTTATGATAATTTAGCTTCTTTGGGAATTTTGTTAGAATGTATAATATTTCATTTATAATTATCCAAATGCAGCTGAAGTTAATGTAATATTGTAATGTATGGGACCATTTGCCATTTTTATTTCTGCTAATTAGCCAATATTGGTAATGGTTCATTTCCAAAATTATTCTCGGGAGAAAAACAGATGTGCTTGGTTGTTTTTACAGTTGTTTGTAGAATCAGTCACCTCTGCTCTGAAATTAATAGTTGGTATTAAAAATAACTTTCCAAGATAGATTAATTGGTAAAATTTGTGTATTTCAGTACAAGAGCAATTTATGGAAATATGGTATTTGCCAGTTAAGCTTACTGCTTACTTAACCACCACCAATTCTCAAACCAATATATAGACCTTCTTTGTAAGTACTATACTTTCAGACGTTCAGTTTTTTAACACATTGTAGTCGACATCACCTAGTCTTGCAGCGTATTTATTCTGAGGTATTCCATTAGAAATAATTATTTTCTCTAATAAACGATGAACCACTAAGGCCTAAGTGGTGAGATGAGAGTATTTGTGACGTACAGTCAAGTCTCATTAATCCAACATCATCTGCTGCAAAGCAAATTGTCAGATTAACAAGGATGTCAAACTAAATAAATGAGACTAAGTTATGTTTATTCAATTTGTTACCAACAACAGTGTTGAATAAAGCCGATTGTTGGATAAATGGAGGTCGGATTAACGAGACTTCATTGTATTTCATTTGCATTGCTGACAAAGATGAGTGTTCCCCTTTCTCAACTCTCTGAGCACGTTCTTGTCACTGTTAATGAGGTAGATTTACTTATTCAGGTGAATTAATATTAAATAAAGATAGATAACATATCAGTATTTACATATCAAAATTTAAGAGTGTTTTCACAGGAATTTTAAATATACTATTTTCAAAGTACATTCCATCCATAAAACAACTGTTACCACTGAAGCAGATTGGGTTTTCCTCAAGGATACATGCACCAGAAAAATTTCAGCCATGACAAGAACCAGTGTAAAATGTTTGATAAGATTCTTGTTGTTGCATTTTTTAAACCCCAGCAATATATGTTGAGACAGTTTGTTTCACATCCTTATTGACAGTGTGAAACTAGCACATAAACATGCTTTAAATCGGTGCCCAAAGGCGTCTGTCATTCTGGAAGGAGCTGTAGCGTAGCCTTGTGCTTTCATTTCAACTGTTTATTAGAAAGGATGTAAGGAGGCGGAATCAGGATTTGGAAATTTGGGGCAAGGGTGCACAGAAAGGGATATGACTGAGCATGCAGTTAACATGTGTAGTATCTGAAGAGAGATACATCTGAACTGCCACTTTATTTCTAGTGATATTGATAAAGCAGAAATATTTTGTGAATGTGAGGAACTCTTTTAGAGGGAATGTGCCTACTTCTTCATCTGATGAAGGGGTGAGCATGTATTCAGAAACACTTGTTCAGATGGAAAAAGTATAATCAGAAACATTGTGCGCAGATAAGATATTGGCAAATTCTCAGAAGCACTGTTCAGATCAAGAGGTTGGCATATACGCAGACACATTGTGCTCCAATGACGGTGTAGGCATATACTCAGAAACGCGTTCAGATGAAGAATTAGGCAGATACTAAAAAGCACTGTATTCAGAAGAAAAAGTAGATATACTCCAAAGTTTGTGTTCCTCACTGTAAATAAACAAACATCCACAAGATCCTTTCCCATGACTTGATATGAATATTATATTGTTATGTATATGAGTTATTAAAGTGCTACTGTTGATGATCTGATATTTTCCAGGGCTGGTGAATTACTACTGCAATTCATATTTATATCATTGATAACATTGTATATTCATGAATATGTGGGTGTAACATGGGTGAACACTCAATACTCAATGACATGCTCAATATGTCTAACACATAATGTTTGTATTATAAATTGTACGTCTAAATATTTAAACTTTTAATTTTATTTACGTTAAAGCCTAAGGAAGTAGCCCTACTTCCTCAGTTGAGTTTCTTCGGTATTGAAAGTTATGCAGAAAGTATTTTTAGGGGCGGCTGAAGAATTTTGTTATTGTCTTTTTAAGATTGTGTTTACATGTGATTTAGTTCATTGTTAACATGTAGAGTAAAATCCATCCCGTTAATATCTGGCGAATGTGTGCATGAACAAGGCAGGCTATTTGGTGAAGTTGAGGGTAGATGCAGCGCCATGTATTGTTTGTTGAATCTGTTGATCCAGCTGCTATGGGGATTGTGCCTTATATTCCAGGCCTGCTACAGAAATTCCACTGATAGAATTCCACTGATACCCTTTATCTGTTGAATTTTCAACATTACTTGCATCAAATAGTAGACAGTCCAGCTTACTGAAATATGCAAGTGAAAAACCTTTCAAAATCAAATCATTCATATATGAAGTATGTACACACGTATTCAATACGCTGGCATTCTCAGGATTTGAGGATTTGACAGTATGTTTATTGGTATCTTGATGGGTCAAAAATCTCCAAATCATGTCCTTTACAAGACAAATACCTAGCTGGTGTTTATATAGCAGAGAAGTCTATTATATTTTAGGGACTTTTTTAATGAAAAGATGCGTGTACATCACATTTACTGATTGTTTGGTATTTGATGCAGTTAGTGACACTGGTGTGGAAACTTTCTGAAAAATTGTGTAATAGTTACTTTTTGATGAAGGAATATATTTCATGGTAATTCCAGTCATTTGTGATCAATACACACAATTTCTTTAGTAGGCCTCAACATATATTACAAAACGGGTTTGTAAAGTTGTTAATAGTGGAGATACACTGAAACCCTTATAATCTGGTCTCTAAAGTTTCACAGTGAAACCTAGTAATGTAGATATGACAGTTTCACAATGAAACCCCTCTAAACCATACAGTACTGTTTCACAGTGTAACCCCAGTCATCAAGACAGTATGCTTTACAGTGAAACGCCAGCAATTCAAACCCCAGTAAAGTGTGTTTAGTAGGCCTGAACTTACAAATGGCCTGGGTCTTTACAGTTGTTAACATTACAGCTGTAACCCTTGTAATAAAGACAATACTGTTTCACAATGAAACCCCCATAATCAAGACAATACAGTTGGCAGTGAAACTCCAGTAAATCAGACAATAGTGTTTCACAATGAAACCTCTGTAATCCAGACATTGCAGTTTCGCAGTGAAACTCCAGTGATCAAGACAATGCAGTTTCACCGTGAAAATGACCAGCTTAACCAATCAAATGGACATGGCACTGTTCCTTGAACATTAATGTCATCCATAACATTTTCCAGAATGCAAGGGATTACAGATTAAGAGGGTTTTCTTGTATTCCTAAAATAATATATATCAATGTACCTCTAGTCATTGTAAATTAAAGAGTAGTGTGTGTAGATAAAACATTGCCTAATAGGAGATTTCATTCCTCTTTTGATGTTGTAAATTCCCTTTTCTTCCATAAGCGCACCTGTGTACAAAATTTATCAGTGAAGCCTCAGCTGTCTTGGACCCTTGATGTTGTTCCTCAGTGCCTGTGAATCTCTAACTTTGCTAAGGCTTGATGCCAACTGTGTTACTATTACCCTAGGGACGGTGGGGTAGCCAAGTGGTTAAAGCATTTGCTCATCACACTAAAGACCCAGGTTCGATTCCCCACATGGGTGCAATGTTTGAAACCCATTTCTGGTGTCCCCCGCCTTGTCATTGTTTGCATATCGCTAAAAGTGGCGTAGAACTTAACCCATTCACTCACTACTATTATCCCAAAATATGAAAGAATTTTACTATTGACTTCAATGGTAATTCAGAATAGCATACAGTTATTTCAAATTACCTCCATTTTCTGCTATCAAAATCACAAGGCATGTTTTTACCCGGACCAATTTAAATAGAAAAGCTTCCTTGGTGGAGGTCAGAAAAATTCATTCATGTCAGCAAAATAACAGCAAAATGACAATTGTTATGAAACAATGCCTCAAGGAAGTCCTGCCATGTCTGTAATCAACTCTTCTTGAGGATTTTCATGCCCTCTGACACATGCCATCCCAGATATGTCGCTGTCATTGAAGTAAGTGATGCTGTACACATTTTCATCGTATTCCTTATTCCGGTTTTCATATTGTACAGTAAAGACTATTTGAAATTTTAATGGGCATGTCAAAGACTTTACATAAGTACGGTAAAGCCAACTCGTTATTAAGAACAGGAAGACAGCAAGTACCTGTGGCTTTGTTGGATCCCTGTTGTCGGAGAAACAGAACGCAGCACCTGCTAACCAGTTGTTGATATTTTTTATTTACTGAGAAGTCAAGATGTAAACAAACAGTATTTCTACAGACTCCGATCTATTCCCTTTCTGATATCGTCCATGATAGAAATCCTGAAAGGAACAAAAATTTTAGGAAGGGTGCTGTGAACAAAGTATGTTATTTAGAAAATGAGTCATGTTTTTTTCAGTATTTTGCTATTCACATTATTCATGGACAGTTGAATGTTTCCTGCTCTCATTTTCATGTTGAACATATTTTGACAGTGAAATAAAACTGTGAAAAACATTTCAGCATCAATCTTGTTTGTATCGAGTTGCCATCAGCAGAAGCATAAGGCAACATCAAGCATTATTACCAGCGCTGAACGCATAGACACCATCGCCCATGTAGGGATATGCCTGACACGAGGGCTGGTAACTTCAATGTTACCAGTCCAAAAAACATTGTGCCAGACCAAACACCAAGTGGTATAGGTGGTGGGGGTTCTGGGCCAGTCCAGCATTTAAGCATAAGTTTAGCAAACTTCGAGCAAATTCTAAAAAAAACTTCGAGCAAATTCTAACAAAATTCGAGCAAAATTCTAAAAACAACTTCGAGCAAAATCTAGCAAATTCTAACAAAATTCGTGCAAATTCTAAAAAAAATTCGAACAAAATCGAGCAAAATTCGAATTTTATGGAATGGAACATCTAAGAATTGTACCAGACCATCGGTTTGGCTAGCTGTAAATCCGTCAGAAATCCCCTCTCGGTCGGTTGGAGGGGCCTTATTTCATACACTGATTGAACATATCTATAGGCATCAATGATTATATCGGCAATAACGAGACACTGAACATATTCGTAACACTGTGCATGTAGGCAATGCTGAGCATACAGGCATCATTAAATACATTGAGCTTACAGTGAGTGAATGAGTTTAGTTTTACGGCGGTCTTTGTAATAACAATATCTAATCAGCAAGCCAACTCATGACAGCTGTTTGGGGTCGAGTATTATCAGGGTTTGAACCCACACTCATTCTGTCGCCGCAGTATAAATCTGACAACTGACAACTAACAACAATCCAGTGATTAACAGCATGAACATCGATCTGCGCAATTGGGAACTGGTGACATGTGCCAGCCACGTCAGCGAGCTTGACCACATGCATCATTGAGCATATATGCAATAACGAGTATATATATATATATATATATATAGGTAGGTGTTATTCAACATGTAGACATCACTGGACATATTTAGGCACATGATGACATGAAGGAACTAAAAGGTGATTCGTCATTTTTAAGACCTTCAGGACATGAACAAATTATGGAATTAAAAACAGCATGAAATGGAAAAAGTTCTCTATCATCTTGTCTCCTTCAAAGAGACTTATTCCGTCCATTGCTGTCAGTGTGCTATCGAACCACTGCCATATCCATGCGTGTCTATTACCCTGCAACCTCCAGAGGCAACAACCTTAATGGTGCAATAAATACTCAGTTATCAAGATTTTTTTCAGATCCACGCTCTGGTAGTAACATGGAGGTATATGCCGGATGTGTGAAGTCGACTGAAAAACACATTTTGGTGAAATATGTTTTTCAGTGTAGACGACAAAACACTTGGGTATTTAAACACGTTTTAAGGATCATCCCTTAGTGGTTTTTTTGGTGTGATTGTTTTCTTCAAAGGGGCATAAGTTATGGAAAAGATGAAATCCTTTACAAGTAGGTTCTTAAACCAAATGTGTCTGTTTTACATTTCACGAAGAACAGTTATTATTTAAAAAAAAAAGCACGTATGAACATAGTTGTCTCACATCAAGCACTGATAGTTTTGATCAAAAGATGTTGTGCACGCCTTTTGAAAATTCTGGGATTGTTGCTTTCGGTGGTAGTTTATTAGTGTGAGGTTCTACCATACACAAAGTAATGCTAATTATTAATTTATTAATAGGTTTCCTTTGTTTAACAATTATCATGTCTCAAAAATGCTGAGCGTGCACCCTGGCACGAGTTACACCAAACACACTCCAATAAATCCTTACTACGTCATCGTTATCTTACAACTGTTCTTTTCATTTCTTTATCACCATCGTGAACATATTTATGGGGCTTTCCCATCACGCTTCACAGTACGATACCTAAGCTCAGACATAAGGCATTAACAGATTTATTGAGCTTTGCTTTGAAGATGTAGAGATCACTGCGTGGAGAAGGAACTGTGTCCTTGCGACAACACTCAATCCCCAGATGAAGCTTTGACTTTTTATGGAAAAGGTTTTTGTTCATTAATTGTTTTGGGGAAGACAAACGTTATGTTAAAGTTTGTGTCCAATTTCACATTCTCTTACAATTACCACGTGTAGTGGTAAGAGGCGCCGCACTTCTCTTCCATAGCATGAGTAAATACTTTATAAAGCAGCGTTCAGGCAAGACCCTGTCCTTTTCTGTCTATAGTAGATTCCAGATGGTGAAACATGCCTATTTTGAAAGCCTGTTGTAAGGCGTAGTGCTCACCAGAAGCAATTTGCTATTTCAAGAATCATCCCACACAGTACTAGTGGCACTTATTTCACATGAGTTGTTGTACAGCTCCCCCAGTGCTGTAATAAAGAACAAAAAGATGTTATTTCAGGATTGTGTACACAAGGAAACAATAGATCTCTAGTTCACCGTGCTTGTCGTGAGAGGCGAACATAACGTGGGAGATGGTTTAGCAGTTTAAAGGGCACTGATCCCCGACAATTTGCAGGAAATGGTTGCTGCTTTTGATCATGCGTGTTTCGACTAACATACACTGATGATATCCCACGAATACCGCAAGCGTATTTAACAGCACAAATGCGTATCCGCACATTCACATTGATCAGCGAAGATAAAAATGCAGTTTCGTCGTGGGATGAAAATGGACTGAAAACGTATTTGCTTGTCGCGTCGGTACGATGAGGGACAAAGCTTTGATGGTAACTTGGTATACTGAGACTTGCGTGTATGCTGTTGAGACTTAAACGGGAACTCAGCTGACTTCACCTGAAAACTGCTTATCAATCAAATCGTGTGTATATATTTCTTGCTTATCAATCAAATCGTGTGTATATGTTACAGCAAGTAATTTCCACTTAGGGAATTAATAACCTCCTAGAGGTTCTGTTATTTTTCAATTAATGTTTCTTGAAGTCAATATACAATTTCATATTTTTTAGTACTCTACCTAGCATAAATAGACTATTGTGTAGCTGTACGCACTTAAAAACTGCTTAAACATTAGCTATTCGGTTCAGGGATAGGGTTTGGGGTCAGTTTCCAAAATATCTAGGAATTTTATCAAATGTTTGAATGATTTACACACACGTACATGTAAAAGGTTTAGACTGAGTGGTTTCTGTCTTGTATACCGAACGCACACGAAGTAGAACATTTTTCCATGCTGCAACACATTAACAATTACCAAATGGATATGTCGCACATTAAAACCGACAAGAGTTATGTTTATAATATCGTGATGCAATCTTGCTTGTGGAGTGTGTCGGTCATTGCCCACATTTTGAACAACAAGCCGTATATGGATGGTCTGTCAAACGCCGTCTACGAATCTAATGCTGTAAACTATGTTGGCATTCCGTGATGTAATGATCAGTTCAAAACTTGTCAAGTATGCTTGTTTCACGTGTCTCATACCGGTGTAACGTGCTATTGGTCAATTGAGAATTATCACATGTAACGTTTTTCATTGATTCATGGTTCTTTGAAAATTATTTAACTATAACAATGAACAATCAATCAACATATTATTGACATATCCCTCGAACAAGTACGTTGTTTCCACATAGGTACTTTATGCCCAGATATGAGTATACATATGAGTGTTTGACGGCACACGGAAGATCATGCTCAGGTTGAAAAGGTGTAAGTTCTCTTAACCGACACACCCTCTGTACCGGCATTTTTTGCGAGCGAAAGCCGGTTTAGAGGACTTTCACTGTATGTTCCGTCTGCTTTAGTATAATTGACACATCCACAGTAATTAACGCGCTGTGCGAGTAATTTGTTAATCCTCTGTGTTTTGAAGAACTCAACTAATAATTTTATTCTTACCACCCTTCCACCTACATCTTAACTGCCAATGCATTCACCACATCGACTGTCGGGATCGTGTGGCCAGGCTCGCGGACTTGGTTGACACATGTCATCGTATTCCAGTGGTGTTGATCGGTGCTCATGTTGTTGATCACTGGATTGTCTGGACCAGATTCGATTTATGCTACATGACCACCGTTATATATCTTGAATATTGCTGAGTGGGTCCTTAAACAACCAACAACACTGAATGGGTCCTTAAACAACCAACAACATGCACCACATAAGATCTTACCATTGAAAGGGGTTACCGCTAAGTATACCTATATTAAATTGCAATTGTGCATCAAGTGAATGACAGCAGGTATTGGTATATAGCACTACACAAGGAAATCAGCTAGAAAGTAATAAGTGCTGCATGCAATTTAGATGCCCGAAAAACTGACGGGTAGTTACCCTCTTCAAAATATGACTGGAATACATTGTCACGTATTAGTAAAGTAAATAATTGTAAAAATGGAAGTGTCAACTTGTGGTTTTAGGTCCAAAAACATAAAATTTGTGTTTTTAGTATTAAATGTCACATGGCATGACAACATTACATGAGATGATAAATACCAATCTATAAAGAAACAACAGAAATTAAACTAACTAAACGACAATACGTTTCTTATCACGTATGCATCAGAAATCAAAACATTCTTTCACTAGTGTCGCCAGGTTACCTACTGAAATCAGCCTATAGCTGGCGGGGCTGTTTCCATATGAAGGCATCTTGCGCGCTTCCGCTGTTCTGTTTGGTCGTGTAGATTGAGGACGTTGATTAACACGTGTCCTTTGATCTATAGAAATCTTCAAAGACCATTGTCAAAGATTTTCAGACTGTAGCTCAGTCATGGTCAGGTACGTTAGCCAGCAAATCGTCTCGGCAGCTGAGTTCTAATTGGCATAGTTAGACAGCCGGGTTCAAGTTAAAGATCAGTTTCCCTTAGGGCCGGTAATAAAGGTATTGTGAAATCAGCTACGCTTGTGAGGAAATGTCATTGGGATCAGGGACGGACATGGATATAATCATATAAAATCTGATACTCGACGCCAACAATAATCAGATCATGACACACAGAGGGGAGATAACTAGCGACAAGAGAGCCGTGAAAATGAATGAGATGAGGCTCCAATACTGCCAAGCAAGATATTTTACGTGCGCATCTAAAGATTTATAATGCATTAAACAGCAACATCCAGGTGGTAAATAATCGGATCTGAAAGTGATTGATTGAGGAGTATCGATCTACGTAATTGAGATACGATGACATACATCTACCACTTGCGACTCGTGCGCCACCATAAGCGCTGTTGATGACCCAATGCCCGTTCTGACCTGGTATGATCTGGCAGTATCAAGGAAGCTTGACAGATATACAACATTGTACTCAAAGGTTTTCCACTTGCACACAAGGGATTTCTTTTAGTCGTTGATGTTTTCATCTAACTGGTAAATTTGGAAAACCTGAAAAGACATTGGTTAATGTACATTCGTTCACTCTACCACAGTGGTGGTTAAATGATTAAAACCAATTTTACGTTATTCCTTCAATCTTGAACGTGCTAATGCATTCCACTGATGACATCATACAGTATTATGACATCACGGAGTTGACTGCGTGTGATTTTACCAGCCAACGTATATGGTCGATTCCAACGAAAAGTATACACAACACGCATGCGGCCAAGACATTTCAGTATTCATTTATCTCTGGGTGCCCATCACATGGCCACAAGTGCGATCATGTCATGCCATACATAATATGACCATTTTTAATCATAAATTAGGCTTATGGGGGACAAAGAACAGGCCATTTGTATTCATTTTGACTGATATTTTACAAATGCTTTGCTGGAAACATTGCATGTGTTAAATACTATTCAAACTAGTTGAACAGGAGGTTATTAATATGAACGTCAAAAGTTTCATGAAGAAATTGTCTGAAATGATTTTGTCTAGGACTTAATTTGTGATTTTAGTAATTTGTTTTCAAGTGTTATTTTATTGAGTTACCTACGAATGCATTTTTCAATGACCGTGTCAGTTCATGTAAATACAACTCAAGGCTATGCTGTGTTTTACTTTCCACAGTATGAATATGCAAAGTATTCAAATGCAATGACATTACATAATATTTCTCCCAAGTAACAATCTGTGAAACTGTTAGAAGATCAAAGTCTGATTTGGTAAAGAAAATCACATTATCTCAAAGTACCATTAAATATGTCACTGTTTCCACAGACGAGCGCATTAGTGAATGATATTTTCAGTTGAATTGCAAAGGGACACAAGATATACGTTTGCCACATCTGATAATTTTCTGTGCAGTTTTTACTAAGCTATCACACATAATTCGTAGGTAAATGTTAACTCCCAAGTTGTACCTTCACGTATCAACAACTGTTCACATTCAAACAGATTGGTGGAATGACAGCACATGACGTGTTCCATCCTAGATGAGACCAGATAAAATCATGGTGACAAATAGTATTACCTCTTCCAACCAATCTACCTTGATTTTAGTGAGGTTTCAAATCTTCTTATTGTCAAAGAAGGCCTCAGATTGCATGTGGAATTGATATGGGGGCTACAATTGATCAGACATAGTGTCCTGTTGTTATTTTACCGGGGGTGGCTCAAAGTATTTGTTTGACATAGTGTCCTGTTGGTATTTCCCCGTTTGTGGCTCAAAGTATTTGTTTGACATAGTGTCCTGTTGGTATTTCCCCGGTTGTGGCTCAAAGTATTTGTTTGACATAGTGTCCTGTTGGTATTTCCCCAGTTGCAGCTCAAAGTATTTGTTTGACATAGTGTCCTGTTGTTATTTCAACGGTTGCGGCTCAAAGTATTTGTTTGACATAGTGTCCGGTTGGTATTTACCCTGTTGTGGCTCAAAGTATTCGTTTGACATAGTGTCCTGTTGGTATTTCCCCAGTTGCGGCTCATAGCATTTGTTAGACATAGTGTCCGGTTGGTATATTCCCAGCTGCGACTCATAATATTTGTTTGACATAGTGTCCTGTTGTTATTTCCGCAGTTGCGGCTCAAAGAATTTTTTGACATAGTGTCCTGTCGTTATTTCCCCGCTTGCGGCACAAAGTATTTGTTTGACATAGTGTCCTGTTGGTATTTTCCCTGTTGTGGCTCAAAGTATTTGTTTGACATAGTGTCCGGTTGGTATTTCCCCACTTGCGGTTCATTGCATTTGGTTGACATAGTGTCCGGTTGGTATATTCCCAGCTGCGACTCATAATATTTGTTTGACATAGTGTCCTGTTGTTATTTCCGCAGTTGCGGCTCAAAGTATTTTTTGACATAGTGTCCTGTTGGTATTTTCCCTGTTGTGGCTCAAAGTATTTGTTTGACACAGTGTCCTTTTGGTATTTCCCCAGTTGCAGCTCAAAGTATTTGTTTGACATAGTGTCCTGTTGTTATTTCCCCGGTTGTGGCTCAAAGTATTTGTTTGACATAGTGTCCTGTTGGTATTTCCCCGGTTGTGGCTCAAAGTATTTGTTTGACATAGTGTCCTGTTGGTGTTTCCCCAGTTGCGGCTCAAAGTATTTGTTTGACATAGTGTCCTTTTGGTATTTCCCCAGTTGCAGCTCAAAGTATTTGTTTGACATAGTGTCCTGTTGTTATTTCCCCGGTTGGGGCTCAAAGTATTTGTTTGACATAGTGTCCGGTTGGTATTTACCCTGTTGTGGCTCAAAGTATTTGTTTGACATAGTGTCCTGTTGGTATTTCCCCAGTTGCGGCTCATAGCATTTGTTTGACATAGTGTCCTGTTGGTATTTCCCCAGTTGCGGCTCAAAGTATTTGTTTGACATAGTGTCCTGTTGTTATTTCCCCAGTTGCAGCTCAAAGTATTTGTTTGACATAGTGTCCTGTTGTTATTTCCCCGGTTGTGGCCCAAAGTATTTGTTTGACATAGTGTCCGGTTGGTATTTACCCTGTTGTGGCTCAAAGTATTCGTTTGACATAGTGTCCTGTTGGTATTTCCCCAGTTGCGGCTCATAGCATTTGTTTGACATAGTGTCCTGTTGGTATTTTCCCAGCTGCGACTCATAATATTTGTTTGACATAGTGTCCTGTTGTTATTTCCGCAGTTGCGGCTCAAAGAATTTTTTGACATAGTGTCCTGTTGGTATTTCCCCGCTTGCGGCACAAAGTATTTGTTTGACATAGTGTCCTGTTGGTATTTTCCCTGTTGTAGCTCAAAGTATTTGTTTGACATAGTGTCCTGTTGGTATTTCCCCAGTTGCGGCTCATAGCATTTGGTTGACATAGTGTCCTTTTGGTATTTTCCCAGCTGCGACTCACAATATTTGTTTGACATAGTGTCCTGTTGGTATTTTCCCGGTTGTGGCTCAAAGTATTTCTTTGACATAGTGTCCTGTTGGTATTTCCCCAGTTGCAGCTCAAAGTATTTGTTTGACATAGTGTCCTGTTGTTATTTCAACGGTTGCGGCTCAAAGTATTTGTTTGACATAGTGTCCGGTTGGTATTTACCCTGTTGTGGCTCAAAGTATTTGTTTGACATAGTGTCCTGTTGTTATTTCCGCAGTTGCGGCTCAAAGTATTTTTTGACATAGTGTCCTGTCGTTATTTCCCCGCTTGCGGCACAAAGTAATCGTTTGACATAGTGTCCTGTTGGTATTTTCCCTGTTGTGGCTCAAAGTATTTGTTTGACATAGTGTCCTTTTGGTATTTCCCCAGTTGCAGCTCAAAGTATTTGTTTGACATAGTGTCCTGTTGGTATTTCCCCGGTTGGGGCTCAAAGTATTTGTTTGACATAGTGTCCGGTTGGTATTTACCCTGTTGTGGCTCAAAGTATTCGTTTGACATAGTGTCCTGTTGGTAGTTCCCCAGTTGCGGCTCATAGCATTTGTTTGACATAGTGTCCTTTTGGTATTTTCCCAGCTGCGACTCATAATATTTGTTTGACATAGTGTCCTGTTGGTATTTCCCCAGTTGCGGCTCATAGCATTTGTTTGACATAGTGTCCTTTTGGTATTTTCCCAGTTGCGGCTCATAATATTTGTTTGACATAGTGTCCTGTTGTTATTTCCCCGCTTGCGGCTCAAAGTATTTGTTTGACATAGTGTCCTGTTGGTACTTCCCCGGTTGCGGCTCATAGCATTTGTTTGACATAGTGTCCTGTTGGTATTTTCCCAGCTGCGACTCATAATATTTGTTTGACATAGTGTCCTGTTGTTATTTCCGCAGTTGCGGCTCAAAGTATTTTTAGACATAGTGTCCGGTTGGTATTTACCCTGTTGTGGCTCAAAGTATTTGTTTGACATAGTGTCCGGTTGGTATTTACCCTGTTGTGGCTCAAAGTATTTGTTTGACATAGTGTCCTGTTGGTATTTCCCCAGTTGCGGCTCATAGCATTTGTTTGACATAGTGTCCTGTTGGTATTTTCCCAGCTGCGACTCATAATATTTGTTTGACATAGTGTCCTGTTGTTATTTCCGCAGTTGCGGCTCAAAGTATTTTTTGACATAGTGTCCTGTCGTTATTTCCCCGCTTGCGGCACAAAGTATTCGTTTGACATAGTGTCCTGTTGGTATTTTCCCTGTTGTGGCTCAAAGTATTTGTTTGACATAGTGTCCTTTTGGTATTTCCCCAGTTGCAGCTCAAAGTATTTGTTTGACATAGTGTCCTGTTGGTATTTCCCCGGTTGGGGCTCAAAGTATTTGTTTGACATAGTGTCCTGTTGGTATTTACCCTGTTGTGGCTCAAAGTATTCGTTTGACATAGTGTCCTGTTGGTAGTTCCCCAGTTGCGGCTCATAGCATTTGTTTGACATAGTGTCCTTTTGGTATTTTCCCAGCTGCGACTCATAATATTTGTTTGACATAGTGTCCTGTTGGTTTTTTCCCGGTTGTGGCTCAAAGTATTTGTTTGACATAGTGTCCTGTTGGTATTTCCCCAGTTGCGGCTCATAGCATTTGTTTGACATAGTGTCCTTTTGGTATTTTCCCAGTTGCGGCTCATAATATTTGTTTGACATAGTGTCCTGTTGTTATTTCCCCGCTTGCGGCTCAAAGTATTTGTTTGACATAGTGTCCTGTTGGTATTTCCCCGGTTGGGGCTCAAAGTATTTGTTTGACATAGTGTCCGGTTGGTATTTTCCCTGTTGTGGCTCAAAGTATTTGTTTGACATAGTGTCCTGTTGGTATTTCCCCAGTTGCGGCTCATAGCATTTGTTTGACATAGTGTCCTTTTGGTATTTTCCCAGCTGCGACTCATAATATTTGTTTGACATAGTGTCCTGTTGGTTTTTTCCCGGTTGTGGCTCAAAGTATTTGTTTGACATAGTGTCCTGTTGGTATTTCCCCAGTTACGGCTCATAGCATTTGTTTGACATAGTGTCCTTTTGGTATTTTCCCAGTTGCGGCTCATAATATTTGTTTGACATAGTGTCCTGTTGTTATTTCCCCGCTTGCGGCTCAAAGTATTTGTTTGACATAGTGTCCTTTTTGGTATTTTCCCGGTTGTGGCTCAAAGTATTTGTTTGACATAGTGTCCTGTTTATATTTCCCCAGTTGCGGCTCATAATATTTGTTTGACATAGTGTCCGGTTGGTCCCCGGTTGTGGCTCAAAGTATTTGTTTCTTACTTGTATTTGTTGGTAACAAAATGAAATAGACAATACAACACGCTGGTATGACATAACTGATACTGAGACACTTTTTGCAGATCACAAAAGTGATTGGGTACGCAGTACTCCTTGTTGATAGATTGGAATGGTTCCTTGGAATTTCAAATGGCTACATAACCGAGGATTCAAATAAAAATGTTCTATTCAGTGATGCACCGCAGTTCGTGGATTTAGACTTTATTATAGTGATATAAAAATTTTGATGATTGAAATGTCAAAACAAGTTGATCCTGGTGACAGAGGTAAAAGGTTGCATGATATCACGCGATAAACGGTAGATTCGTAGGTAACGAGGCATATTCGTTGGTAATATTCCGTATTTGCAGGTAACGGCAGTCAGTGTGGTTGAATTTATATGTCATGATGAGGGCTGTCGCCTATGCACTTAAGAGCATGGAAGCACTTAGACTGTACTAGAAGTTAGTTGCATGGGTTAAGTAAGCAGATTTGACAAAGGCCTGTCTTAATCGTAGATAACTCGTTTAGTTGTAGTTGAAACCCGTAAATGTCTGTCTAATAGCAATTGCCATTGCCAAATGTGGGTAATTAAAGTAGAGTTATAGTTCAGTAATACGAATTATGTATTGACTGTTTTAGTAACATGTTTAGCTATACATAGTGGTTTATAGTATATGGTATATGGTAATATTCCAAGCGTTTTGAACACGTGCGGTGTGCACTCTTTGAATATAAATGTTAGCTGACACATTTGGTGAATACATTTCAAGTGTAATGATTTTAGTTCAGTTTCAATTTCCATCAGTTAAAAAATGACAATACTACTTTCCGACATTCATTACACTGAGACAAAGCAAAGACAAAGCCTTAAACTGGTTGTAAAAAGTCTTTTTTATAAATAAATTGTGTGATTTCTTACCTACAAGTACATTTTTGATAAACCACCCCAAATACAATTTTTTATACATTTTCGAATTTGTTGTAGTTGCCGAAAGTTCCACCGTTGTCTCTCAGAAGAATAAGATAGCCATATAGCAATGACTTGTTTGTGAAGAGAATACAAAGTGATGCTAACCCAAAAATTACCAGAATGATTCTAATAAAACATGAAAGAAACCATGATATGTCTTTAGATTTTCTATTGTCATTATTATATTAGGCATACATACCAACAGTGAATTTGGGTGTAAATAACATATAGTCCATCTGATCACAGAATATACAAAGTATGATGTTGGTGTTTGTAGGAAATTAAGAAAATGAACCTTCAGCTTCACTATAGCTAATCCACTAACTTGTCACTTTTAGAGATTAGTGATGGCACCTGATTTAATAAGAGGCAAATATGTTGACTTTACATTGGTAAGAAATATTAGAAGGTGCAAGCAATTCTGCTTTAGATACCGTGTACCGAGTTGTGTACACTTTTCATTGAAGTCGACAACATGTGCGTCTTCAGCATCAATACCTTGTTCAATATCAGTGACTGCTATTGTCTGGCCCTGTGAACTCGCCGTTGTAGGGGCTCTGGGGTGACTTCGTGGTACACAAGAACCCGCTCGTCTGGTTCCTGGTTCGAGTCCCCACATGGGCACAATGTGTGAAGTCCATTTCTGCTGTCCTCCGCATTGATATTGCTGAAATATTGTGAGAGAACATGGAGAATTTCAACACAAATGTAAATTAGATTTTATTTCGTTGAAACATTTGCATGTCCTGAACTATACACGAGGAAGAATAATTGTGTCCGGGTTACATATTGTAGAGCGTTGGTTCGTTTCGCCGATGATCCGGGTACCATTCCACACATGAATGCAATCTCTCTAGCCCATGTCTACCCCCCTCCCCGTTCCATCTACCCTTACTCCCAACCCCAACCGTGAAATGGCTGGAACATTGCAAAATGCGGCGAAACAATGCATTCATTCACCCAGTCGCTCACTCACCAAAGGTGTAAAGCCGTTTTATTGTGTGATTCACACTGACTGTGTCCATGGACATATGGACGGACAATACACACCAACATGTTTAAAGTTACGTTTCGGTCAAAGTTTTTAAATTTCTTTTTCAAAATATGTTTTTACAAAGAAGTTATACTTCACTGTTTCAACATACTTTCCAATAAATATTCGCGGTTCGTTGGTGTCAAAGCGGATATTTTACGTGCGCATGTGTTTTCAGCTCTTTAGCAGAAAGGATATCTATTGAATGCATAAATACCAAAACAGACAAAGTATTCCCCTTCTGTGCCACTGAATATTCATTTAAATAATTGACCTTTCTATGAAAATTCTGTCCTGCATTTTCAACTATTTCGCAGAAAGGATATATATGAATTATTGGTTTATCACGATTGTTAAGGAAAAAATAGATATTGATTTTGACACGTTACATCTGCTATACAGTCATAGATATCTAGGTTTTCCTCACTGTCACTGCACCACTGTCACTGCCCACATAATTCAAACATCAGTGTCTTTCCATGGCCTTCCAGACCACTAGACCTGAGCATGATCTGTGGAATGATCGTGTGCGCCAAATTCAACATATGCCCCATAAGATTTCTTCCAGGACGTTCCTGTTTTGTGACAAGACAACCAGTTTCAACGTTTTGTGTACGCGAAATTTACCGGAAAGAGCAAAGGCGGCTTTTTCTAATCTTCTGTCTGTTTTACTGCAGTCGAGCAAAACGTAATATTAGTCATTGTTATTTTAAAGGAGGACTACATTGCCTAGCATTTGTTCCAAGTCCAAATCAAGACATTGTGTGTGTATATATTGTCTGTATGAAGGTGAATTTGACACGAAACAGAATGACATCTTTTTTGCACACACGCATAGGAGAGTTTTACTCTATAATTCTATACTCAATTCCACAAGTTCAATTATGAACACTATTAATCACACATGACGGGATTATGCTTCAAAACACTTCAGTATTTTTTGGCACTGTGCACTGTGCATAGTGAACTAGTTCAGTTGTCGAACAGGTTATTACATGCTGACTATCACCAAGCTGGAAATCAACCAATAGGAGTTCTTGGAATAGACGTTACTTCCTTGTCAACAAAGGCTTATGTCATACATAAGTAGATAGGAGACATTGACATGCAGACCTAATGCTATCTGTCAGTGATATATAATATACTACAACTGTCAAACGAAGACCAACTTCACAACATTGTCTTTCGAATGGATAACTAGGATCTGTACACAAAATTAATGTAAGTGTTGATTTGCTTGTTATCAACAGCTGCGAGCATTTTTGTTCAGCTGTCAGCACACTGATAAGAAGAACTTGTAACTGTAGCATGTCCAAGATTGTTTCAGTGTAACTTTCATGGGTCTTTTTCGGGAAAGATATAAGAATGCCTTCTGAGGTCTTAGAAGTATCCTGACACACCTCAGGAAACAGGAATCAGTAAACATATCGAGAAAAAACAAGAATGTTGATTTTGTTTATTCATGAGACATTCATTGCAAATTTAACGTTTTGTTTATTGAACGATGATACTCGCATGTTTATTCACTGGTGTACTGCACAAACGTACTGTTATAAACTTTAGTAGTTTTATATATACCTACTTTAAAGCAGGGGCGGTGGGGTGGCCTAGTGGTTAAATGTTCGCTCGTCCCGTTGAAGACCAGGGATCGATTCCCCTCATGGGCACAATGGACAAACCCCATTTCTTGTGAAACCCACCGTGATTCCTGGAAGGAATAGCTATATTCCAAATGGAAAAAATGGCGACACTGAATGCTGTCAGTCGCAGCAGGTCTTCCTGAAGGCGGAGACATCTCACAACCTGCCATTGTACGTCATTTCCGGAGCACTATCTGTATGGGATCCGTATATCTTCTTTCGCAGAAAAATATTAAATGAATAAATACATAAATAAATATCAGCTATTTCGCAGAAAGGATGAATATTAATTATAGGTTTATCAGCATTGTAAAGGAAAAGATATATATTGAGTTTGACACGTTACATGTTCTGTATAGTTACCTCATTCTAGTGTGGACAGTAACATTAACAAAGTCCCCAAAACGCCATAATAAAAGCTATTTCACTTGAAGAACATGGGCGATGTTTTCTGTTTAGTTTACAATAATCAAGCACAGAAGACAATATACACTTTTTAACTTTAAACGGGGACTATACTGTCTCGCTTCTTTTCATGCCTTATTCATTTGTACTTTGTATCCGTATGAAGGTGATTTGGACGCGAAATTCACCTGTAAGAACATAGGCGGCTTTTCCTAATTTTCTGTCTGTTTTCCCGCAATCGAACAAAATGTAAGATATCTCTTTATGATTTTTTTTCAGATACTGTGCAAAAAAACAACGTGTTTGTTTATCTGTCACAGTGAACTGGTTCAGTTATGGAACAGGTTATTATATGTATGTTGACTATCAACCAACAGGGAATCAGTTGATATGAGTTCTTGGGATAGACGGGACTTACTTATCAACAAAGCTGTATGACAGCATATGTCATACATAAGTAGATAGGAGACATTGACATGCATACCTAATGCTATCTGTCAGTGATATATAATATCTACAACTATCAACATAGGCGTATGTCATACACGTACACGGACGTTGGGGTAGCCTAGTGGTTAAAGCGTTCGCTCGTCACGCCGAAGACCCGGGTTCGATTGGATACAATGTGTGTAACCCATTTTGCTAAAGGCGGCGTAAAACTAAACTCATTCAGACACTCACCATATACGTACTCAGTCAGAGTTTGACATGTATACATGATGCTAGATGCTATGTATCAGCGATATGTGCAAGGCGATCATTGTCAGGCGAAGGCCAAGGTATGAACACAGTTTTTCAAATGGATTACTAGGACCTGTACACGATACTATATCAGTGTTTATTTGCTTGTTGTCAACGTCTAAGAACATTGCTACACAAATGCGAACGGTCTGATGAGGATATGATATAAAGTAATCAACAAACTTGAAAACAGTGTTTACAGGAATTAACCTGACGCTATAGATCCTAGTCCGCAAAAATGTATACTGGGGGAGTTTATCAATAAAGGTCACATGCAACAAATAAAATCAACATAATTAAAACACAATTATCACTTATTTATGACATATAATATACATGGCTGCTTTAAAAAAAACACAAATAAACAAAATTATAAGCGTACAATCGCGATTCAAAAGTGCAATATTTTGTACTTGGACTTACTTCCCTCGAAACGAAGCCATCCGGAGACCGAACCCAGTCATAGCGGGTGGGTGTGCTCTCAAGTGTAACGACGGCTTCCGATTGGCTGATTCGTTTGCTGATACACTGATGGCTCATTGTGTGTACAGAAAGATGATCTGTTCTATGGGCATTTTAGAAGTATGGCGAGTCACAAGAAAGTCAGGCTTAGGGTTAGATTCTTTATGGATAACAGCTTCTTTTATTGTAATTGATGCGTCGTTTCAATATGGATTCATATACCGTTGTCAAACAAAATCATATACACTAGAAGAAGTTGTTATTCATAAAGAATGTATATAGAGATGTTGGATTTTGTAAATGCATGTTCTCTGAATTTGCGTTCGATCCAATCGAAATTCATCTCAGTAAAGGATGGAAAGTGTCATTCGCCCAAGTACAAAGCAGATCCAGTCATCCGAGAAAAATGGATGTAGTTTGTTTACAACCCACAGACATAAAAAACATGTCATGTGTACAAGTATCAAATCTGCTTAATTACATTATGTGGCAGTGGCAGGACTCGGGTGCACGAGTCATAAATCAACTTATTTTGTTTATGTCGTATAGCCAGATAGGTGTTAAGGTGAAACTGCATGTGGTCAATGATTTAAGTTGTGTATTGAAAGCTGTCTTTAGGAGACAGTCAGGCAGACATATAGGTGTCAATAAACCAGACATTGAGCTTTCTCTGTGACAGAGGCTGCTTACCACAGTCAACAAGGTTTTAGTGTAACGTGGAGATTATTTACTTGTGCACACAAACAAGATTACTCCGGGCATGTATACTGTTTCAAGCTCCGCAAACCTATTATGGGCGTTGTGAGCGCAGCGCAGCACAGCCCTTGAAAGCAGTTTTCCCCCCAGCGCTGAGGAGAATTTAGTGAATCGTTTGAACTCCGATTTCGCGGGCTTATTTCTCATCTCGTCTTTCTAGGTTGAATTAGCATTTTTGATGATTTGTTTCGGTAAGTGCATACCGAAAGGTATCAGAATCTGCAAATTGTGTTTTTGTATGTGACCATTAATGTTTTCTACGTGTCAGAATGCGGAGGTCTGATTGGCTCTCGTTATTGTGATACGCTATTTCTTTCGCCGCTTCGAAGGAAATTATGTCCGTGCTACCTTGTCCGTGGACAGTGGAAAGGTAGAAGTATACGCAATGGAATTACATCCCGCAGTGTAAATTTGGCTTGTCACCGTTTCATATTAACACAGAGGACATTGGGTCACGTGACATCATCGAACGCCCTATGCATACCGACAGCAAGAGCATTATATCATGGTCGGGATCTAACATCTAATTCTGTAGGGATTTGAATTATTCTTCCTGAAGTTACAGGAAGAAGTTACAAAATTTTAGGCGGTCTGATGGGCATTCCATAAGTTTACCAGAGTGAAAACGTCATTTCCAGTTGGTTTGAAAAGTTTCTAATTTATAACATCTGCCAGCAGGAGGTCACTGAAAGACCGGGACCTTACCTCTTTGTTCCGGTGAGTAAAGAAAACAGGAAAATGGAAGATGAAGTTAAATCTGTTTCTTTATTAACAGGCAGAGAGAAACACGCACATATTAACGTATTCACGCTCTACGTTGTCCTTCAAGTACAGAGAGTGAGGTTCAGGAATTAATCAATCTTCAATAATTTTAGCATTTAAATGTGAATATTGAAGTTAGTTTTAGCTCCGACCTTGGGGACTTGTGTATCACTTTTCAACTTTCTAAAATGTAAAACGATTGTTGAGTGATGTCAACAGAATTGACCATGACTGGATATCATTGTACGTTAGTCTTTGCAGGAAAGAAGTGATTACACTTTCAGATTATACCATGTGTTCCTATATGTACCAGCTACTACGTAAATCACTTTTGGATGATATAGATAACCAGATACTCATTCACACAATCTAATCATATTGTAATATTTTTCTGTCAGTGTGTATAATAATTTATATATAATGTAAACTCATATATGCAGTATACATTTTACAGTAATAAGTATGCATGTTGATTACATAGTCTCAATGTGAAGTTTTTTTGTTGCACGGTTATGTATTTTTAACAGATATCTGTTACTTTATTGAAACTACTTGCGCAACGGTAACAATACACTGTCAATATTATCATGGACTATTAGTCGTTTGTGTAAAATGTTTGATGACCTTGGTGATCGGTTAGCCTTTGACCATTTCACCCTTACAGTATCTTGCAAGTTTCCTGTAAGAGGTCATGTTAAGCTCACATGTCATGTTATGGCCATGACACTATGTTTAGATTTCTCTGGGATGACACTTAAACAGATTCTGCAATGATAATTCTTTATTAACTAAACTTGGAAATTTCCATGAATAGGGGATTGCAGATTCTGTACATTACCTTCTTTTTCAGTTTCAAGTATGGAGAGACACATGAAGTATTTTGTGCCTGACACTAGTAACCCTAAACTGAATAAAGCTTAATCAAACAGGAAAGCTCGAAGAGAACATGTTCAGTGATTAATACAAGACTTGGAAACATTTATAAAACTTCTAGCAGAAAGTTCGAACATGATATCAATTCGTCAATGTGACAATGACAATACTTTTTTCCCCGAGGGGAATTCTTTTTACATTTGAAAGTGAACACATATGAGATTGTTAAACATAAATAACTACATACAGATTGAGATACATAAAACGACAACAAAGACAGACACGCCTTTTACGACGACAAATTTTATGACCAGCTTTTAAAGATGGTCTGAGTTTGTTCATATGTCGGACGGTATCACCTGACGTAGCCACAACTGTTGATAACTCCCTGTGATAGATTTCTATAAAACATCTTCAAATTCTTTAGGGACTGGTTGAAATTTAGATAAATCAACTTAAGGAAACTGTAATCTGGATTTGGCCAGATTATCTGGCATCTTATTCCCATGTACTCCAACATGTGCTGTACCCACAAAATGTCGCATGCAATGCACTTCATGTTTAAAGATGTATCCAACTTTAATATCTCATGAACAATGTCATCTCTAGATCCATTTGCACCAGTTTCTATGACTTTGTTTGCTGCCATGGAATCTGTAAAGATAACTGCTTCATAATCATGTTCATCAGCCCATCTAAGTGCTTACAAAATGACCAATGGTTCAGTTGCAAAAGATAATCAGGGAATCTGAACACCTTACCGATCGATAAATCGGATATCCAAAAATCCCCAGCGGTACGATCTTTGGATGGCTCTTTCGATGCATCAGTGTATATGTTTGTGAAATCAGAATATTTTCCAGAAAGAAAGTAATCACGTTTAGTATGTTTTGGCCCATTCTCTTATTCACTATTAAACTGAGTTCATAATTCAATCCAGACTTCAACAAAAGCCGCGTTGGTGTGACAGGCGCAGCAGCTAGATTACAGTTATAAATACCATGTTGATCAGCTAATCTCTGTATATGCAACTCAAAGGGTAATTTGTCATGAGTCCAGTCACACATGACATATTCCACACAATCATTAACAATCTCAGTGACTGCATATTGTTTGTTCTTCGTTTTCATTTTTAAGAAATATTTCAAAGATACCTGTTGGCATTTCTGAACACCCAACGTGAAGCGCCGAGACTAGAGTTGTAGCATTGACCCCTGTGCATATTCCCAAAGCATTTGTAAACTAAATCTCGATTGTTACGATGGTACCTAGCTGCCAATATGCACACCTGGCAACCACAGTCAAGTCTGGACAAAAATGGGCCTTGTACAGCAATAACATAGCTGACGTATCAGCACTCCACATCGTTTTTGAAATACACTTTAATAGATTGATAATCTTGTTACTTGTTATACAAATTTCTGATGTGGTAGACCATGTTGGTCTTTGATCAAAATATACACCAAGAATATACTGACACCATTTCCACTTTATGGTGTCCAAGAGTTAGATTGATATCATGAGGGATTTTAGGTCTACTGATCATCATTGCCACTGATTTTGATTTGGAAATCTTAACCCCATTTTGGATACCAAGTTCTGACTATATTTAGTTTTCAGTTTCAAAGACCAGTTTTGTACAGATTCTAAGACAAACGGAAAATTACCAAAGCGTCTCCAAAACGACCCGTCATCAGTAGTCTGTCGCACAGACCCTGAAGTATATATATCAAAGAAAGTCCACACAAGTCTAGAAAATGTGGCAAGTCTAGATTTCCATAGTTTCAGGCTGAACATTAAGAAAGTCTCAGGGCTCCATTTCTTTATATTATTTTTGTTTCACTATGAACGTTTTTTCAGTAAAATATGTTCATTTCAGAGACTAGCTGTTAGTCTACGTCATCAGCAAAGTGTGCTGCATTTATGCTGACAGGCATGTCCTTGAAACTTCATTGATCATGACATTGAAAAAAACTGGACGTATTACACTTCCTTGTTGGGTACGGTTTTCAATCATATGCACGCCTGACAGTTCCTAACTTAACTTGAATTGTTCTTTCGGACAAAAATGACCGTATCCACTTGAACATGTTTCCTCTAATTCCAAGTTTCCACAGTTTAAAAAGCAAACCATTTTTCCAAATCAAGTCATGAGCCTTTTCGACATCAAGGAACACGTACAATATGTATTCCTGGTTGCATAAGACTCTCTGTGCTTCAAGTTCCAGACGAACATTGATCTGTATATGAACGCCCCTTTCTGAATCCCGACTGGATGTGAATAATAAGCTCATCTCGTTCAAACTAATAGTTCAGGCGATTAGTAACTATTCTCTCCATGATTTTATAGAAATTAGGAAGGTGGCAGGGAGCTATGGATCTTTCCTGCTTTGGGCACTGGAATTGTTATTGCATGTTTCCATGTTCCAGGCAAGGGTCCAGAACTCCAACTTCAATTCAACAATTCCCGAATAACAGCTAGAGTAGAATCTGGCATATGTTTAATATTTCATAGCAAAAGTCGTCTGCACCTGGTGCCTTCTTGATATGAGTGACAGGTGTATTAATGTCAAAGCTACTCGCCAACAAGGCAGAAGACATTTGAGGCATAAAATGTGCTTGAAAGGCTTGTTTATATTTTCTAAATTCATGACAGTAATTCTCAGAACTGCTGACAGATTTGAATTGTTTAACAAGAGCATTTACCCTCTGACATACTGATTTGAGTTCTCCAGCTTTTCCCATTACCGGTATAGGTGACGAATACCAGTGGGGTAGATTCCACCTCCATCTTACTCATCGGAGCCCGGTGAGGCAGACTTCAGCTCCTGCTTACACAGTCTGGGGACCCGATGGGGTACACTTCAACTCCTGTTTACACAATCTGGGAACCTGGTAGGGTAGACTTCAGCTCCTGCTTACACAGTCCCGAAACCAAGTGGGGCAGACTTCAACTCCTGCTTACACAGTCCCGGAACACGGTGGGGCAGACTTCAACTCATGGTTACACAGTCTGGGAACACGGTGGGGTAGACTTCAGCTCCTGCTTACACAGTCTGGGAACACGGTGGGGTAGACTTCAGCTCCTGCTTACACAGTCTGGGAACACGGTGCGGTAGACTTCAACTCCTGCTTACACAGTCTCAGAACCTCCTGGGGTAGACTCAGCACCATCTCTCTTAGCACCATCAGCAGCGACTTAACTTGACAACTTGATGTTGTTGCGAATAAAACTCTGCACGCAATCACATGTTTATATCTGTAAAGACATAGTTACAGCTTGTTCAGCTTGACCTGAACAAGTGAATACTAATGCATTGAGTGACCATGTCACAACTGTTTGGGTGTAGTATTGTGAAGAGGTGTTCCTTTGTCAGTTGATAGTCAACAGTCGAGATAGGGTCGCCGTTTAACATCTGGCTTTTCGGCAGCGAGCAGCAGGAGAAAATGGAGTTTCCAACCATAACTGAACTGGGTGTAGACAGTGATAGCGAGAGTGAATCAGATAGCCAAAGTAGCTGACGTCTGTACGGTTTATAGTTAGTAAACCAAACTAGATAGCATATGGCTATATAAACAATTCAGTTAGAATATAAAATGTTTTGCTGGGTTTTTTTTCAGAATTGTTGTTTTCCGGGACAAGTTCTGATCCATGTGCCCATTTTTCGCACGAACCCAACATTAATAACACCTGTTTAATGAACTTGACATGCCGCTTGTGCCATTTGACCTCCCTGGTCATGAATATGTAGAGTATCCCAGGTCAAGATGAACAAACTGTGGGAACCTGGGGTTTAACTGTCTTGGAACAATGGAAGTGATGAAAATACCGGTTATCGACTTGAAATTTGTTGTATAAATGGTTTTTGTTTGAAATAATTGACAGTTTGACATTCTTGGTCATAAATGCTTTTATCTGGAATGTTCGAGCATTCGCAACTATAAAGCTCACTTACAGTCTCTGATATCAAGCAGACATCCCAAAAAGCTAGAACGAGGCTCCAGTGAGTCACGTGACATGTTGCATGTCGCTAATGCGACGTTGTAAAGGGAGGATTCGAGATATAAGAAGGTACTAAGACAGTCAGATTCAGGTAATTGGTTGTTATATACTTAATCATTATCTTTCGGTATTGTCTTTAACGAACCTAAGTTGTCAATGTCCTTGTTCTAGAAGCACGACTAAACGAAAGTCATGGCGAGCACAGATCAAAAGACATTGAGCTTCCTTCAACTCGGCACGTTAACCGTGCCAGCAAGGTCTCAATGGCTGTAAATAAGTTCGCTATTCAATGTGTTTCTTCAACCTAATCAGACAAAAACAACGGCGATGTTCGTGAGATGTCCTTATTTGGAAATACTCCTAATTGTTCTAATCTGAATTTAATAAACTTTTAAGTCTTGAAGCATTGTAAACATTTTCGGGTTTCTGACGTGTAGATGGTATAATGACTAAGGTGGCTATGGATCCCATTCGTGCGATCTGTTCCTGAAATTTAATCATGTCTTGTAAGAATATCATGCCAGTGGACCTTGACATTGCAATGAATATAAATTCGCATATTACGTCAATTGATTTTACCATTTCTATAATTTATTTGAAAATGCAAGTAAAATGTGAACATACAAATATTAACTTTCAAATTAAGCAAATATATACATTCACATGTCATTTATGCTACAATGATATTCCGTTCGTATTCTTCAAACAGCTACGATCTTTCATCATTTAGGAGTACTATTCCATTGTTGCCATTTATAAATGGTGGTATAAACCTACAACTTGTCATCTCTGTCATATTTTCTTCTATGTACCGTAGTGACAGAAACAGACTGAACATTGTAACCCATGCAGATTAAAGGCAACTAGTGACATGTGCACAAACTGCAGTCTGAAACAGGGTGGAGACACTTTCTACCATGCACACTTTTAATAATTTCTTAAATGAACATTAATAGCATGGTATCGTCATACGCAAGCTGAATTTTAACATAAGTCTGTTAGGGGTCAACATATTTATGGCGCTAAACTTTTATTCAGGCATTATGCTATACGACATAGGATTTTTAAGACACGTGACATATCTGCAAATGTATGGAATATTGTCCGTGTATATGGATATTGACTGATAATCATCTCGAGCATTTTTGTGTGTGTGTTTGTGTCGAATTTTAATTTACGCCACTGGTTTTGTTCATGTGTTGTAGCTCTTCTGCTTCATTTAGGTTTCATCGGGTGAAGTCAAATGACACTAACTTTCACAAACCTTTTCATTGAAGGTGTGTATGTATACAATATGAATCACTGATCAATTTGTGAAATGTCCAAATATTACAGTCATTTTACAAATTTTCAAGTTCGATGACAATTTCTAAACTGCATAAAGCATAATTGCAGACCTACATTGACTTTAGTTTTCTATTAATTCTGTTTAAATAAACTTCAGAATGTGTGGAATGGTTGTGATAATAATCTAAATGGACATATGTTGCAGCCTATTTTGAAAACAACTGAAGTATTAAGGTCACAAAGATGACTTCATTTCCAATCAATTCGAAGACGAAACTATTTCCTGCACTTACTGAAACTATCAATGTAAGGATGGATATGTCCTTAAACTATCAACTGTGTTTACGAGTGGCACAGTAGAAGTCGCAAACCAGTCAAGAATTCTGGGACTAGAAGAAAACAATAACATTCAAGGGACTCAGTGTCCTTTTCAGAACTCTCTATTAAGCCACCGGTTACGTAATGTGCAAATTATCTTGTGTCAAGCATCTTTATTGGAAATCATTCGTTCTGTGCACTGATATATGTATATGTTGCTTACAAAAAAATAAACATGCCAAACATAATCAGGAAGGAAAGTAGTTAACCTGTTTTATGGAATATAAAACTCTGATATGCATTTCAATGTTTTACGTGTTCTGTTTATTCAATGTATGACAATATAAGAACACCAATGTATGTAATAAAAGAAATACAACTATATAATTGTCCAAAAATAAGTAGGAAATTCGATATTATCTCATCGAAAATAGGTTTCATTTCACGCTCTTCTATATAAATGCTGTTTATCATATTTAGTCGCCATGCACCTGTGAAATAAAATCGTGTTCTCATACAACAGATTGCAATTGTTGGTTGTGTTGTAAAATACAATGCATTAAAGGCACTATGGGTTTAAGTTAAAGTCCTCTCGAGAGTGTAAAACATCCATTTGTTATTGTGACCTCTGTTTATTATATTACTGGAAACATATTCATTAGTTTATATTTTTTTCACTGAATATAATGATTTTCTTGTTGTACGTGGCTGTACGTGCTTGGATTATGCATGTCCAGTTCATATCTATTGTTTTTCCTTGTTCCAAATTTTCATTTTGCCTTTGGTTTTGGTATCCTTTGGGATCTTGATATGATGACTCTGGAAATTGTACAATCAAACCTTACTCAAATAGATATGTATTCAGTGATGTAGTGTGTCCAAAGCATTGGATTGTCAATTGTTGTCTCGTACAAGTGTCTAGGTACAATCTGCCGTTGATAAAAAACTTGTAAATATTGAACATACTCTATACACATTTGAAAAACAATAGCAACTTGTACTGAAGAGAGATGCTGTCATAGCGTGCAGGAAATAACGTGAGGGATATTAATTAGAATATTACTATGTGGATGTCA
This sequence comes from Haliotis asinina, assembly GCF_037392515.1. Lineage (NCBI taxonomy): Eukaryota > Metazoa > Mollusca > Gastropoda > Lepetellida > Haliotidae > Haliotis > Haliotis asinina. The sequence goes on along the minus strand of NC_090287.1, from coordinate 29,440,626 downwards.
ATTAATCTCATTGAAATTGTTGCTCACTTGTCAATTAATCAATCTCATTGAAATTATTGCTCACTTGTCAATTAATTTTATGAGAGATGTCTAAATGATTATATTCTGGATTTACGTGTTTGTCTTTTGTTAAGTTCTCAAAAGTAGATATGGCCAGACTGAACTGTATCATACTAATGTGAGAAGAGTCTAGACGGATTGTCCGCATTAATTTCATGATTTACAATAACTGATTTTGTGATTTGATATTAAAGTCATACTTTTGTTGGTACATATACTGTACTATGAGTATTCCCCACATACATGGGCTCTAACAATGACCCAATAACACACTGTATACACTTTTTCAATGAAAGTTCAACAGTGAAGATGTGAAATCCACATATATGCAATATATCGTTCAGCACATTGGAAGTATACTGAGGAAAAAATAAAGGAAAGCGCAAGTGTTCACTTTTTCCAAAGTGTTTCCACAAGTGTATGCGATATTGTGAAGAAACCTGAAAAATGACAAAGTACATATCAAGTACAATGAAAATTCAATAAATGCTCATTATATAACTAAAAGCGAAAGAACGACTGTTAATCAATAAAAGTAAAAAATGTTACAGTTGTGACAACTGCATAAAGAAACTGAAGGAATGGAACAGTTGGTGTAGACTGGAATGCCCACTTCTTGCCTGAATGTCCTCCCGAAATTTCGAAATTTCACACTCACACCCACACCTTCACTTTACAGGTTGAACCCGGCCTTACTCTAGTGACACATTTAACATGTCGTTTGAAGAGGTATGCACATACCTATATGTTTTTCATTATCGAGTGTTGGCAAACGCCCAGTTCACACAGATACTACGATAGGGCCCGACATGAACAGTCGTTATCGTAAGCACGTCATTCATATCAAAACACGTAAAGTCACTCGCACTCATAAAAATCAGTTATATAGATCCTGCACACAGAAATACACAACTGTTATACACTAACCACTTTGCTTTGGTGTCAGGCAAAGCATACGGTCTCAAATATATCCCTGTTTGAATTTAGATCATGGTAAATCTCTATTCAGCTTATATTTGTTTTTGATTGTCAATTCAAATGTTCCGCAATATTGCCAGTGTAGGGCACCATAGTAGGCGTAAGTTAAGGATTAGACAAATATGGAAAATGATGTGGTCCTACTAATAGAACATGTAGAGGAAGTTGCGCAAACACCGTAAAGACCGCCGGGAAAACTGTAGGTCAACTAATGAGGATTTAATCCGAATACATCAGGGAGAATGTTGCACAACATATGATGTATTATACCCGAATATGATAACAGTAAGTCAGTTTTGGCAGTAACGTGTTTTAGGTGACATCCGATCGTGGTAGAATGATGTACAGGGCAACCACGTGCCATGAGGATGGCCGCCATGTTGATCCATTATGGGTAAGTATTCAAACATCGGATGATAGCCTATGACATCACATGTCAGAGACTTAATATGTGCTCAACATAGGCAGAAGTTACTGTGAAATGATAGTTAGGACTCCTCCGATTTCACTGTTAACTTGCATATCATTGGGTACCATCCAGACTTTGCACCATTTTGAGAGCGTTTCCGTTAGCGAATTGAAACTGAACATATACGAGTGTACGTACCCAAAAGGATGAAAATGCTTTTTGCCTCCTTTATTCACTGTCTTTGTATTTGAGCTATTCAACTGATACATGTAAGGTTGTCTAACTAACAATTAAAGTGAAGCATAGCATACAGTATTATAGTTACTATGTACATTTGTAGACTTAAATAGCTGGATTTCACCCTGGTACATATAAACAATAAAAGCCCAGGAATTGATGGATATGCGATAAAAAAATTCGAATTTTGGAGGGCTGGACTTGGGATAGTGGATTGTTCGATATGTAAACCAATCTTTCGTGAATGATTTACCTAACTTTGATGATGAATAGTGGGGACCTACCCAAACAAAGAAAAACACCTGTAGAACTGGCGGTCCATATCACTCCTAAACTCTATTTATGAGATAATGTGTATCTGTATCATAAATAGATTGAAACGTTCACTTGACTATTTAATTCACTAAAACCATTGAGGCTTTATTCCAGGGAGATGTATTAGTGAAAAATCAAACTACTATATGATGTTTTCTTTGAAACCAGAAACAAAATAAAACAGGTCTTCCACTGTTGATCGATTTGGAAAAAAGCCTTTGATACCGGTTCAAAATCATTGGTAAATAAGGTGTTACAAACATTTGGATTTGGTCCATATGTCTTGAAATGGATCTCACTCCTCACTAACATGGTACCTCCTGTGTTATTTAAAATGGGCATCTATCCGAATTCTTTTGAAATAATAGAGGCTGTAGGCAGGGGGATCCCATCTCACCTTATCTTTTTTTGTTTTGCTTGTGGCAGAGAACTTAGGTATCATGATTCTCGAAAATGTGACAGTGTCTGCTCTAGTTCATATCTTTACATCTCTCCCTAACCCTCAGAAAGTGTTATCGATGATACTGAGAAACTGCGTTCCTCACCTACGTAAAAATGGTAAATCGGAATGATAAAAAACAGTAACTTTAAAAATGGATTATGGCCCATGAGCTCGGAGGAATTAGAATGATTGCTATAGAGTCCTTTACTGATACGTTGAAAATATCCTCCATATTAGCAAGTATTGGGGCTAATATAGAATAATATTGTAATGTGGAGAATCCATTTTGGAAACATGACCCACAAGCATGGAAGAGATATAGAGGTATTTTTTAAAATAACCGATCACAATAATATTTCCAAAATACTTTCTGAACTTACTGAGAGCTTGTGGATTCATCTCCATTTATAAAAGATTGGTTTGATAAAGAAATCACAGACACAAAAGACTTCTGTAACTCAAAAGGTCTACTGTCGAGTGATTATTTCAATACAGATATCCAGTTAGAGGAACATGAGTAGATAATAACAGGGTGATAAAACATTATTCCAGCGTTCTGGAGAGATCATGAATCATAAAGATCTATACTAAAATCTGGTGATCAATGACCCAGTATATTCTCATCTTGTATCGTCCAAGGGATGTAGAAAGGTTCATGGCAAATTGACAAAAAACTGATCATTTACCCGAAATGTGTATCGAATGGGAATGTTAATTATATAAAATGCACATGTGATATTAAACTATTGGATTTCCACTTCAGGTTTATTCATAAGATTACTTATACCAAAACAGCATTAATGAAACTTACAGATAAAATGTTTGTACATTTGGTAAAATGGAACCTGAAGATATTGTCCATGTTTTTATGTCTTGTGAGTATGTACATACGTTTCGAAATGAAATACGTTGTATACGTATTCACAAATTTCACAACCCTTTTGGGATTTAATTCTCGCTACGATTTTATCAACAACATTATATTGGCTATTAAAAGATTTATATTTACTTCTGGTATTAATAAAACCTTTACATGAAGCAAGATTCAAGGAGATATTACGGGATATTGTAATCGTCGAAAGATACACAGCCAGGAAAAACAACGGGTTTGTTAAATTTTACAAGAAAGGCCAAATAGATAAATTGTACACTCAGACAATCTATAGTAGATCACTGTCAATCAACGTGTATGTCCTGTGTTGTACTTTCCACCCTACAATGTACACATGAAATGAAATAAAAAATTGTCATAGAATGTATCCAATATGAAACTACTAGTGGTCCAGTAGGAGTTCAAGTGATTTATTTGGTCATCAGAGTTCGTTGTGGGTGATCTATCCATTAGTTGTGAGAACTAAAGCACTGATCCCAAATTCATGGTGATTTCCACTCATCTAGAATACAGATATAGACCGAATATGCGACTGGTTTAAGCAGAGAACTTAAGTTTAATACAGAGACTTACTTTTTCGACGATAAGAATCAGAAACTCTATTGGTTCAAATGATATTTTACGGAAAGTTAGTAGAAAGCTCAGTTTTATCAAAGTTACATGGTTTTGAAAAAAGCACAGTTTACAGCATGAACGATTAAACATACGAACCCCATGATTCTAACGCCGTTTATAGAAACGACATTATCAATTTATCATCAAGCCACTTCCAGTTTCGGAAAACACTTCCTTTTGCATTTGAGGCTATGTGTTTCAAACAAAAAGCTCCTTGAGCGACCACTACATCGGGTTTATATGGAGGCTTTGCAGAGTCCTAAGATCACACCACACCCCACCACCAGTGTGAGATTATAGTATAACATGTAGATTATGCAATGAATTATTGAGACCACCCACAACCTCGTTGAAGCTCAGTGTTCGCACAAACACAATATAATTTACAGCATTACGTCGATTATTTTATTACGGTCCATGTTTTGTCGTGTTTGAGCTTTGACCCTGAGGTCCATCCTTTGTTCGATCCAGAATATCTCGAACCAGTCTTGTAACACCTATGATTTCTTTGGATTATGCCCAAATATAGCTAGAAGAAACGAGGCCAACAATAAATTATCTGTTCCTTTGATAGTGATGTGTCTGAGAAGATTCAGGAAAAACATGGCAAATATGTGGAACGAAATATCACGCTTCATGCTAATTTGTGCAGCTACCAGCTGTTGAGTTTGTTACATTCCAATATGTTGATTCACATTGGGAGAGCATTCAAGTTTTAAAAACAAACCAAAACTATTATGAAAGTCTAATTGTGTCTTTTTCATGCCCACACCTCGTAGAAAAAAGGTTGGTTTAATTCATTAACACACACTTAGGAGATAGTAAGAATCGTACAAATGACGTTGCTGATAGAATGACAGCATACATGAAGATCAATAATATAAAGTGTGCTCATCTCGTTTCCACATCAAACACGTTTTTTGCAGAAGGGTATACAATTGTTCTTAAAGAATATAACGCAAAAGTAACAAATCGTGGGACAAGCAGTATCAGTTACTAAGACTATTCTGACCTTTTGAAGCTTCTGTCCTTATTTATGGTGTTTGTGAATTTGTTTTAAGACGTACACGACAGTTTGAGTGAGCGTGATGTTCAAGTGGTCTTCTGCAACCATATAGGTATGTCACACATGCTTTACAGTTGTTGATTTTCACTGTAATTCCACACATACGATACATGTTAAATGTCATTTGAAGTTTACAAAACTATAAACTGACTAAATGGAATTGTCATTTTTCTTTTACTTTCCCAACGTTTGCATGATCTGCAGAGTCACTCGATAGCTTAAAAAATGAATTTCACTTAAGAACATCAATCATTCCAAACATCCAACCATGAAATTAGAAGGAACACATACCTGAAAACTCAAATTCAAATACATGTACGTATTACTTTAAGACACGTCTTTTAACAAATAATATAAATAACTTGAAAATATTGTGGCTTTATGATGTCCATGACATACATACATACATACATACATACATACATACATACATACATACATACATACATACATACATACATACATACATACATACATACATACATACATACATACATACATACATACATACATACATACATACATACATACATACATACATACATACATTCGGGTTATTCTCAAAATGTGCGTTTTCTTTTAAAGATTCAAAAAATGAAATACCAATATCAAAAATACACTCCTGCATGAAATATTGAAAAAAAAGTACAATCACATATTTATGAGGAAAACAATGAATTTCCAAAGTCACAATCAGTGGTGTAACGAATACTTATTGCAGAGGCTAAATTTTATTTTGATGCTGAAGATTAATGCAATAGGTGCGTCTACTTTGTATCATAACTTTTTATCAGTTGTGTAATGGTAATTACTTATTCATATGTACTTCATGATATCGTTTATTTAAAGTAAATCAAAGCTGACGAAACATCAACATTTATGCCACGTGGTCAGTGGTTAGGGAGCATTAGTTCTTATAAAGTTTATAAAAATGGGACTAGGTCCGTGGTGTAACTGTCAGTGGAATAACATGGGAAAATGTTACACTTTTGACAGCTTCTACTGCACCACTGACAAAATGTTCATATAAGTCACTTGTTCACACTTCAGATTATGTATCTTACGAATAATAATCCCAAATACTACATTTTAACAGTGGTCTAGAATAGGACAGAATCGCCTGTTTTTAAGATTTTGTGTTTCAAAAATAAATTCAGTGGTGTAACAAAAGATGTCATTGGTGTAATGACATTATTACAACGTGTTCATATTATTGACTTTAATATTGTTTTGATGAAAACTTTTAAAATCTGAATGTTCTTGGTTGTTCAAATCTGTTCATTATCAAATAAATGCAATTCAATTGAATCAATCTTTTGATTCAATTGAAGTTAATTCAAGAAACATTGGTTGTGTAACAAAAGATATCTTTGGTGTAACGATATTACTACAACATATTAAGAAAGATCAGTGGTGTAACACAACACGTCATTACTGTCACTGTGTGTTTTGAATTTGTGCATTTTATTCTTACCTGTTGATATTATTTGTTTTTCAATGGCACATTCTGGAAAAATGTTCTCCATTTATGATTATTAAGTAACTCATTTGGTTTACAGCTCCAAATGTCCAGTGGTGTAACAGGTCTCGTTAGTGCAGAAACAAAAATATCAGTGGTGTGATTTACGTATTTGCTAAGAATTAGTCATTTCAATAGAATAATTTAACACTAATATGTATATATTTAAACAGCTCTAATATCACTGTATACATAACACATGTGCAGAGCTGTGTATACAAGTTATATCAGAGCAAGTACCATGTGTTACCATTTCATACTTCTAACGCCGAGAATTTTTTGCCAAATTTACAACTAAATTAGTGAGGATGAATTAATGAAGCGATTTAATTTATATTTGAAAAATGAAAAAATCTGTAAATATTGACAGAAGTGGAAAATTAGACCAAAGTGTGAAAAATTACTTTTATGCTTGTTACACCATTGACGGTGTTTGTCAGCGGAAAAATATGACGCTTTTTCATAACACTGACCTTTTTTTAGAACGACACATCCATACATACATACAGACATACAGACATACATACATACATACATACATACATACATACATACATACATACATACATACATACATACATACATACATACATACATACATACATACATACATACATACTGTCGGCAAGAAACAAGGTAAACTTACAGTTTTATGTGTTACCGTACATTATCCACATGAAATACCCATCAAAGTACTACAGCATATATTGTTAACATACTTGTTATATCCATATCTGGTATTTACTGATAAACATTCATGTGACGTGGGTCCAGGAAGTATTTTTCAATTCGTAGAAATGACAATTACTGGGTAAATTGACGTTTGAACAAGCCATTTCACTTCCGTCACGTGCACGTGGTGCTGAGAGACGTCTGGGCTATGCAGGAAATGCGCTGATGCGTTCAAATGAACGCGAAACAACAATGGCATGCATAAGTATGTCGCTGGGAGTGGAATTTTAAACAGTTTTCAACACCTTGCATTTAATAAATCATCTTGAATGGATCAAACTATATATTGATTCATATCTCTCGTATTTAGGTGGTATTAAGGGTTCGAATATAAACTTGCATAAGTCTGTGACATAGTTTGATAATTTATATTCAAAAAGAATAAATAACAGACTGGCGTCCTGTACTGTCCGCTAATTTAGACTTGTCTCTTTAAAGGTTGGAAGTACTACATATCCATGAGCTTAGCACTCAGTTCAGTCTTTCAGCAAGGCTAGGTCGCGTACACAAACTGACTTTCATACTGACTTTGTTTGTTTCCTCAAAGGAAGTAGTAAACAAGCCATCTCGCGAAGACATCCTACAGATGCAAACGATGCAAAGCCAACACATAGGGAAAAGATACAGTACATGCCACTTGGACGTTAGACATACAGAGTTACAGGTAAGATACAAATTTTACCTAATTATATACAGGCAAGTGGTCAATGGTACAGACATCTGATACAATGATAAATGTCTAAATAGATGTCGATTAATAAAATCACATTAAATCTTCAAACTTGTTGACAACTATTAATATGACACAGCGCCTTGTTGTGAACTTCAAACATCGTAATAGAACTTTAAAATATGAAATGGTATCACTAACGCGTGCATGACTTACTCCATTTGTATCTGGTACAGTTAATATCCGTACCTGTACCCATATGGTGAACAATCAACCTCCCAGTAAGGCATACTAAAGCAAATGCTTGTGTTGTCAACATGTGCATTTAGCATGACGAAGTGAGAAGCTAGAACACTTGTACCTTTAAAAATGGATTTGCATTCAATCCTAAGGTGGATTTCGAAGGAAGGGTTCCTTCTGAAGCTACAAATATGATCCATATCGACTATTTCCATGGACACCATGTTTAAAGCTGGTGAAAAGACTAAGACCAAAACTCCTTTTTATAACTACATTTTACTGTACAATTCATTCAACAAGTTTCTCCTGTTAGCCAAGACATGCTCCACTTTGTAGCCACAGCACCAAATCAAATAGCTGTATTATACGAGTACTAAGTTCTCCTGTAGTCAAACAGCTTTCTTACTTTCTGTACGTTTATTGTTACTTAAGCGAAAGCTTTTCTGACAATGCCTTTCCCTGATCGCCCCAGAGTAACTAGCTGGAATAGGCACTATATAAATTACATAACTTTGTTATAATTCAGTATCATTTATTGCTCCACTAGGTGTATAACTCCAGCTTTGAGAGAACATTCTGTTATAGTCTGGTTCATAATTATTGAGAATTTTTCTTCTTACTTTGAGCTATCCTAACACCTCAGCTGATTCACTGATACTTAAAACTAAGTAATGGTATAAGGGAGGTAACTCATCTTGGCCTACTGAGTATTGTACAATTAGAGTTACCTCCCCTGAATTTGTAGCAGACGTCATTTGATTTTTGAGTTGTGTAATCAAGGACTTGATGGTGTAAATACATTGGCAGAGAGAACAGGAACTCCTCTTTCGACTGTGCATAGGATTAGGAAGAATTTTAAAGAGGGAAAGGATTTTGGGCACCAGAAAGGAGCAGGGAGACCCAGAAAATTGGACTTCCCAGATCGCGTCCGGCTGGGAATTTTAGCGTCTAAAAAGCAAAGGGCAAGCATCTCCAACATCAGGTATGAAATGATGGAAAGGGGATCAACAGTTGTATCAAAATCTACAGTTAGAAGAAATTTGATTGATCTTGGATGTTAGAAAAAGACTGGAATTCCTTCTCCTCTCATGAAACAAGAACATAAAGACAGGCGTGTGGAGTGGTGTTTGGCACATGAAAACTTTGACTGGGAAAATGTGATTTTTACTGATGAAAGCTCAATATGGGTATATCCCAATAATGTGAAAATATGGACAAAGTCTGCGTCAGCACCATTGTATCGACGACCTAAATACAGCCCAAAGTTTCATGTATGGGGAGGGATATCCTTATTAGGAACGACCCCGCTGTGTGTGTTTGAGGGAAATCTGACAAGTCAACGCTACACTAACACATTAGATAATTTTCTCCTTCCAAGTGCACATGTGTTTTATGGAAATGACTGGATTTTGCAGCAAAATAATGATCCTAAACACACCGCAAAACATGCCAAGCAGTGGTTTCAGGAGAAAAATGTGACTGCATTACCATTTCCTGCATATAGTCCTGACTTAAATCCCATTGAGAACATTTGGGGGATGATGAAGGAATGTGTAAATCAAAAGGGGTTGACAAAAATTGAAGACATGAAGAGAGAAGTGGTCCGATACTGGGACAGCATAACTCACGAGACACTAACCTCTCTGATAGGAAGTATGCCTACCCGTCTTAGACTGTGACGTGAAGCTCAAGGAGACTTGATAAAATATTAAATTGTTACCTACACAACATGAAAAGGTCAGTTCACTTTCACAATACATTCAATTTTATCTGATTTGTTCTCGTTTAATAATATGAAATGCTTTAGCTATTCTCAATAATTTTGAACCATACTGTATGTAAGTAAACGTGTCTGGTGCGAACAATCCAGTGATTAGTACATGTATTTTGAACTACGGTCCACAGCGTCGGGTAGCGATGACATCCAATGAATCAGGTCACTACCAGATGCATCAAGTTTACTTTCAGAACAAAGATAGGCAGAGGGGGACCTAAACCAGGGGTCCTAATAAACTCCGCCAAGGACAATATCCACGTGGTACATGTCCTGCTAACAGCATTGTCTTGGATTAGTGCATTTTAAGGCTGGGGGCCATTATGAAACTAAATGAAGAAGAAAATAACGTATGTGCATAATCTGTGATGAAGAAAGAAATACATTTGTCCAAAATTAATAATCTTATTACCACCATAATCAAGATATTGATATTCTCAATCACTGGACTGTCATGTCGCTACCGGTCGCACAAAGTACAGAAATAGTACAGAAAGTATAAGTTAGAGGGGAGATACTACTAATGGCTCTGCATTTGCACGGTACAGGAAAAAACCAGTAAAATACAAGCATAATGCAACCAGAAGCTACACTCAGTGTGCAAAGGCCCAATAATCTTTTCGGAGAATTTTCACGTCACAAAGAGAAATGTACAGCGTCTAACAGCTATCTATCTCAGTGAAATATTTTAAGTGTGATCTCTATGAAACTCAAAGGTTTATGATCACGTGTAATTTATATTGTATTTGTGAACTGTATTAGTAGACTCTGTGATCCAATTACTAATGAATAAACCTCTATTCTGATAAATAGAAATAGAAATGAAAATATCTACAACTATTGTTTTGGAATAAGAAATAAAACATTTTTTCTTAGGGGCATGTATGATATGGAATGGTGAAACATTTTTAGTTTTCTGTACCGATGCTACACAGAAGATTGCACCGGTATATAAGGAAGATATGGACATGTTTGCTTGTATAATTACCACTAACACTCAAGATACACTTTCCTAGAGAGTTTGCCTTATTACTTTCGCATATTTCATTCTTTTCTTGTTTTTTTTATGGTGTCTGTCCTTTGCTTTAGTTAGTTTCTACATTCATATTTCGGACTAGCGAATTATTTTGTGGGCTAGTAATTTGCCTGACTGGCAAACAAAGTTAAACTAATGATTAATGATTTTGAACGCATTGCCTGGGTCAGCATGTTAACTGAACAGATTTGTGTAATTCTTAATTTTGATCCCTTGACCCCTTCTTGAATCTTTCTTAATGAAAAAATCTGTTCATGGACATTAAATTTCAAATAAGTATTTGTTTCTATTTCTGATCAAGTGAGTCGATTATAACTTTTTTGGCCTAGTAGCTTAGTTATATACGTACTCAAGTTATCATGGAATATGCAACGTCACAGGCAAAGAAAGTCTGTCGCTTCCCAGTTTCTGTTGGAGGTTGAGGTCAAAATAGTGACGAAAAAGTGCCTGAATCGATAGATCACTGACACAAGGAAAGCATTTAACTGAAGTCATTTATTACTGTGGTCTGAAAAGGAGCGACAACACACTCCTCTTCTCTGACATGGGATCCTTTTTCTGATCAAGTAAAACATGTCCCGTTCTTAAGGAGCCAGAAACGAGGCTGTTGATTCTCGGAAACATTTACTAACATGCATCAAGTGACCACACAGCGGTTATATAAGAAAGAATGTTTCAAAACAATAAACTTCAACCTTTGTGTTATCTTGGTGCTACGAATGACAACAGTTATCGACTGAAAATATGCATTGCATGAATGGGTTTCCAGTTTGAAATTATTGACATTCGTAGTACACAGGCGCACGTAAAATCTCTCATTTGGGTCATCTTGAAAAGTGGCTCCCGTGCGTCACGTGATATATGACGTGTTGTTTAGAACTGCTTGTGCATGATTCGTTGAGCACAGCTTGAATGATATTCCAGGCATACGGTTGTACTCATGAAGTCGCCCTAAGGTAATTGTTTGCTATATTTACGGAATGTAACAGACATTCACTATTGCCTTTAACAAAGTAAATTTGATCAAAACCATCTTTGTAATCTATCTAGTCAGCAAGGCAACTGTTTGGGGTCGAGTATCATCAGGGTTCTGTCTCCACAGTATAAATCTGACAACTGGTAGTATAGACCACGAACTTGACTTCGAACGTTTATTGTTTATCGTCACACACGGCAATATTCCAACTATATGGCGGCGTTCTGTACATACCGTTATAGAGTCTCGACCAGACAATCCAATGATCAACAGCGTGAGCCTAGTTCTAGGTAACTGCTACAGTTAGAATTGAAAACTATATGGATATCTTATTATTCAGCTGTAAAGGAAATTGTTTTGAAACGGTCATTACAACGACCTTTGTCAATACTTTTTCGCATTGTCTTGACTATTACCCCAACTGACATAGATTTGTACCAATGTATACTTTGGTACTTTACAAAGGATGGAACACAATCATGTGTTGGATATGAAGCATTCAGGTGATAAGATATTACCTAGTGGTGTATTGTATTTAACGTTTTCTAAATTGCATGTATGGGATTGCCTTGATGGGATTCACCATTAACTAGAGAACTGTCAAATGATAAATTATGATAATCTCATGTATTTCCTGTACAACTGGAATGAAGATTTAATATGTGTCATAAACTTACGAACCTCGGATTGATATAAAAGCCAGTTTGGTTGTATTCCATGAAAGCTTATAAAATTGAAAGAGTCAATTTTAAGATTTAAGAGGTTGATCTAATACCACCTAGGCCTAATAAAGCACTTAATTTAAGTTCACTGATCTGCATGTTGTCCCACTTTGCAGAGTGTGAAAAAGCATGGTAAAAGTTATTTACTGGCAAAATGACACCTCATTCCTTTCATTCTTGCCAAAAGAAACCAGCCCACTAAACGTTTAATGAAAATCTAAGACCCTGTGCATAAATGGGTTAAGTACATAGCAGCGAGGCACGTGGTGAATATAGGATACCCGTAATGAACCCGGTTTCTGAAATTTTGATGAATTTTAGACAGATTTAACATTGAGGAAATATATTCAGATAATCTTTAGCATTTGCACACTGTACCAGTAAGAAGTCCATGATTTAGTATGACAGAAATATTTCTTATTGCCACAGACGTTCAATATGTTCGTTCCTCGCCGTTTGCCTATATCTTGGGCATAATGGAATTGTTAGGTCCGAGACATATTTTGGCTGATAAACATGGTTCGCTAAGATGAACTAAAGAAAACTGGGGAAAATACTTCGATTATCTTCATTTTTCGCACTCATCGCTCACAAAAAGGAAAAATACTTTAAATTGTAACAAAATATTTGCACATAAAATTTGGAAATTAGCAATAAAGCCCTTGGTCTGCTTTGGGGATGTTTCCCATTTAGGGAATATGAAATGTCAACACCAGGGAATAACCTAACTCGAGTGTGATAATATATGCCAATCATTTTTATCATTGTACATGCATTGCTGTAGATTATACATATCAAAGGGGAAGAACACTAGTGATCACTAACAACTTAATATGACATAAGATGAAACTATTATGTCAATAAATTTACTAAACGCATTCAAGTTTATGCATTATATCCATACTGATGTTCTGTCCTTAAGGTGCAATAACAGTAACTCGCTAGCCATATATTCAGTATACAGCATTTTACAAAACACTGAAAAAACAGAGACTGTATTAACTGTATCAGATATTCCTTTAGAATTTTAGAATGTAGCATTTAGAACTACTTCCATTAGGAGACGGCCAACTTCAAAACGCATTTCATCTCATTATGAATCGTAACATCATTTGCAAACAATGTATCTATGCATAACATGCATATGCCAGTGGTCGAAGCCAGGCTTTGTGGTCAAATTCATTTAAATACAAGATAGAAGTGTCGCGGTTAAAATTATAGCTTTTAATTACCTGTTTGTACTTTGTTAATGTGACAACTTCAAGTTAAACACTCAGAATACAAGTGTGATTTATAAGACTTAGATATATAACAAGTGTTAAGTATAATACCTTGTTGGCACGCCCAAGTGGACTATTATGACCCATCTAGCCATTATAGGCATGACGTAAGGGTAGCGTCTGATTTCAGCTGGAGCAGTTGACATGAGATTATCAGTTGTATTGAGTTGTACTGACTCATGCAGTGGACAAAGACTGTTTATGATAATGACAGAAGTTTCACATTATTTTGTGTCAACTGATAGTGCTATGAGAATAATAAAGTAATCTGACAGCGTCAAGTGTAGTTTGGTGTCATAGTATGCTTAATAGCATAGTGCTGACTGAAAACAAATTCAGTGTAGAATTTACATAAATGAATTTTCACTTTTGAAATAAGTTAACTGATAAGTATTGATTGTGCAAACGGTACAACAGCTATATAACATGTGTTTTGGTGTCGTTTAGAACTGACACACTTAAGGAAAAGAGCTTTTGTGGATGTCAACATATTTGTTATGAGAGACACAATAGTGTGTACATAACAGGCTACATAACAATGTATACCATAGCAACAAATGATCATCCCTTGACGTGACGTGCTGTATATTGGTTTAATCAATATTTGATAGTAATTCATAAACGCAGAGGACAATGAACTTTTCTATAAAACGGAAAGGTATTTTTGCTTCTATATACAGCAATATTGGACATTTGCTTGAGCATTCATTTTATCAGGTAATATACTAAATATGCATTATCATGTACTCAATGGTTTTCATGTGATAGCTCCTATGGCTTAAATTATAGCTGATCTAAATACTAACATGTGTCTCGCAGCATCAATAGCGTCAATGAAGCAAGAAACTCCAAAGTATTAGTTAATTACATAGTTGCTAGTTTATGTTATGGACAACTTCAAATATACTATGTTTGCATTATATACGTTGTCAATTATTAATATGTGTGACGTGACGTGAACATGATACAGGTGACGTGAACATGGCGTCTAAAGAAAAAGGATTAGCAAATAGTACGTTTCAACTACCAGTGAAGTGTGAAATTGCAAAAGTATCCTTAAAATCACTCTTTGTGAACCTATTCTTCTGCAGAAACCAAAATTAAATCACAAATAAACCACACCCTAAACGTACTTATATTTTTCTTTAATTAATATGTACATAAATGTATATGATCTTGAGTTGTACCATGTATGTATGTATGTATGTATGTATGTATGTATGTATGTATGTATGTATGTATGTATGTATGTATGTATGTATGTATGTATGTATGTATGTATGTATGTATGTATGTATGTATGTATGTATGTATGTATGTATGTATGTATGTATCACAAGCAGTGATGATATTGTTTGTTCTTGTAAATGTTAGCATGTCCTCCCAGACGGTTGCATCCATCACTAGTGTATGAAGGATAAGTCAAAAGCTTAGTGCGAACACATTTGCACAATGACGGTTGAAATAATAATCGATGATCAAATGATGAATAATTGTCTTCAGCTGATATTTCACAAAGTCAAAGTTTAGTACGAACTCATAATAAAGGTTTTTTCTTGATGTCAAGCCCTACATATCTCATGTCAAAGGGCTTATAGTGAAATTGTTTTGTTACCTGTAAAAATACGCGGTGCAAAGTGACGATGCCAGTAATTATTGATAAGGGAAGTTAGCCACTAATTAATGATATGATTTTGAGTACTCTTTCATCAGTTACTATTTTCAAGGTCTTGCTACACATTTGCACAATGACTGTTAAAATAATAATCGATGATCAAATGATGAATAATTGTCTTCAGCTGATATTTCACAAAGTCAAAGTATAATACATAGCTTCGAAGTGTAGGAAAAGTGGTGCCGGTGAACTGGTGTAT
The DNA here is from genome assembly GCF_037392515.1 of Haliotis asinina. Taxonomy (NCBI): domain Eukaryota; kingdom Metazoa; phylum Mollusca; class Gastropoda; order Lepetellida; family Haliotidae; genus Haliotis; species Haliotis asinina. The sequence continues at coordinate 29,424,789 of NC_090287.1, read as the reverse complement.
CTATGTAGATACAGTGAGATATAACATGATGCATGTTAGAACAAAAAGACAAACACAGAAAAGATGCACATGATGTACAAGTCATAATTCAATATTGAATATCAAATGATTTCAATAAGTATCTAAGTAGGTCAATAAATCTGTAATCTGGTGGATTATTGACATAATGGCGTTGAAAATTATATTTGTCTGTTTGCATTTCCCAGGGAACTGGAATGTTTGTCGTTCTAAATCTGCTTCTTAATTGGACAGAAGTCCATTTTTAACAAAACACGTTTCGTCAACACTTAAGAAAAAATATTTTATCCATTCACTCTTTAGAAAACCAAATTGAAATTAGCCTGTTAATATAATTCCAGATTTTTATTAAGAAGGAACGTTTTGCATCAGTGTGTTGGGTTGTTTGACATACGTATTTAATTCTGTGTGATGTCATTGTTAATCGAGTAAGGAATAAATATCATAGGTGACCTTTACGAATACAGTTGTCAATCTTAATGAAATAGTAATGACCAGTATTACTCCCAAAGTGGAAGATTTCTATCATTTGAAGAGGCTATGTGTTAAAATGCCTTAGCAACAAATAAAAACACATTAATCTGCAGAAATTTTACCATGGGAGAAACTACACTTCCAACTGCAGGCATGCCCTGTCGATATGCGCATGTAGGTCATTTCGTACAAACATGGCCATGGACATCTCGTAGGCACGAGTCGTTTCTCATTTTTCATTTTGCATGCTTGATTATTGTACAAAATTATACTTGTAGTTAATAAATAGTTAGCAACAAATAAACCTTACCAACAAATACAGACACATTGATCTGTTGAAATTTAACACTGGGAAAAACCAAACTTCCTGCTGTTGGCATGCCCACACTGTATGCGCACGCAGATCATTAAACATGCCCGTCAAGAACTCGCAGGTGAGTGTCGTTTCTCATTTTCCATTTTGCATACTTGATTATTGTACAAAGTATACTTGTAGCTGCAGAGATAATGAATGCCTCAGGACCAGGCAAAGATCAGAAATTCTTAGATATGTACAGTAGGCAATCGATGGTCTGAATGTTATGGGGGAAAAACAACAGTCAAAACCTTGACTGACTATCACAGAGGTTGGTTCAGAAGGGGTCATGAAGTAGAGGGGCATGAACCGATCTATAGATGAAATGTTATTTGAACATTTGTGAAATTGTGAAATTTGCTGAGATTCGTAGAAAAATGTTTAATATGCTGCCTCATACATTAGGCTATTTTATGCTCGATTTCAAAGGGTCCAAAACGGGACAATAACAGATATAATTGCATGTTATATCATTTTCAAGCTTACTAAAATAACAGTAATAATCAACATTGACACCAGTATTATTTTATTATTTGAGCGAATTCTGCAGCGTAAGTGTTCTTTTTCATAGATGTATAAATGAATGAGCTGTAGAAATTGAAAACACACGTTCAAATGGTTGCAGCTTGAAACACTCATTGTATGTACTCTCAAATACATATATTGAAAGACGGTCTCAGAGTTTCTTGTCACAATGATAAAACATTTCTTTTGTTGAATTAAACCTGGGTGCGGTTTCGGTACCCAGTATAGTATTGGCAAAGAAATGAACATTTTTATTCATGCTGTTACTACAAATGTTTTATGAAAAGGTTTGGATAATGTTTCATAACGTTTTTTTTAACGTTATTTTGTAACATTATGCAAACGTTTGAAATGTTCCTGATAGGAATTCCCCCTTCACTGTAGGAATGTACATTAACTATTTCCTACAGAACTTAGCAGCCTCCCCCCCCCCCCTTACTGCTGTGGGTTTAAGCCATCTATGCATGGATAGTTTGCTGTCTTGAGTCAACGCTCAGGAATATATGCATGTTGTATATACTTTACATATCCTATATTTACATTAAAGTTTGTTATTTGTGCATTAAAGTACTAATTTCAGTATAATATCCTGTGCACATTAGATGCTAGAATTCATTGCTTTGTTATGTATACCACAGTATTTAAACCTAAGAAGTAAATAGTAAACGCTCTGACATGCAAAAGAAATTTTACTCTTCATTCTGTGGGCATGCCCGCTCCGGGTGAATGTAGGACACTTGGCGGTTGGCGACTTGTAGGTGAAATTTACATTTGGCATATACCTGATTATTGTACATAAGCTTACTTATACTTGTACAGATAATGAATGCCCCACACCAAGGAAATACCAGATATTCTTAGATATTTGTGGAAGACAACCGATTAGTTGTTTTATGGTATAGTCATATTGGAAAGGCAACCATCCCTGGATCACGCCGTACCGCTGGGTCATGATGCTTTGTTAGCTCTTTACTCATTGGAAAGGGTCGTGTGGCCGGGAGACGTGAAATAGTGAAATATGTTTCATAGATATTTCACACCTCACTAAGACCAGTTGTAAACTGCCTGTAATAGAGTTCACCTTTTCTCTACCTGACGTGTGTTTTGTGGATATTTTGCTAGCGATGCTTTGGTCTACTTGTTAAGTTGCAAGTAGATCACATACCGTAATGCATTTGTGAATCTGTGAACCAAGACTAGTCAGTGAGTGAGTTTACTTTTACAAAGCACGGTCCAATATTCCAGCTATATGGCAGAATATCATATGGTGAATAATCACGTCTAGATCAGTCAATCAAGTCACATGACAGCATGGGCATCGGTCTACGCAAATGAGATACGATTACATTTGTCACCAAGACCTCAATCCAGTTAGAGGCCTCTATCGACAAGCATGAATTATTAAAGATCAGTTATAACCCGGATCTTCACGGGTCACCAAGAATAGTAGAAAATGTGAAGTACGTTGATATACACAAGTTTTCTTCATGCTCGATTTCCTACCTCGAACCAAAAGGGCCCGAAACGTCTCGATAACATGTATCACAACTTTTGTACATACATCTTCCAAAATCCCTGTCATACGATATCTCAGTCGCAGTCAAAATTCTTAATCTGATATTGTATTTCAAGCTGAATGCAATCATGTCAATTAATCGGTAAATAGTGTCTTCAGTTAATTAGCATATATTTATGTTCGAATTATTAGTTTAGTGTGTGCAGGGTTTTGACCTTCCGTGTAATAGCATTTTTTATTAAATGAGTTGGTATCAAAAGAGCGAAAACGAGGTCGATGCTAAATCCTTCACGAGTTAAATACAAATGGTATTTCGCGTAAACGAGTTTAGTATTCTGTTTATTACTCTATACATACCTTCATAGAAACTGCGGCGAAATGCCCGACAGTGTGATGACTGAATTAGGTGCTACACGACTGCAATAGAGGCATTGCCATTGTGACGTCATAACTGTAAACCACAATGACACCATACGTCTAGCAGTATTACACTAGTGTAATACTGATGTAATTACCAAATATTACACTGCAGTATCTTCCACGGGTGAATAATGAATCATTTTATTAACTGTAGCATCCTTCGTTTTGGCAACAAGTTTAATATGTTTCTACTTAAAAAATTGTTATTGTTTCGAGAGCAACAGATTCAACACAAATCTGAAATAAGAAAGTTTAATCTTCAAAACAAATATTGCTGGGAACGTCATAGACAAATATTATACAATGAATTTAATGACAAGCCATTCCTTATAAAATGTTATCAACTCTTAGTACTAGAACTATAGGACTTGGAATGATCTATTTTAAAAAGAATAACCTAATTAAAGGGATGATCTTTAGTGATTCAAGAAACATTTCAAATTTATCAATCTAAGTTCCCATCCTCTTTGACCTGTATTAAACTCATTTTTTCCATTTTTTCTGGTTTATCATTCCACTGAAATGATTTTTGTTTCATGTTTCTATTTAATCACTAAACGTCCTTGGTGGTTGGACAAAGATGATAGCATGATAACAAATTTTGTTCTCGTATGGAATAGTCTAAACCTTGTGCAACCTGTAAACCTGTCTTATTAGAACTCTTCATGAAATGGGATTGTCTCAGAGCACGTGGAGGCTGGATGCTAATGTATGTTTTAAAGGAAGAAGAACATCTGCGTCTCCAGTGTATCCAACAGATATAAACCCGTCCACATCTAATACACAAGGATGTATTACACACAAATATACATCAGAAAAAAAGGAAATATACACGTGAAATTTCACACTTCCTTTACATACTGTTATTACAATACATATGTAATGTTATTATAATACATATATACTGTCATTATAATACATATATACTGTTATCACAATAAATGTGCACCGTTATTATAATAAATATCTATTGTTATTATAATAAATAAATACTGTTATTATGATAAATATGTACTGCTATTATAATACACATATACTGTTATTATCATAAATATGCACTGTTATTATGATAAATATGTAGTGTTATTATAGTAAATATGTACTGTTATTATGATAAATATGTACTGTCGATATAATAAACATGCATTGTTATTATAATAAATATGTACTGCTATTATAATAGTATTACACATATACTGTTATTATAATAAATATGCACTGTTATTGTAATAAATATGTACTGTTATTATAATAAACGTACTGTAATGATAAATACGTACTGTTATTATAATAAATATGTACTGTTGTTATAATACACATATACTGTTATTATAATAAATATGTACTGTTGTTATAATACACATATACTCTAATTATAATAAATATGTACTGTTGTTATAATACAGATATACCGTTATTATAATAAATATGTACTGCTATTATAATAGTATTACACATATACTGTCATTATAAGAAATATGTACTGTTATTATAATAAAGATGTACTGTTATTATAATAAAGATGTACTGATATTAAAATAAATATGCAGAACTTGAATTTCCACCCACTTCGCATAAACATGATGTCAACATCATACTCGGACTGTTCCATTTACGCAAGTATTTTAACAGACAGTTTCAAATGGTACCTGTAGTCTAGTTAATTCAGAGATAGTTTGCACACTCGTTATGTCATCATGATATATACTAGTATGTAGACAATTGCTTGATGTTACTGTAAGTAGAACTCAAACATCTGGCACCCATGAAGAGCCACCTCATCGTGGTGGGTGCTGGGTAACGTACGTACGTAAGTAACGTAAGTACTCTTCTCCCATGTGGACCCGGGACAGAATGTCCTCATTGCTGGTCGTAAGAGGCGACCAAATTGGGCAACCTGTTTGCCGTGGGTTGCGTCCCATGTCGGTGGAGGACGGTAGTCTGGTGGTTGAGGGCTGTGGGAGACTGAACCATTTTGCTCTTACTGCTCAACACACCACTTTGGCCCTTACTTCACCTAGACGGGTGGTAGAACTGGCCCAGTTCTATCAATCGGCTGGTCACGCCAAGCCCTGAGCTACAGCTATACTCAAAATTTATGAAACTGTTAATTTGCTTTTTCATGCTTGGTTATTTTGAGTTTGTGATTTCAAATGCATCATTTTATGTATGTTTTTGCCTAGAGTCGTATGCCCAGAAGGCGGTGGCTGATGGGCCAATCTGGTGGAACTATTAATCTTTTAAATTTTCTGCTGGAGTATATCATCCGGGTATCCTTGGTGCTGCAAGCTGGAGATCCGCTTGTTTTTAGCATTGTCCTTGTGATATTCCGTGGTGGGTGGGAAGCCCGGATGATGAACCAATAAATACTAACCATGGAATACCAAACTCCTACCGAAAAGACAAAACGTCCACTTGACATTGATTATGAAAATGCTGAACACAGATCCACTAAATCAACTGACTACTGACCGCGCTTTGTCGTAATTGAGACTCTGGATACGACACCATTGAAACTGAACCCTTTTGCGATATCTAAGGGAATACAAGGAATTGCAGGTGAAGTAAAAAACATCAGACGCTTGCGTTCAGGTGCTTTACTTGTTGAATGCAGTAAACGGCAGATGGAAACAGCAAATGGAAATCAACAAAATAAAATTTACATAAGACATTAGTTTTGATGAAGCCAAAAAATAAGCACAAAAATCTGAACTCAAGGAAACTTATGCTTCCGTCTCTCGATCACCATCTGATACAGCCAAAATAACCAAAATGTCTATAAGCTGTCAAACCAATTGGACATGAACAAATACCGATTCCTCTCAGATTCTGTCACCTGAAATATCCACTGAGACTGCGGAAGTACGTCCAGAGTCATCCCGTATTCAGGATGCATCTATATCTAAGGGATCTAAATCACAGTCACATTCTAAATTTGATTCTGAACCAAATGTGAAAGACATTGCAAAGCACCCAGTGAAATGTATCTTCACAAAAAAGTCAAAGTGGCAGAGCCTCGATAAGGTTCAGCAAATAAAATCCAGCTGTTCAACAAATTTAGATCGTTGGAGGACATGGATGTGTCCGAAAACATCCCCCACAGGGTACATAGCTTGTCGCCCTCTAGAAAGGCAAGGGGTAGATCCCCAATCAGTCCTCCGAAAATATAGTTTCTTCAACCATTCTGAATCAACTCTAATATAAGTTATCACATCGTGTCGAGCCGAGCCGGAGGCGAGTAGGGATACAACCTTACTCGGGACTGATAAAACCCCGTATTTCCCTCGACACGATGTGATAACTTATATTATTTACAGATGGGTCCAAGGACGGTGGCGCAGTGGCCTGTGCCACTGTCTTTGGATCCAGAACAATATCTTCTAGATTACCAGATAACAGTTCTATTTTTACTGCTGAAGCGAACGCCATACTAACGGCTCTCAAATATATTCAAAGATACCCTAAACATAAACAGTATATAATCTATTCAGATTCTCTTTCTTGCCTTCAGACTATTAAAATATTTCTTGTAAACATCCACTTTTAATTGAAATTATTGAATTGTATAATAATCTTGCTACTGGCCAATACGACATCGTCTTCTGTTGGTTACCAAGCCACGTAGGCATTTCCGGTAATGCAATGGCCGATCTTGCCTCCAAAGCAGCACTCAACGAATCTGTGACACCACTTCTCATTCCATACACTGATTATAAAGCTAACATTAGATCTTATATCCGTGATCTGATGCAGAAGAAATGGGACACCCAGGCAGGCATCAATAAATTACATGAAATAAAACCCTATATTGGTTATTCTTACTTGGGTTGTCAATCCAGATTTGAAGAGGTCATTATGAGACGATGGCGTATTGGTCACACCAGATATACGCATAAATCCTATTGAAAGGTGAGGATCCTCCATTTTGTATCCCTTGTGATGAAAGAATCACGGTCAAACATGTCTTACTTGACAGCGTTGAGCATTCCATCACAAGGGATACCCATTTTAAATCACGTAATATGAAGGACCTTTTACTAAATTAAATAACAGTTCTCATTTAATTATTGCGTTGGTAAAAGAATTGGATTTGTTGAATGAATTGTAAATAGATATTTTTTGTATTATTGGTAGTTTAGATTAGTAATTGAGATTGTTAGTGGCTGTACCCTCAAAGGGGATTGAAGTATTGTAAAATTAGTGTCCTCCTGAGAGGGTACGTAAGTCCCAAAACATTTGATGTAAATTTAAGTCTACCAGGTTTTTAATCGTAGTATTCTTGTTGTTTTAAATTTGGCTAGCATTTCATACACTCGCCAGCAGCTGAGCTGAAGCTAGGGTCTATGCAGGTAGCAAAGGGACTGTAGGTCCCCATGGTCCCTAGTATGGTGATCTTATGTTGTTGGCGATCTATAATCCGTGTGTTATAACGTATTGTCTTCTTTAATTACAATGTTTTAGTTTTTCATGCTGGTTTTAAATTCATGTCTGTGATATTCTAGTGTTTTTACTGTCCTTTGTCGACAGGCTTTTATATTACACATATATTCCATTTAAGTGTTATGTTCACGTCACGATATGGCTGAAATATTGCCGATGTGACGTTAAATATTAACGCACTCACTCACTCCCAAACATCTAGTTATAACTATAGTTATTTGTCTGTAGGGAGTTAATTATATCGCCTCAAAATGCATAGTATCTAGCTCATTTTGAATGTACACTGTGTTTGCCTGTTATGCAAGTATTAGATCTCGAATGGACATACAGTTAGATTTCAAGAAGCATCTTGTACTCTTGATTATTGAAATTGATTATGAAAGGAAGTTTACGTTTGTTAGAATATATATATATATATATATATATATATATATATAACACTTGTCACTGGATGACCAGCTTTGGCACAAACACTCCTTTCATAATCAATTTCAATAATCAAGAGTACAAGATGCTTCTTGAAATCTAACTGTATTATTTACACCACGGGGACACCAGAAATGGGCTTCACATTATCTACCACAATCGGTAATCGGTGCTGTGTTTTCGTCGTGTTTAACAACTAGGCATTCAGCAGTCCGGTTTGCGGGTAAGGGGGTGGCGAGTGATCGAGTCGCATTCATGTTCATTCTTGTTATCACTTCCGCTTATGTACTGACATTCCTGCAAACTGACGAATACTTGACTAGAGAGTGAACACTGTCAGGAATTCAAACGATTGTGATCATCACCTACGGGATGCTTTTCGTCATGTGTATTCATCTATACCATAGCTGAAATGATACATTTTGCGTGAAAAAGAACTATAATCGTACTCAGTTAGTGAGACTGACGTTGTTGTACCATAGCCCCGAGCAGGGAGCGCCTGTCGTCACAGAGAACGTTACTTCGACACATCATAATATTGAGTTGAAGTTCTACTGTACAGTTACATAAAAGGATTGTGCCCCGGTTTATACTTCACAAAATGGATTCTTGTCTTGTGAATTAGACAAGGCGACCACATATTAGCGCAACGATTCAATGTGATACGGCATGGAAGTGCGTTTTAGTCGCCATAGAATATCGTGTGGTTCAGTGGGAATCATGGCCTCAACAGCACTAGTAAGTTACTTCGTTCTTCAAATATGTGTTGAAACATGTCATATTTGTTCATAAACACAGAATATTGTGGGTTATTTACGTGTGATTTTCAAATGCATAAATGATTCCCTGTACGCAGTTATTTTCCCTGCAGAAAACATGATTCTAGACTCTACTTTTCTCCAGACGAAACTGCTATGAATGCGAAGCAGACATGATATTGTAAATGCAAATTCATTATTTATTCAGAGTTGATGTGATAAAGAATCCCACATTTTAATTCGCGTTTCCTTTTTTAAAGCATACAAGACATGAGTAGTATAGGGAAAAGGGATACGGGATCAAGTCCGACAAAAACCGCCAGAATTAAACCTGTTATAAGTCTATATCCACAATATGACGCCTTTGTCAGACCCCCTTTATTTCTCCATTTTCCACGGGCCACTTTTCATTTGAGCCCTAAATTTACAGTCGACGTTGCCGTATTGTGCCATGGAGTTATGGTTTTACTGTTCAGTCAGTTATGCTGACCTCAGCGAAACATTTCATGTATATCTTCTATGATCTCTTTGAAGGCTTGTCTGGCTTGTTGTCTCCCGTGTTCGATCCACTGTTTTTCTTGTCGTCACTAATGGTAGTACATTTACAGGACCTAGTTCGAATCTCTTGCTTCATTTTACAATATTTGGTGAGTTTGGCTAAAATCAGGTGGAACTGTTCCTCTGAGATTTTACTGTCCATGAGTGCTGAAGAAATACACTCGCTTACCGTATGTAGCTTTGCTTCAGACAGAACCCTTACAGTAAACCAGCACCAACCATGTCTAACCTTTACTGTCTGCTACCAGGGTAGTGTCAACCTCGTCGATGGTATTGACGGCTCTATGACATTTCTTGTATAATGCTTCCTGCATATGGTGTTCTTGCTCTAGCTGGAGCTTTTCTTGTCACATAACTGTTTCAACCGAAATCCGTCTATGGTTTCCATTATCCTACGACTGGGTACAGTGCCATCTTGTGTGCATATAACATACTTTAAGAGATAAAATTTAATTTGGCTTTCATTAATTTTCGATCAGTGTACTGAAGTTTGTAAGGGTTAGATTATCCATTCGCGTAAAGATTGTCTACATGGACCCCCCTCGAGGTTTATTAAGGGTGCCGTTTCCAGCTGTGTGATGATACAGCAACGTTGGTAATTGCACCTGTATTCCAAGCAGATTTTTAACCCAGATAAAAGTTGTGGTCCAAACTCCCATGAGTTTCTCCGAGATAGGCTTCTCTGACGAGCGTGGATCATTTAAAAATCTTTTTGGTAGTCAGGTGGTTCTATCTTTAACTCTCCGTTTGGAGATAACATGTTGCCCGTGTCGCTCAGTATTCATAAAACTTGTACATCATTTAAAACCAGAATGAAAGATGTGAGAAGGATCCCATTGTCCTAAATTCCGGAGGCGTAACCATTTTTTAAACGAGATATACAGTGTGGTGATGGTCATGTTGATCAGCCATTTGGGCTCTCTGAAGTCCACCAACAACACCCGCTCTTACATACTGTCTTTCCAGTGTATGACATATAAGGTGTCTTCCTCACCGTCCTGATCAAACCCCTCCGTGCCTCCTAGGTTACCAAGTGTGACGTTGGTATGATGACTGGCCATTGTTTACATACTATTACAAAATAGTTCCCAACTGTTTTTCTGATGACTTGAACCCCATAAAATGTATTTTGTTGGTAAGGAAAATTTTGATAGGAAATATGGTGTCTTCCACGGTCACGGTGAAACCCTGCAGACTCGTGGGAATCAACCTTCACCCGTACATAAACAGAACTAATGTGATATTGGTGCTCTTTGACCCACCAAAGTTTTATCTCTTTTATGATTAGCAACTTCATGTGTTGGTGGTTCACCGAGGAAACCTTTAATAACTAGGGTAGAATTTGTATATTTTCCAGGATGTCAAATACATTGTCGAATTCAGATGTCAGTTCCAATTCCACATTGTCCTCCCCAGCTTTACTCAATATCACATGGGCTGTTAAACTCGAGTGTATGCTGACTATACCCTACGTTGGAGACGATTGGAAAATGCTTATGCTGGACATGTCGAAAGGGTTTACTAACGCCAGTGTTGAATGCTTGAATGATTTCATTCGATCGTATGTGTGGGCGCTGCTGGGTGTGCAGTAACAAACAAGATCCCCCATTATCGTTAAAGAGACTGCTTACGAAGCACAGAAACAGATTGTGTCCATCAACGAGGATGCCATCACCAGTGCAATGGATTTGCCAAGTATCATCCAACACTATCAAAACGTTTTGCAATATGCCACGTCAAAAGTCCAGTACGTGTTCGGTGTTGGACTGTACATGGGCCCAAGTGACATGCGACTGAGAATAAACAAAGTGGTGGGCTACAACAACGAGATAGTCAACATCAACGTGAGCAGAATCCTATCTCCCACAACCAGTGAAACTGGCATAGTGGCGCCACCCCCGAAGTCCAGGGCTCAACCCACACACCCACAGCAGCACATCAATTGTAACAGAGAGCTGGTGTTTGGTGGGGTTGCTGTCGGCCTCATTTGGTTAAAACTTCTTTAATGGCCACATACACCTACCTGGCCCATGACTGCCTACAGGTTTTGACTGTAGACGGTGCTACCCAGGATGATGGGCAGGGCTTCGGTGGCCTTACCCAAGGGATGAGCCAGTACCTCCCCGAGTGATTTAAGATGTTTCTTAACCCAGTCTTTGATGCCCCGACCGCTTTTTAAGCTGGTACTAGTGTGGGTGTACCCTCACTCTCTGTCAGCGACACGACCAGCCAGTGCTGTCAAGACACTGGCCATGGTGAGCCCTTGCTCTCAGAACAGAGTTCTGTTGGCCATCGTGGTGTCTTCATTCAGGATTCCATCAACAGTTTTCAGCAAGCAACTGATCTGGGATTGAAGCTGTTCTCAATTTGAAGATTCCAACTGAGTCCGTCTCTTATCTTGCAAGTTGCTCAATCTTTTTTTTCAATGCTGGTTTCAGAGACTCATCGTCTTGAACCTGTTTGAGTTTTACTTTCTTGTGAGCGATGTGGTCATCAAGTTCATTCAGTTTTCCCATGGTGTTTATCCACAAACAGTTCACATGGCCTTGTCCAGCCCATGCAGTTTTCGAACAGGGAGTTCGAAACCCAGCAAGGGTATGTTATAGTATGTTTCCAACATTTTTTCAATGTCACGTTTGGGCGTATCACCTTTGACATTGTCGAGTTCAGCCCTGGTAGCTTGCAGATCTTGGACGACCTTTGGGGGAAGCTTAGGCCGTGAGCCACTGTAATCCTGCATGTTTAGTTTATCATGAATAAAGTTGTTGTCATGATGATTGGCTAGCATAGCCAAAGCAAGTGGTTTTCTAGTGCGAGATCGAACTGCGGGTGAGCCATCAGTCACAGTATGCCCTTGTCATCGAGGGTAAACTTGGATAAGCCTCAGTACTGCAGCTCAGCATAATTTCTATCACGTTTAAAACCATTGTAACAATATTTGACGGTCTGCTTTAGGAGCTCATTGCTCAAGTTGGAAGTAAACAAAGTGTCTTCATAGTAATCAACATCAGTGGGTGCAAAGGCACCATAATCGTCCATCTGCCAGTCATCCATTTTAAATTATAAATGTATGCATTTTGTATATGTAACAATGTCAGAATGGAGGAAGCTAGACCCTTTCTGGAGATTAAGGGGCCAGTCGGTGACATTCAACAACAGTCCGGGCAAGACAGACCAAAACCAAGTGACGTGTTTCACTGTTACATAGTAGATCTCTGGAGACGTGCAGGCAAACACAAAAACTGCATGTAAGGGTAATAAATAGGCATGGTTAGGCATGGAGTGCACCTTCACGTCAGATCAGCTGACGTACATGTGCTCAAATCCAAAGGCCACTTCGGCTGAGTCTTTCGTGATTAAGGACTCTGCTTCTCTGTAGTGGCTGGCCACATCAACAAGGGTCAGGGCTTACTTGTGCTTTTCATCGCGATACTCTTGCCATTTTGGCAAATTTGTGTATGGCGCTAGCTCCTTTCCAGTACCCATGCTGGCTGTAGTAAATAGCCTCAAATATTCACTCTTTCCGTGACATCATATACATCTTTGGTTTCATTTTTTCATGCCCATATTGGTATGTGTTGATCCCGTCGATGGCTACCCAACGCTTTGTGCCCATCAGCAACAGGGACGTCTTGTTTATTGTCAGTCCATATATCCTATGTCTGTCGCTTCTCATCGTGTTCATCATCTGATGCCTGAAGGTGTGGGTCCAGAACAGGGCTTCCTTGAACCTGGTGAGACTGATGTGCTTTTTCACTATGTACTTTTTGACCTTTTTTTGTCTTCTGGATCTCACCGATGTCGTCTTTCAGGGTGCAATACATCTTGGGCCTCAAGCCTATGAACTCGGCGATGAGTATACCATCACACTCGTTGTTCATCATACCAGCGACCTTTTTGGTGACTTGGTTGTGCATGGCATGGCCTTGAGGTAGTCACTGGTGTCATACAGGTATATATTTTTCTTCATGTCCTCGCACACGTCGTTGTAGTAGAAATTGTACATCAGGTGCTTGGAGAGGTCGAGAATGCTCATCCCCACGTAGATAGGCCGGTTAAATTTGATGTGGCTCTTCCTTATGTACAGGGCCACCAAATCGTAGGTGAAAACCTTGCTCTTGTCGTATGTCAGGCTGGCTATCAGTTTCCTGAGCTTGGCTCCCTCTTTAGACTGGACTGGCTTCATGGTCACTCGCTTCCTCAGATTCTCCATGGTCTTATCAAACGCTGAGTTGTTCATGAGCTTGTAAAGGTATTTCTTGGGCATGGGTGGCTGGTTTTTGCAGGTCCCTGTTCATTCTGATGTAGGGCTTCATCCAGGGGCTTTGTTCAAAATTTAGCACCCTGTGAACTTTGATCACCTTTATGTTCAGCAACAGGTACAGCTGCAGGTTGCAATAGGGAACAATGTACTTCGTCTTGTTCATCAAGTTGGGTATGAGTTTCTTGAAGTTGACTGGCTTATTACCCGACCTCAAGTTCTTTTTTCAGTCTGACATTCAGTCAGGGTTCACCATCAACCATTCGGGAGCAAGGAGGTAGATGTTGTGTGATGCGTGAAGTCCACTTCAAGTATGTAAAATCTGTTATACTCCACAGGCGTGTGGTTAGCTATATCTAGATTGACCTCATCGATTGTGCCCTCGACCCACCCAGAATATGTGCAGAATAGTATGGTATTTTGTATTTCTTGAAATGAGTCAATAGGCATATCTGTATCCCAGTGTTGATTCACATTTACTGGTCCATCATCAAAGTAATCCCAAGTGTGCGATACATCAAACCCTATTTTCGCGATGATTGAAAATATGAAGCCCTTCCCCTCCAGGTCTTTCAGTGTTCTATGGAGTTCGACATCAATCAGATGTTTGAGGATACTGATATCTTTACGTTTGCCTACATCCACGTGCAAGCTTCACAGACGACTGTCCAGGGGTTTAACTTCCACGAACCGTAGGTAATTAATTCTTATTATAGCTAGATGTAAGCCAATGTCTAATTGTGCATGTGGTTATGGAGTGGGAGTAAAAAAAGTAATAGGGCGGTCCTTACACCTCTATCCTGAGGAGTCACTTATGTTCGTCAGTGCAGTCCATTTCCTTCTCATATATAAGCTGGTGCATGTTTGCCCCGTGGTCTCTACATAGGCAGTAGTGGCATTTCACTCTGATACCACACACAGAGCATGTGCAGTTAACGAAACCATTTCTGATACATCTCATATGAAACCAGCAGTACCCCTTGGTCCTGCATTTCCTACCACACGTCTCAGTTTTCCCCATAAGCATGTAATGACAATGATACGGAGCAGGTCTCATATTTGGTATGCTCATATGAGTACCTAATTTAATTGTTTTGCAATTAACACAATCGCTGTTAGACCCAGCGAGAGAAAGTAGCTGCCGCAATTCCTCTTGGAAGAAGCGCAACTATCATCTTTCAAGTTCACGCTTGGGAGATTGTGGCTGCCGGTGACCCTTTACTACTTTTTAAAACCTTTCTATCTTTGGTACCCGTGACGAGCCACCTCCATCGTGGTGGGTGCTTGGTAACGCCAAGAGCTCGCCGACACCCCCGTTCTGGACCCGGGGGGATATTTGGTCCACCAACCCGTTTGCCGTGGGTTGCGGCCCTGTGTCGGTGGAGGAAGAGATCCTGGTGGTTGAGAGTAACAGGGACCTGAAACCATGTTCCTGTTGCTCAACACACCACTTTGGCCCTGACTTCACCTAGACGGGTGGTCGAATGGGCCCGGTTCAGCCAATTGACAGGTCATGCCAAGCCCTGTTCATGGTGATTATATTTGCACAGTAAATTATCATTTGGGTCTTGGACATTTTTTATTTGCAATGTTTAAATTATTGATAACTTTACGTTTGTGTGTTCTACCTTGTAATATAATTACATTGTCTAGAGTCCCGTGCCAGAAGGCGGTGGCTCATGGGCCAATCTGGTGATTTTGACCTCCAGATTCAACATGTGTCCAATTTCTTGTCATGGGCAGAACCAGCCTGGCATTTAATATGGTATACAAATGTTGCTATTTGTGTCATACTCACTGGGGTATAACATCCCTGTATCCCTGTGTCGGCATCTAGGATATCTGATGCTATTTGACACAGTCCTTGTTGACACTGCATGGTGGGTGGGGAGCAAGGATGCTGAATTATTTTCTTTCCATCATGGCACAACAACAAGTTGGTTCATCTCATCATGAAAAGAAAAGACGTATTGACGAAATAGATCTCGCCACAGAGCAAATTCAGAAAAATATAGATTCATGGGCTTGGTTTCTTGTGATAGAAGCTGCGGATTTTCTTCCTCTCAAACTCAAGTCTTTAGCCATTTCAAAGGCTATATCTGGTATTTGCGGAGAGGTGAAAAATGTTACTCGTCTCCGTAGTGGCTCACTTTTGGTAGAATGTTTTTGGAAACAACAGTCTCTAAATTTGTTATCCATCAAAACATTTGCAAATGTAGAGGTTCGTGGTTCTATACATAAAACATTAAACTCTTCCCGTGGCATTATCCATGACAGGGCATGTTGCCTTGCTGATATGTCTGAAGAGGACATTGCTTTAGAGTTACAGGATCAGGAGTTTCAGCAGTGAAACGGTTCACCTTTAAGAAAGATGGCATTGTTACAAAAACCAATACCTATCTCTTGACCTTTTCCCGCTCTTCACTTCCAACATCTATCAAAGCAGGATATTTCAATATCGGGGGGATGTGTATATCCCAAATCCACTCTGATGTTACAAATGTCAGCATTTTGGACATGGCTCCAAATCTTGCCGGAACTCTGTCGTATGTTATCGTTGTGGCGATAGTCATGACGGTTCTGACTGCAAGAAAGATTACAAGTGTGCAAATTGTAATGGTGCGCATCCGCTTTTTCTAAATCCTGTCCTGTGTTCCAGCGTGAGTCTCAGATTATGAAGCGAGAAAAATACATGGATGCAAAAAAAAATGCTAAATCAAACCTCTACTCCTTCAAACATTACCTACGCTACGGCAGTGAACTGATCGGTGGTAGTGTCCTCTACTGTATCTCAGACTGACTTGTCTTAGGTCAAGACAGCAACACCTATCTCTTCAATTTCAGCCACTATACCTACTGCCACTGTTATTCAATCTACTTCTGGTTCTCAGACTGATGAAACTGAATCCGAGTCATCATCTCAAACGACTGTTTTGCAACCAGCCATCATTAAATCTAAAACCTCCAGATTCAACATGTGTCCAATTTCTTGTCATGGGCAGAACCAGCCTGGCATTTAATATGGTATACAAATGTTGCTATTTGTGTCATACTCACTGGGGTATAACATCCCTGTATCCCTGTGTCGGCATCTAGGATATCTGATGCTATTTGACACAGTCCTTGTTGACACTGCATGGTGGGTGGGGAGCAAGGATGCTGAATTATTTTCTTTCCATCATGGCACAACAACAAGTTGGTTCATCTCATCATGAAAAGAAAAGACGTATTGACGAAATAGATCTCGCCACAGAGCAAATTCAGAAAATATAGATTCATGGGCTTGGTTTCTTGTGATAGAAGCTGCGGATTTTCTTCCTCTCAAACTCAAGTCTTTAGCCATTTCAAAGGCTATATCTGGTATTTGCGGAGAGGTGAAAAATGTTACTCGTCTCCGTAGTGGCTCACTTTTGGTAGAATGTTTATGGAAACAATAGTCTCTAAATTTGTTATCCATCAAAACATTTGCAAATGTAGAGGTTCGTGGTTCTATGCATAAAACATTAAACTCTTCCCGTGGCATTATCCATGACAGGGCATGTTGCCTTGCTGATATGTCTGAAGAGGACATTGCTTTAGAGTTACAGGATCAGGAGTTTCAGCAGTGAAACGGTTCACCTTTAAGAAAGATGGCATTGTTACAAAAACCAATACCTATCTCTTGACCTTTTCCCGCTCTTCACTTCCAACATCTATCAAAGCAGGATATTTCAATATCGGGGGGATGTGTATATCCCAAATCCACTCTGATGTTACAAATGTCAGCATTTTGGACATGGCTCCAAATCTTGCCGGAACTCTGTCGTATGTTATCGTTGTGGCGACAGTCATGACGGTTCTGACTGCAAGAAAGATTACAAGTGTGCAAATTGTAATGGTGCGCATCCGCTTTTTCTAAATCCTGTCCTGTGTTCCAGCGTGAGTCTCAGATTATGAAGCGAGAAAAATACATGGATGCAAAAAAAAATATGCTAAATCAAACCTCTACTCCTTCAAACATTACCTACGCTACGGCAGTGAACTGATCGGTGGTAGTGTCCTCTACTGTATCTCAGACTGACTTGTCTTAGGTCAAGACAGCAACACCTATCTCTTCAATTTCAGCCACTATACCTACTGCCACTGTTATTCAATCTACTTCTGGTTCTCAGACTGATGAAACTGAAATCGAGTCATCATCTCAAACGACTGTTTTGCAACCAGCCATCAATAAATCTAAAAAGAAGAAAGGAAAAAGGATTAATAGAGATAAACTACCTGTTGTCCCCCCAGTTCCAGAGGTTCCTCTTGAAAACTCATTTGGACCTCTAGCTATGGGGGTGACTCCATCCTCACAGGATAGGCGGAGAAGCTTATCCTCCTCACATTCACGAGAGAGATCACCAATTGGGGCGCCATGACTCAGTTGTCTACATTAATGCAATGGAATTGCAGAGGATTAAAAAATAATTTCAGTGAGGTACAATTGCTGATACAAGATTTTCAGCCGTCAGCCATACATATATATGTATATATATATACATATATATACATATTTAAAATCGACAGATAACTTCACTTTACGACAACACAGTGATTATCTTTCCTTTTCTTCCCCAGGAGATAGAGCAACTGGAGGTGCTTCTATCTTAGTACGACAGGGTATAATACACAGCCCTGTTCCACTTAGTACCAATCTTCAGGCTGTAGCTGTTCGACTGACCCTGCATATTGCATTGACTCTGTGCAGCTTGTATATCCCTCCGTCTTCTAATATCAGACAGTCTGATCTTCAAAATCTGTATGATTAACTTCCAAAGCCATTTATCATCATGGGTGACCGTCACAGACACAGTCCACTTTAGGGAAGTGTCGACACTAATACAAAAGGTAAAATCCTTGAGGAATTTATTTCCGATAATAATTTATGTATTTTCAACAACGATTCCTCCACTTATCTACATCCAGCTACGGGAACATATTCTTCCCTGGATCTGTCACTTACCGATTCAACCGTATATACTGAATTTGAATGGACTGTCCATGATGACTTCTGTGGGAGTGATCACTTCCCCACCCTTCTGAAAACAAGCAATCCTGGTGATGATCCACCTGTATCAAGAAGGAATTTCGCTAGGGCTGACTGGTCATTATATGAAACACTGTGTGTTGAACACTTGAAGCATGATCTTTTCAGGAACATCTTTACTGTCGTTTTCAGATCTTCTAAATGGCATAGCTGACAGAGCAGTTCCACAGTCCTCTGCAACTCCACACATTCGCAAACCATGTTTTAATAACGAGTGTAAACAGGCCAGAAAGAGTAGGAAGAAAGCTGAAAAATATTTTCGCTAACATCCGACGGTCCATAATTTAAACAAAGTTAAAATCTTCAATGCCAAGGCTAGACGTGCCTCTAAACTGAATAAGCGTCAGTCTTGGAGGAACTATATTTCCCAAATAAATTCTCACACACCAATGTCAAAGGTGTGGAACGTGATCCAAAGGATAAAAGGTAAAGGATATACATCTACTGTTCAGCATCTAAAGGATGGTGATAATGTATTAACTAATAAAGATGACATAGCCAATAAAATTGGCGAAACACTTGCTAAACATTCTTCATCATCTAATTATGTTCCTGAGTTTCAAAAGTATCAGAAACAACAAGATCAGAAAAGTATCAATTTTAACTCAGACAACGGTGAAGATTATAACGAATTATTTTCGTTTCATGAGCTCCATACCGCTCTTGAGCAAACTCATGATACAGCAACAGGGGCTGATAACATACATTATCAGCTCCTGACGCATTTGCCTGAATCGTGTTTAGAAATCCTTTTAGATATTTTTGATCAAATATGGACTTCAGGTAATTTCCCACCCTCCTGGCGTAATGCAATTGTAGTGCCTATTCCGAAGCCTGGTCGGGATCATACTGATCCGTCTAACTACAGACCAATCTCCTTAACACGTTGTATCTGTAAAACCATGGAACGAATGGTAAACAATAGATTAACATGGAATCTTGAAACCAATAATCTTATAACAAATATTCAGTGTAGTTTCAAGAAAAATCATAGTACCATTGATCATCTGGTACGATTAGAATCCTTTGTCAAAAATGCTCTGGTAAATAAACAACATGCAGTATCGATCTTCTTTGATCTTGATAAAGCATACGATACAACGTGGAAGCATGGCATTTTAAGGGATTTACATGACTTCGGTTAAAGGGGTCGTTTACCACTTAAAACTATTAGATTCTGTCCATCACCAAGGTCTAAGACTTTGTCTTGGATCCTTTAGAACATCTCCTGTTGACAGTCTCTACGCTGAGGCCGATGAACCATCTCTTACACAACGCCGTATAAAATTATCCTTACAATATATCACAAAACTATACTCTAACGAATCTAACCCTGCATATAGCTGCGTCTTCAGTCCTCTCCATTAAGATTTGTATAGAAAAAAGTCTGCTCTTGTTCCACCTCTTGGGCTCAGAATAAAGCCATTTATTGCTGATGCTGGTATTGAGCTGGAAAATATAGCTCCCTCCCGACTTCTTTCTTCTCCTCCTTGGCAATTGGTTAGGCCACAAGTTGACCTAACTTTAACATCGTTTAAAAAATCAGAAACTAATGACTTACACTATAAACAAGAATATAATCAACTGAAACATAAATATAGCAATTATAAACCCTTATTTACAGATGGGTCCAAGGGCGGTGGTGCAGTGGCATGTGCCAGTGTCATTGGATCCAGAACAGTATCGTCTAGATTACCGAATAATAGCTCTATTTTCACTGCTGAAGCTAACGCTATATTAACGGCTCTTAAACATATTCAGAAACATCCTAAACATAAACACTACATAATCTATTCCGACTCTCTTTCTTGTCTTCAGGCTATTAAAAACGTATCATGTAAACATCCACTTTTAATTGAAATTATTGAATTGTATAATGATCTTGCCACTGGCCAATACGACATCGTCTTCTGTTGGTTACCCGGCCACGTGGGCATTTCTGGGAACACACTGGCTGACCTTACGGCTAAAGCAGCACTCAACAAATCTGTGACACCACTTCTTATTCCATACTCTGATTACAAACCTAGCATTAGAACTTAGATTCGCGATCTGATGCAAAAGAAATGGGACACCCAAGTAGGTATAAATAAATTACATGAAATAAAGCCGTATATTGGTTATACCTACTTGGGCTGTCAGTCCAGATTTGAAGAGGTTATTTTACGACGATGTCGTACTAGCCATACGAGATATACTCATGAATACCTTTTAAAAGGTGAGGATCCTCCGTTTTGCATCCCTTGTGATGAGAGAACCACGGTCAAGCATATCCTGCTTGACTGTGTCGAATTCTCCATCATAAGGGATAAATATTTCAATGTAAAAACAATTAAGGACCTTTTTAACACCGTAAGTTCTCATTTAATTCTTTGACTTGATTTCATCAATGAATTTTGATTATTATGTTCTGTAGATAGATTAGTAACTTGAATTGTTAGTGGCTGTACCCTCAAAGGGGGCTGAAGTACCGTAAAATTATTGTCCTCCTGAGAGGGTATGTAAGTCCCAAAACATTCCATGTGCGTTTAGACTTCCACTGTTTTTAATCGTAGTATATGTGTATTTTTAATTTTTGGCTAGATGTGACTAAATTGCTAACAACTGAGGGGATGATGTAAATCCAACTAGGGTCCATGCAGGTAGCAAAAGTACTGTAAGTCCCCATGGTCCCTAGTATGGTGATCTACCTTCAGTTGTTGGCAATTTATAGCCTGATTTTATGTTCTATTGTCCGAATAGTGATATTAGTTTTAACTTTCCACGCTAGTTTTAATCCCATTTGAGATTTTCTAGTTGTTTTACTGTCCCTCGTTGACAGGTTTTTATAGTATCCATATATTTCATTTCAGTATTAAATTCAGTTCTCGTCACGATATGGCTGAGATATTGCCGACGTGACGTTAAATATTAACTCACTATCTCACTCACTCACTTTCTATCTTTGGACAGTAAATTTAGGGCGCAAGTGAAAAGTGGTCCGTGCAAAGTGGGAGAAATAAACAGCCGGACTTGATCAGGTACCAGTGTTCCCTATACTACTCTCATGGATAACAAGTTTGATTTAATTACTCAGAGCGACACTTTAATCTTGAAAGCATCGTTTTGTGGATATAGGTCTATAACAGCCTTAATTCTGGTAGTTTTGTCCGGACTTGATCAGGTACCCCTGTTCCCTGTACTACTCTCATGGATAACAACTTTGATTTAATTACTCAGAGCGACACTTTAATCTTGAAAGCGATCTCAGAATCTACTCCGAAACGTCGCTGTGTGCAATAAACAAGTTGTTATCCATAGTTAAATGTTTTATTTCGGACTCAACAACTTCCAGAATGCCGATTCAATAACCAAGTGGGTGAATGCGTGATTCGGAAAGAAATACCAGAAAAGATATGTGACCGTACACGTTTAGCCAGTCGTACAGACCCAGGAGCAGTTATGTCCAAGAAAGCCCATGCAAGTCTAGAAAGTTTAGCAAGTCTAGATTCCAAATGAAGAAAGTCTCAGGGCTCCATACACTTTCTTTACTATGAACTTTTTTCACTAAAATATGTTTATTTCAGATTAGTTGTTAGTCTAGTGTGCGTGGTGTAATAAATAGAGCTTCTGCTCGGACAGCAGTAAGTGGGTGTTTGATCCCTGCGTCGATCCCAAAGACGTTAAAATGTTATTAGCTGTTATCCTGATCTGTGATGATGCCGGTTAGACATGCTTGTCCTGAGAGGAGACTAACGGGATTGGGTGGTCTGGTTTGCTGACTTGGCTGACATATGTTATGGTTGATTATTATAATGTCGTGGATATCGTAACTGTGTAGATCGATGCTCATGCTGTTGGTCACTGGGTCGTTTGGCCCAGATTGGATTGTTTACAGGGTTGTCTCGGTTGTTTACATATCATGGCCATATTGCTGGAATATTGCGGAGTGCGATGTTGTATAACCAATCAAAATGAATTATGTTCCTTAAGATTGAGGCACCATGGGCATAAGAGCAGCCTGTTGATGAGAGCCAACTCCTCCGATCTTAGTGACACCTCTGAAGCAAATCATGATCAGGCTAGCTGTTCCCGAAAAGTTCGTATCCCTACGAACGTCTTACGCCCATTCTTAACACACTGACTAGGATCAAAGTTAAGAATTCTTAGGGCTACGAACTTTTCGAGAATAGGGGCCCAGGTACTCCGGCAAGATTATACAAGGGAGGTAACTCCTCTGTCCTTGCCATTACGCACAGCCATGGAACGTGCCAGTTACACTTTAATGATCGTTACAGTAACGCTGATATTAAGTTTATCTCAGATTTCTCATTGTTGACAAGTCGACTCCAATCATATATTTAGTCACCACAGAAATGACTGTTAGACTAGAAAAGACAATATAGAGGAACATGACCAAGCCACCAGACAGTCTACGTGATTGGTGACAGCTAATCACGTGTTATCGACTGCTTAAACACGGGCGTGGAATCTATACACCTAGGCGTCATTATTCAGCCGTATTTCGACTAATGGGGCGGATGTATTACACGCTGGTATTCATTCATTAATCAGCTTTGGCTCTTTGATAGAGAAGTCTACTCAAGAGGACTATATATACATATGGAAATTAATTAAGCAACACCAAATTCAAAGACACATAAAAACTTAACAAAGTTTAACGAAGTAATTTTGATGATTGATTATTCAATTTTGATGTATTGACATACAGCATGAGATTTTCATGGGTTGATATGACGCGCGTGAAGCTTGCACAGCGCACGTGCATTGCTTTAACCTCAACTTTCGAAAAATGCACTTTTTCCCTGGGGTGTTTACAAGCGCAGGTTGTCGATTGCATTCGGTTTTTCATTCATTTCAATGTCATGGCACGTAGGAAATTATCAGAGGCCACTCGTTGGCAAATAATCGGCATGAGGAATGCTGGTATGTCTCTAAGACAAATCGGGACTCAAATCGGACGACATCATTCCATAATTTCAAAACTTTTGAAAAAATACCGGGCCACTAATGAAGTTAAAGACCTGCCTAGACCAGGAAGACCCAGGAAGACCACAGTCCGGGAGGACAG
The DNA here is from genome assembly GCF_037392515.1 of Haliotis asinina. Classification (NCBI taxonomy): domain Eukaryota; kingdom Metazoa; phylum Mollusca; class Gastropoda; order Lepetellida; family Haliotidae; genus Haliotis; species Haliotis asinina. The sequence continues at coordinate 29,400,899 of NC_090287.1, read as the reverse complement.
AGCTTTACTGAGACTTGTACGGCGCAGGTCCTTCGACTCGAGCTCTCGGTTGAGACAGGAGTGGCTTCCAGGGAGACCCATCTCGAACAGGACTGTTCGGAATCGTCTGAAAGCTGCAGGATACCGGGCAAGGAGGCCAATCAAGCGACCCAGACTGTCTCCAGCCCATAAGGCAGCCCGACTGGCCTGGTGTAATGACCGTTTGCACTGGAACATTGCCTCTTGGAGGAAGGTCCATTTCTCAGATGAGAGCCGGTTCTTGCTGCACATGGTGGACGGTCGTACTCGGGTCTGGAGGCAGAGGAACACAGCAATGGCTCCACGGAACATCCAGGAGACTGTGGCCTTTGGGGGAGGTTCCGTTATGGTATGGGGGTGCATTTCCATGAACTGCAAGTTGGATATCATTACCATCCGTGGCAACCTTAACGGTGTTCGTTACCAACAGGAGGTTCTTGACAGGGCTGTGGTACCTCATTTTGAGAACCATCCTCTGGCAACGAGACCCATATTTATGGACGACAATGCTAGACCTCACAGGGCGCATGCTGTAAATGATTTTTTGCGGCAAAATGCAATTGACAGAATTCCATGGCCTGCCATGAGCCCTGACCTCAACCCCATTGAACATTTGTGGGACTTTATTGGCCGTCGTGTGAGGCAGAGAGACCCACCAGTCCATAATCTCAACGAATTGACGGCTGCCCTGCATGAGGAGTGGAACAGGATCCCCCAGAATCAGATCCGGAGACTCATCCAAGGAATGAGGAGGCGTCTGGAATCGGTGGTGCGTGCGCAGGGAGGACACACTAGATATTGATGAAAGTCGGTGTGCAGACTCTCAGATGACTGTTCTTTCTTTCCATGTGACATTTGTGTTAATACACCTGACAACAACGTCTGTGGATGAATAGTAAATTGTGTCCATTTTTTCATGAATTTAAGACAGTTTTAAGAATTTGGATTTCGTTGCAATAAAGCAAAGTCTTGATACTTTTTCCCTTTAAGTTGTTTGTCAGAGATCGTCTGTTGAATAAAAAAGTGTCAAACTATATCAACCCGGCATATTTTGATTGTCAGAACACTTCAAAGTTGCTCCAATAGAAAAAATTGGGGTGTTGCTTGATTAATTTCCAGGTGTATATATGCTGGAGATGGATGCGTATGTTCCATTTCATCATCCCTGGTTTGCTCGTAAAATATTCGTTATTGTCAACTGTTTGGCTTAACGGTCCAACTATGGTGTAGATCCTACCGTGGTACCGTAAAGGTCACACATACCCTAGGACCATAGTGTGGTGCCCTAACCTTTGTTCCTGGTGATCTATGACCTACTCTCCAATTAACCATATTTATGTCTACATACTTGTTTTAAATGTACGTGTATATCTAAAATTCTATAGAGACATAACACCTATTACTGAACTACAAAATAATTCGATTGTCGTGATATATATGTTTTCTGGCAATAGGTAGAACGGGGGCTTGTATCAACACAGACATGAAGTAGAAACAGAACCTCGGTTATTCAAAGTAACGTGTAAAAATTAAAATTCAGAAATGAATTCTGAGTTAATAGTACATGTATGAAACATCAGGTATTAAAAAACAAGAATTCATACAACACATGCATTTGAAGAAAGACGCACATTCAAGCATGGATTTTAACGGTGACGTTAACAGTATGATATGAAATAAAAACTTCATTTGTTTAAATAGCACGTGTAAGCTAAATTTCAAAGTATATTTTGAGTTAATTTCACGTGTATAAAACATCGGATATTGAAAACAACAATTCATAAAAAGTTATACAAAGAATGGCGAATATTCAAACATGCACGCTAATGGTGAGGTCGGCAATGAAAACATGCAAACATGAAAAAGGAAGTTAACTTCAATTGTTTAAATAGCACGTGTAAGCTTAATTTCAAAGTATATATTGAGTTAATTTCACATGTATAAAACATCGGATAATGAAAACAGCAATTCTTAAAAAACATACAAAGAATAGCGAATATTCAAACATGCACGCTAACGGTGAGGTTGGCAATGAAAACGTGAAAAAGTAACTGAACGTCAGTTGTTTAAATAGGACAGTGGTGTAGCCTAATGGTTAAACGTTCGCTCGTGTCGCCAAAACACCGGGTTCCCACCCTCATATTGCTGGAATGTTGCTAAAGGAGGCGTAAAATTATACTCATTTACTCACACTCATTCAGTTGTTCAAACTAGCATGTACAAGCTAAATTATGAGTTACTTCCGCATGTATTATACATCAGATATTGATAACAATTATTCATAAAAAGCATTTGAAAAAAAGACGCATATTCAACAGTACTACAAACGTTAACGGGGCGGCTAGAAATAGATACATAAATTTAGTTGCTTAAATCAATATGTGTAAGCTACATTTCAAAATTAACTATATTCTGGGTTAATGTCTCATAATTATATAAAACATCAATACATATAAACAAAGATGAAATTAGAACCAGAGGACTGTAGCTCACCTTCTACTGTCGAGTAGTGAGTGAATTTTAGTTTCACGCTTCTTTTAGCAGTATTCCAGCAATATCACACCATATATGGGGGACACCAGAAATGGACTTCACACATTGTACAAATGTGTGGAATCAGACCCGGGGCTTCAACTACCCAGTAAGTTCAATGTATAAAATTGAATGATTTTTAAGTTTACCAATACTGGACCTGGCTGTGGTGACATACATTCTACAGGAATATTGTGCTGGCTTATGATTGCATTGTAGATATGATATTTTGTATAATAACAATACCCACTTCACAAATAAATGTTTCACACTTTCCGATAATGTGCATTTATTTCCAGTATGATTGTATGTTTTTTAAAGTACTTTCGGAAATAGAATAAAAATGTTTTAGGCTGCTGCTGTATCCCTCAATTTTACACAACTGCAAACTGGATGTGTCGAAATAACCCACTTTGGCCTAATAGGGCATTCAGAGGGATGCGTAAGAGGATATCCAGAAAAGCATGTTTACTCGTAAAATCGGACAAAACAGACTATAGATGGAAATTAGGTCGTTCATTATCAGTCAGGCATGACGACGGAAAGTCGACTGATCTGGCATGAAATGCATGCGCTGCATACTGGCACAAAGATCCATCTCAAAGACATTTTGTGCTTTTTCATGTGTTTTAATATGCGTTTCTTTCATAACGTTTATGTTGAGATTTGCAAAATAGTATGATAAGTGATACCCACAGAAAACGTATCGTATTAAATGTCTAAAAGTATATATGTTAGCACATGCCATGTACTTCCTACTTTAATTCAGCTGTAGGATTATCATATTGTAGCTGAGATCTTTGTCCCCTTTAGTTGTTAGCGCTACCAAACATTGTGACAGCACTCTGTACAGACATTTGTTCAAGTGTATGGGTCATATGTTGACGTTGGCGCAAACGTTCATTCTACAGACCTGGTTCAGGTCCAGTGATGTGGAAGACATTGATGTTGGATTATATGGGCAGTCAACAGTGACAGCGGCGTAGCGAGGTCATGTTGAAACAACTCCCTCTGTCGGATGATAATCGGAAGGATGTGACGGTGAAGAACCAGATGTTTCCGCTTGATTTACGTCCCTAAAACCATGTGTGACAGATAGCGGTCTACTTAGTCTAACTGCCACCTCTAGTTTACGATTCCTCATTGATTGGAAAGACACATTCCTCAGTGGCAGATGTACGCCAGTAACGTACATGAAAGACCCGGATGTAGTGATCTTGTGCAGATGGTGACTCTTGGCCAACCACTTCTCCGACTACAATGGCAGGTTGTGAGATGTCTCCGCCTTCAGGAACTGCTGCTGCGACTGACAGCATTCAGTGTCACCATTCTTCCACTTGGAATAGGTCGACAAACGTTTGGCAAAATGCTGACTTACTCTTGATATTTTAATATAGCCATCGTCACTGCAGATAGTTACGACTTACATGTGCATTCTAATGAGAGTCCCCTTCTGTAACAGTGAGTATGGTCTTCCGCCGCTTTTGGCTATTGCTTCCAGGAATCACGGTGGGTTTCACAAGAAATGGGTTTTGTCCATTGTGCCCATGTGGGGAATCGACCCCGGGTCTTCAACGGGACGAGCGAACATTTTAACCACTAGGCCACCCCACCGCCCCTGCTTTAAAGTAGGTATATATAAAACTACTAAAGTTTATAACAGTGCGTTTGTGCAGTACACCAGTGAATGCACATGCGAATATCATCGTTCAATAAACGAAACGTTAAATTTGCAATGAATGTCTCATGAATAAACAAAATCAACATTCTTGTTTTTGCTCGATGTGTTTCCTTTTTATGTGAGTTGTGTCAGGATACTTCTAAGACCTAAGAAGACATTTTCATATGTTTCCCGAAAAAGATCCATAAAGGTTACACTGAAACAATCTTGGACATGCTACAGTTACAAGTTCTTCTTATCAGTATGCTGACAGCTGAACAAAATGGTCGCAGCTGTTGATAACAAGCAAATCAACACTTACATTAATATAGTGTACAGATCCTAGTTATCCATTCGAAAGACTGTTGTGAAGTTGGTCTTCGTTTGACAGTTGTAGATATTATATATCACTGACAGATAGCACTAGGTCTGCATGCCAATATCTCTTATCTATCTACTTATGTATGACATAAGCTGTCATACAGCTTTGTTGACAAGGAAGTAACGTCTATTTCAAGAACTCCTATTGGTTGATTTCCCGCTTGGTGATAGTCAGCATGTGACAACCTGTTCGATAACTGAACTAGTTCACTATGCACAGTATCTGAAAAACGCGCGAACAAATACTTAAGTGTTTTGAAGCATTATCCCCTCGGGTGTAATTAACAGTGTTCATGGTGGTTGGGGGGATTTGATTATAGAGTATAAATCTACGGTGTGTGTGCAACATAGATATTATTCTATATTTCGTGTCAAGTCACCTGCATACAGACACTATATACAGTGTCAGTATAATCCTTCTTTGAAATAAGAAAGAAAAAAATCGTTTTGCTCGACTGCAGTAAAATAGACAGAAGAAAAGCCGCTTCTACTCTTTCAGGTAATTTTCATGTATACTTCACCTTCACACAGATACTAGATACAAAAGAATGACTAGACATGAAATAGATGCTAGACAGGGTAGTCCCTGACTAAAGTCAAAGAGCCTAAGTTAACTTGTATGCTTGGCACATTAGTAGGAACATTAAGATAAATCGCCCATTCATGTCAAACAGATTTTAGTTTGGCGTGTTTGGTGACATTGTTAACGTTGCTGTCTACACTACAATGATGAACGCCTAGCTACCTATGACTTTACATGTAACGTGTCATGATCAATATGTATTGTTTCCTTGACAATGTTGATAAACCTATAATTCATTTATATCCTGCAGGGACAACATTTTCGCAGAAAGGTCAATTATGTAAAGGAATGTTTAGTGGCACAGAAGTGGAATGCTTAGTCTATTGTGATATTTATGTTCAATAGATATCCATTCTGCGAAAGAGCTCATAACGTAGTAACACAGTTTTCGTGGAAAGATCAATTTTCACCGGCACTGACGTGGAATCGATCAGTTAGCATGTGACTACAGGTAACATCACCTATGCCTAGCAAAGAGTAAAGTACGTCGCCATTTCAATAAGGTCAGGTAAAAGATAATCCTGTGACGATATTTTCCTGTTCTATATAAATTCTGGTAACAGTGAATTACACATATTTTTTATACAAACAACTGGTAAAGGATATGGTACTTCCCACTGGAGTAAGGAAGAACCGACGTTTTCCAACCTGAAGCAGACATTGAGGAGATTATTCACACACACATACACACACACACAAAGGCGCGCGCATACACACGCACACACACGCACTCACGCACTCACGCACGCACACATTCATGTACATAGTCACAGCAAAATATTATCCAGTATTCACCATCGACAGAAACCCACGTGCTCGATTTGGTGTAGCAACGAAAAAAGTTCTATGAATTGTACAAATGGAGACATGAAAATCAGTGATGACACCAGGTGTTAAAGGGTGAGAAATCCTGCGCTACCAGCCATTTCACCCAATTTCCCCATAGATGTCAATATTTTTAACTGCCCATGACACAGCATTAAGTACTCCTGGGTCACACAGCATGTCACTAATATCGTTCAATGTATCTGTTGACGTTGTGGTTTCATTTCTCGGGGAAACAGAAACAGTAAACACATATTCCCCGGGACATGTTCGTGTGGCAGACAGCGAGAGTCATTTATGATAAAACATACATACCTGTCCTGTATACGCAGGAAAGTTACTGGTGTCACTTCTCTCTATACACGCAGTTGTGTTACAGATCACAATGTATTAGAAAGTGAAAACGTTCATTCATATACCTAGTATTTGCACATATCATACAGGTTAGTGTTAAGTCATCTTAACGAATTACAATTGTGGAAAGAAAAAAATATTAAATTATGAAATGAAACACTTAATTTTGGATTACTAATTATGTAGCGTTGTTTTTTTTCTCCTAGATTATCAACGTAACCGAACAATCTCTTCTTTAAGTGGCATGTTTAGAAGTTGGTGAATCGGTCAGTCAGTTAAATTTTACATCGCACTCAGAATATTCCAGCTATATGGCGGAGGTCTGTAAATACTGTCTTTTGCTTGTTAGTTAATATAATTATTGTTCAATATGCCTTCATTTTATAAGGTTCTTGCTAGCCTAAGTCATTGCCTTGGGTTCCTCATAATGGCAGTTGTTTTAATCATATGTAATTTGGGTGTATCAATCTGGTACCGATCATCTGAATCATCCGATCAAATGAACTGCCCGTAGTCTTTGCGCCATTAATTTCAGGTGTAGATTTCAGGGCTGCTGTGGGGGTATATGACACTCAAAAGAGCGTTATATCAATACTTTGTTGTACAAAAAATAATCTGTAAAAATATCTAGGGAGCACAGCTGCCTCTTGGACTCCTTTACGAGCTACGATCCTTCTCTAACTACATATCTGGTAAAGATTTTGCATTGATCAAAGACACAATGTGCGCTAGGTAGTAATGTATATGTTTGAAGTGCTGGATTGCGATTGTTTTCAGCGTCATGCAACAATAAGATGAAATGCTTATCACAAGCAGTATATGCTTTCACAGTTACAGGTGTTTGAGCTGTTGACTGGTTTCGTGTATGTTTAGGTTATTTATCTGCCGAGATCTCAGAGAGTTTAGAGTTATTCTGATTTGCGTGATGAATCATTACATAATCCATATTGATAGGCAGTGAATCCTCATTTCAATATGTTGTTTGACACGTGTTTCTTCTATGCTTGTTCGGTTATACGAATGTAGTTGCAAACTGCAGTGTTAACCTCCTTGTGTTTAGTTGTTATTATGAATAAGTAAACTGATGGTTGGTTCTTGATAAACACCCCTAACACAGATTCGCAATGCACACAGATGCGCAAATTATTGCATAAATTGGGTGCAATAAATACTTGCGACACACATTTATGAGTGGGTGCAGGCAGGCAGGTCGGTCGGTCGGTCGGGGGTTTGGTGGGTAGGTAGATAGGTAGGTAGGTAGGTAGGCTTTGGTACGTAGGTAGGTAGGTATGCTTGGGTACGTATGTAGGTAAGTAGGCAGGCAGGTAGGTCGGTCGGTCGGTCGGTCGGTCGAGGGGTAGGTAGGTAGGTAGGTACGTAGGTAGGTAGGTAGGGTTTGGTACGTAGGTAGGTAGGTATGCTTGGGTACGTATGTAGGTAAGTAGGCAGGCAGGTAGGTAGGTCGGTCGGTCGGTCGGTCGAGGGGTAGGTAGGTGGGTAAGTGGGGAGGCTTGGACACGTAGGTAGATTGTGAGTAGGTAGGTGGGTAGGTGGGTAGGTAGATAGGTAGGTATGTAGCTTGGTGGGAAGGTAGAGAGGGAGGTAGGTGGGTGGGTAGGTAGGTAGGTAAGCTTGGGTACGTAGGTAGATTGTGAGTAGGTAGGTGGGTAGGTAGATAGGTAGGTATGTAGCTTGGTGGGTAGGGAGAGAGGGGGGTAGGTGGGTGGGTAGGAAGGTTGGTAGTTAGGGAGGTGGGTAGTAGGTAGGTAGCTTGGTGGGTAGGTGGGATGATGGGTGGGTAGGTAGGTAGGTAGGTAGGTAGGGACGTAGGTAGGGACGTAGGGACGTAGGGACTCGTGTCGGATTGGTTAAATAGTCTTGACCTAAGATTAGACAGCATGTGCCGAATACCATCATTACACCGACCAACGTCTTACAATCCAATTTTGGACATCTGAGAACACAGGTTAGGTGCACTGGGTAAATTAAACCCGTACGTGGAAAAAGGAAAGGCGTTCGAAACTATGCTAGCCATTTCCACACTCCCCTCCACATCAAGCTTCACATCCCGACAAGTTGTCAAGGCCGAACCATATAGATCTAGCAGTATCTTCAGTGATATAACGAATCGAATTTCAGCTATCTTTTTCCTGTTACGGGTAATTTACTCGAAAGGGCTAGTAAGCAATACGTAGGCATTTCAAGGCATTGCTTACATCACGTCGTCCCAGTAAATCTATACCAAGTTCATGTTCTAACAAGACTATAAGACACACCTGTTCTTATCAAGTCGTAAGCAACTATTTGTATATGTGTAATGTACTGACATGTAAAAACGAATATGTTTGTTGAATTTTAGACTTCTGCTCAGCGACAGGGACATTTTTGTCACGGAATAGCATTCTTTGAAAGGCACTCAGAAGCTATGAACATGACTCAAGTTGTTTCATATAAACTTCTTTATTTGCTAAACATAACGTTCCGGAGTTTATCATTACTTCTGCAGACTTGATGATTGTGTACATATGTACAACCGTTGAGCAATGTACGAGATATACTGAGGGAACAAATTAAGGTTTTCGTTGCAAGCTTTGTATCGCGTAGCTTATAAAGAAACCTGAAAAAATAAGGGAACACTTGACAGTGTGCTTTCATGTGATCCCCTATTTGTTTCATCAATATTTAATGGACAATAGCATGAAACATAAACCAAGGACAATTCATCCAACAAAGTAATATGTTTACAGGGTGGCATTGATAGAAGCCAGTTGACGTAGATTGATACTGAGCGATCAAAGGGTATGGTTTACCAAAACAACTGTTTAGTAAGAAAGCACAAATGAGTCCCTAGCACATGGAAATGAAAGCCCTGGACAAAGTTCATGGATGCATAGTGTTTTCGTGTTCCTTTTTCTCCTTTATGATATCCCTGATCTGATCCAATTCATGTATGCAGTCTCTTGGATCAATATCGCTGTAATTGACTGGGTAATATGCCATTTGCTCGGGTACAGTGTTTTCAGGGTGGTGGTGCTGCTGAAGGTGCAGGTGTGCTGACAGTCTTCTTGCGGAGACGGATAATCTGGTGGATCGTTGGTCCTTCATGTCTGATAGGGACTCTTATTGGTGATGGGACTGGTTTGGTTGTGGGCCTGCTGTTTTGGAAGGTGGCTTAGATGGTTTTGATGATAAGGCTACTATGAGAACCATTCTGGGTAGGTGGAAGCGGCCTTTAGTTTGGTTTATCTCCTTGTCAAGGTCTGAGTAGTGGCATCATGAAAAATAATGCAACTTAAACTTTTCCCACAGAACATGTCTTAGAAATAATGGGAGACTTTCATATATCGTTTGCTTGTAATGTTTCAAACCCACTATTTGTATGTACACAAACAGTCATATATACAAATGCAAATTTAATACTCGTCACAAGACCCATTATATTAATATTACTATTGTTTATAAATAGTGAACGTTTCATACAATAATACTGGAGACCATATACTTTGCGTTGTATTGACCACAGTTTATGCATTTGTGGTCCTATCATAGCTGAAGACATATTCATTTCATTTCATAAATTATTATTATTACAATTGTGAGTTTCGGCTGAGGGATTAAAACTAATAAATGCCTATTCGCTGTAAAGTAGTTTCCAACTTTTAAAAGATATTTCAAGTTGGTAGAAGACAGAAATTATCATGTGAGAATGCTTATATTATTGTATGTTTAGGAAATGAAATGTATTATGGTTTAATGTTTAAAGAGGTTCTATGCAAGCTGTTTGTACTTCAACGAGTGCTACTATTAGATTAAACAGAAATAGCGTTACCTTTTTGTCCCAAGCATCTCTGATGTTCCCCTTGCAATTTGAAATCTTTATTGAGAGACAGTAGTCGCAATTCGGCCTTTTTGTACGACAGCTGCCATCAGTGCTGTAAGGATATTGTGTAAAAACGGACGGGGGACGGGGGACAGGGTGGGTAAGGCACCTGTGCTGGGTTGCATGCTTGCCACCCAAGACGCTTTTGACTGTTACTGACCACTGGTTCTCCAGAGTAAGATTGTAGGTTTATCAGCTCAATGTCCGAACTCGTGGGTTTCACATAAATGGTAAATGTCTGAGAAAATCATCATGCCTTCGCGTTTTCCTGTCAATATAAAGCTGACTCGTCGTGATAAAACTGGAATATTGCTCACAACCACGTTTAATTGAACTCTCTTACTCATCGTCTTGGTGGAGTCATTCATTGTGGCGTGCACATTACACGCAGTCATCCAAGGAACCTATGCTGGTTGTGTGAGGCGTCTGAATACACCGCCGGTCAAGGAAGGTACTTGACTGATGTCATATCATCATATCCCGATCCGCGACATGACACAATTACAAGATTGTCTGGTCGAGACTCGGACGTGTACAGCTGCAAACCGATGCCATTTTCATGGAATATTGATGAGCATGGCGTTAGCATCACACACAGACACACCCACGTTCTTGGTATTTTATAGGGCCTGGGGGCATTAACGACAATGCACATGATTGATACCGCCATATGAATTATGAGACTGCACTAGGAATGGTAACACGGCACACCAAGAAGTGTGAGATCGCGAATACCAACACCAACTGAAGACCGGCGTTTGAGGACGTTACACCTGAGAAACCATTTCCTGGCGGTAACGTCATCAACGGCGAATTCCCTTGATCACCGTGAGAGTCGATACACGGTGGCTAGACGTCTTTGAGCAGCAGGTATCAGAGCCTACAGACCTTTCAAAGGACAGATGTTGGCCCCTGCGTTGGGCCTTAGTTGTTCGTCATTGGCAGAGACGAGAGGACCAACGTAATCGTTCTACAGCGGACAGCACGTTCTCAAGACATGTTCCGGATCGAGCATATGTAGGGTGCACTAGACAGACACGTGCGGAAGCGCTCTAACCCACCAAAGAACAGCAACTTACACAAGCCCTCCAAGACGAATGGCATCGAATACCATCTGAGCTTGTCTGAAGTCTTCGACTACAGGTTACACAACACCAAATGTTTCCCATAGACTTCTATAATAACTCTCTATTTTTAAAAAAATATCATCCAGGCTATCAACACTAATTCCATATACGCATGGGTACAGACAGGACTTTAAACTGCAACAAAACACAATTTTTGGCCAACTCGTCCGGCTCATTTTCCAAGCTAAGGAAGTGGAACACATCAAAGCCAGTTTCGCACCAAATGTCACCTTTACACACATACGCATGAAGACAAAAAATGACAGCACTAAATACTTAAAATTGCGGTCAGTTTTAATTATTGGATGTATGTGATTTTATAAGGCATAACCATCTTACAGTATCTCATCCAATCACAGCTGCCAAAAGTGTCTGTCTACTCAGTTGTTTACATAAGGTGGTTGCCCAATGAGCATGTGATTCTATTTTAGTGTACTGGAACCTAACCTTTTAGCTTAGGTTGAGTAAAGATGTTGACAGGCCGACTCCACACTACGACAGAAAATTATGACGCATGCGTTGATCCGTGTGATTTTATGTGCACAATGTACGCGTTTTACTGCGTTTTCACTCAAGCAAGTCCGCCGCTGTCACGTCACTGATGGAGGTGGAAGAAGAAACAGAAGAAGAACGTCTGGTAAGTGTAATCACTTTGCACTACAATAGTGACATTTCATGGAGGGGATTGTGGTGCATCCACTCAATGAACGAAGACACAAGCAGGGTTCTGAGTATGGACTGAGAACGGAACTGGAACTCTATCCTGAGAAATACTTTTCTCAAGAACACTTTCATGACACCCTGTCTCTGAAGCTGTGACTAAACGACAATATACAAAGATGAGGACAGCAAGCGTGTTTTTCCCAGCCACGTTTATGAGATGTTCAACATCTAATGCTGTCCGGCTTGATCTGTTCGCACCCATGATGTCTGGAAACATAACACTATCAACTATATAGATAGAAAAGTGTCCAAAAGAAAATATTGGCAACATTAAATGTTATATTGTAAAAGGCAGTCTTCTTCCGGGGCAGATGCGAAAGCGTTCCTCGTCAATTGGTGATTTTGACATTTCCGAACACGACGTCCCAGTTGGTCCCAAAGGTGCTCATCTGGAGACAGATCTTGGAGAGCTGAAACCTGCTTTCTTCACTTAAGGGTACTTCTCGTCACTTTCACAGGGGTGCATACCTATCTTTTGTCCTGAAATTTTGTTGTGTGAAAATGTGTACCAAATGAAATATGTTAATATCAATGGAAACTTACATTTGTACGCCAGAATAAAGGAGTAGCCAAGGGGTGGGGAAACACCCTTGAACACGTGTAATTATATCACGCCATCAATGGAATTCCCATGCGTTTTCCAGTGCGATGCGTCGAAAATAGGTGCAGGACCTAATATTTTCGTCTCACATCGCATCGCATCGCATCGCATCGCATCGCATCGCATCGCATCGCATCGCATCGCATCGCATCGCATCGCATCGCATCGCATCGCATCGCAAGATATTTATTTACAGTTCAGACGTAATGTGAGTACTTAAAAATAACTTAATGTGTTTTTATTACGCAACGTATGAGGCAACGCTAGAAAAATCGGATGTAGTGTGAAGCCCCCCTTAACACTGTTTGTGGGTCTAGGTACTCTGGTTCAATAGCAATGAATTCTTGAACACCTTGTATGCTTCCCTTTGCCAGTCAGTTTAGTATGTGCATGACATAATAGCTTGCGTATGAGATCAATAGTAAGTGTAGCATTATGTACATGTAGTAGCAGTTTTCTCTCTCGATTTAGAAATTGACCTCCGTTCGGAAATGCCCAACGAAAAATACAGGATATTTTTATGTAGCCTTGCGACTTTGTTCAGTGATGTTTTCACTGTACTTGTTTTAACTGATTTGGGTTTCAAGTTTCTCGTTAGCTATTTAAAGACACTGGAAATACTTCAGCTTGTATGTATTCCATATAAACTATACATTCATTAGGGAAATGACTTTAAATGAGACAATTCATGGAAAGAGAAACTTGAATAATATTGAAATAGGTCTCAATAAACTACCGCTATCGCAATAAGTGTGCTGAATCAGACTATCGCTAGTTGATTAACCCCTCAATAGTCACTCCAAACAACGCAGTGTTAAATGGTAGTTCATGCTCTCTTGTTGCAACTACAGTGTTGTCTGACAGCACATGTACTAAAGTACTACAAACAGGCTTCAAAGGGAGATTCCCCACTTGACGATTCAGCTTATACCTACTGTGTACAGATTAGCTCGCACAAGTTATGTCAGCATATGCTATACTGATACGATTGTTCTCCGATAATGGAACTTTCCGTGTACGTAGCCGTGCAGTTATCATCTGCATTGTCCGATAGGTTTACATTACATTTCACGTGTTACATAAACAGTTTAGTCCTACTGATCTAATGAAGATGTTATTCTTTTCAAGCCTGACATATGTTTGTGTCATGCGTGTGCAGATAGGACGAGGGTTGATCTTGCAAACAAACATTTGGAGTTCAGCTGGCGGTTTATTGTCGTTCAACAGAAATTAGCCATGCACGCAGTGCACACGTGCTCAGATAGGGTGCTGCATGTACATGAACAAAGATGTTTATGGATGGATAGGTAGTCAGGTCTATCAGGGCGTGGGTGTGGGCGTGGGCGTGGGCGTGGGCGTGGGCGTGGGCGGGCGGGCGGGCAGGCAGGCAGACAGGTAGAGCCTCTCATGGTGTTGAATACTGGATCTAAGACACTTCACCATATGTAGACCGTATGTGCTGAATATCATCTTCATAACCTTTTACATGAGAAGATTTTATAATCGTATAATCAATCGTTCGGAGATCTGAAAATACAGTTTAATCAGAGTGGGTAAATTAAATGTAATGACGAAATACATGGAAAAAATAGGTCGAACCGTTATACCACCAAACACCATACTTCACGTCTGAACAAGACAGCGGGATAGCTCAGTGGTTACAAAATTCGCTCGTCGCACCGAAAGCCCGGTTACGATTCCCGATTCCCGTTTTTGCTTTCATCATTGTTTAATGCCACACTCAGCCATAATCCTGCTGTATGACGTGGCTCTGAAGATACTGTTAGTCATTTCTTATGATAAGCATGGGTGACCAATCCTAATCGAGATCATGACGGTTAGTCCGCGTTTTCACATGCAGGGAGACAGTTTATGTAGGTACCCACGAAGATCAGCTATGGCAATGTATAACCCAAGGAGTGTGCGTAAGTGCCTGCTTGCGATGAAGGTTATTTCACACACAAGTAATGATATCATATTGATAATATATATAATGCACATTTTCCAGGCTAGATATCCGGCTCAAAACGCAGAATCTGATAGTTATCCCATAGGTACCCATTTTCTGTCGAAAATAAACAGAGGCAGTTTTGAACAAAAGTACTTGCCTAAGGTGAAACTACATGTATCATGTGTGCTTCGTTGTGGGGCAGGACTGTAGTCCTAGAAATTCTCCGAAGTCAAGCTTCCAAACACGGTCACCCATCCAGGCAGTCTCCGCACCCTACGCATAGGCCCAGTCGTGAACGAGTGGATATCGCCTTGAAACGCATCATCATATACAAAATCAAAACGACAAAACCCCTTTCCTCGTCCATAACAAATCTCTTCTGAAAACAGATTCGCTAGCACAATTACGACTATATTGTGTTTACAAATCACTATCAAAACAAGGATAATACAGGGTGTTCGAGAGTATGTGAGCGTATCCTGCCCCACTGATGAACATGGTGTAGTCTAGTCATTTTTTCACCTAAACATAGTCGTCAAAGTATGGAACAAGTCAATATAGGAATTACATCGGCTATCATGTTTATCACCGATGCGGCACGTTTAGAAATGTCCTCCACATGTCTATCATTAAACATTTTGAAACGTTTTCTTGGGCGTTGACTGTTGCAACCTTGATCAGGCAACTTATGAACAGTATGAATAGCATGACGCTCATTGACATATCATGAGCTCAGACTGAATATATGCCATACAAAATGAAGAGGATATTTCATTTCGAAGGTGATATTATTTTGAACCAAACTGTATGACTAAAAATGGACATAGAAACTGATTTCTTCACAATGTGCAAGCGTGTGTCGTGATCTGTACGTGAACATGGTCGAATGCATAATCGCAGGAGCATTTTTTTCTTTGTCACTAAATAAATGCAACAAGCCCTTTCCATATTCACAGGAAACGTCCACTTAATGTTTGCCTCCAGCTGTATCATAAACGGGTGTTCATGGACGAACCATTATAAAAATACCGGTGTTTTCGAAACTGTAGCACCCATTACATTCCAAACATATGAATCTGTACGTTGTCAATAGTTAACTATATTATCTGTGAAGCATTACGAATCTGATATTTCGGACTTGTTCAAGAGCCAAGTAAAACTTGTGCTCGGTTATTTTGTGTAATCCAACAACCGAAAGAGCTTATTTTTGTTTTTTGTTTTTTGTTGTTGTTGTTTTTTTTTTGTTTTTTTTTTTGTGTGTGTGTGTGTTGGGTGTGTGTTGGGTGTGTGTGTGTTTGGGGCAGCCTTACATCATTTTTGAAGACAACGCTGATGATGTGTATCTCATTTGCAAAAAGTATTTGTATTTTGTCTCAGTGACCTAGACTTTAAACGTAAGATAGACTTTTATAAACGTAACTGCTGTCGATCACTTCAGTCAAAGTGGTTCGACCTGGAATCTGACTGTGTTGACGACTGTAAGAGGTACATTGAAAGTAAACATCATTTTCAGGCAATTTGTAAACAAACAAACAAGAAAGAATGTGATCGCAAGATGGTAAATGATGTAATAGACGCTGCTAAAAACAAACACATAAGGTTTTTTTTGAAACTATTGAAATCTTTATGGAGTGGGAAATAGTCACCCGAATGTGTCACATCTGCAGAAAATTGGTATAGTTACTTCAAAACTCTGTTAAATCCTGATATGGACTCAGGGAACGTTTTTGACAACCATAGGCAAGAGTGTTTAACAGACCATAGGGTGTTGAGTACATTGGCATGTGAACACCCATTTTTGTGGTATGTGAGAATTGTGCAGAAAGTAACGATATTCTTGGAGACTCTATAACTGAAGAGGAAGTAAAAAGAAATATTAAGAATTAATAAATGGTAAATCTCCTGGTCTGGATGGCATCCCAGCCGAAGCAATTTTAGCTATTTTAGCTATGTTTAATACCATTCTGACAACAGGTCAGTTCCCTCATACTTGGAATGGAAGTGTAATTATACCATTATTTAAACATGGCAGTAAAGAGGAATCGGATAGATATACATGGATTACTCTGCTTGATATGTTAGGCAAAGCGTATAAATATCTTAATTTTTAATACTAAATCAAAAGTTTGGTTAGTGGTTAGAATTACACTCTGCAAAATCGAAAGCACAAGCTGGGTTCAGAGATGGGTACTCAACCTGTGACAACATGCTTATTTCATATGCATTAGCGTACAAGTATCCTAGAAAAAAGAACTAGGGAAACTGTACTGTCTTTTCACAGACGTCAAAAAGGCTTCCGGTTGTGTCGACAGAAGCAAGCTTCTCTTTTATTTGCATAGAAAAGGAATTCATGGCAAACTATATAAATTATTAGAGAGTATTTATTGTAATGTGAAAGCATTTGTACGATGCACAGTCAACATGTCAGTTTACAGTAATGTTTTCATCTCCTCGATGTGTTAGACAATGGTGTATATTGTCACCAATTTTGTTTGTTATACTGAAGAGGCAGCTGCAACTATTGTCCAAACGGACCCACGAGGTAGTTTTGTAGATAGTGATTTTGAAGAAATTTGCCTGCTTTATTTGCTGATGATGTCATTATGTTTGTTGATACAGTAATCAAACTCCAGAGAAAAATAAATATTTCAGACGAATGTTGTGAAAAGTGGGGTATAACAGTAAATTTAAAAAAACCAAAATAATGGTGTTTAAATAAGGAGGAAAATTGTCAAAACGTAAAAAGTGGGTATATGCAGGTAAACCTATAGAGACTGTTTCTTATTATCACTACCTTGGAATTATATTTTCATGTAGAAATAGGCTGACAGTTGTTTGTAAAAAATTGGCCCGCCAGGCAGAAAAGGCTTTAGTTCCTGCAAAAAGAATGATTATTGATGAGAATGTGGATATGGACTATATAAACAAGGCATCAGCAGTTAGACTTACCATATTTTCTCATGGCTTCGGGTTTGTAAGAATTGGCCAAGAAGTTGGAAATTGTAAATCATATATATCAGAATTTAAACAACGTGCCTTAAACATCTATAGGCAACATAGGCATCAAGATGTTAATAGTTCTACTTCACTGTCAACATACTGTACATTTAAATCTCAGCTTAATACCGAAAGATATTTAACCTGTACAAAATCTACAACGGGCCTTGACTAAGTTCAGAAGTTGTTCAAATACGTTTAAACTTACTAAAACAAACATGTTCACAGCTGTAACCCTGCTGATTTGTTATGCACGTACTGCTGAGAAGGTGAAGAGATTGAATATCATGTTCTGTTTATTTGTCCAAATTTACATTTTCTACTTATGTTCTATTGTAGTCATCCATGTGCTGCACATTTTATTACCTTGTGATAATGATGTATTGCTCCGCCTAATCGTATACTTGTATAAGGTATTTAAAGCAAGATTATAGACTGAGTAACATATGTTGTGTTTGGGTTCGCACCCAAGGAGCCGGGCACCTGTGCCCAGTCCGCTCAAGCCATCGCGTGGGCGGCAGACCCTCTGTGCTGGCGTGTGCCCGGGTGCCGGACTGTTCGGGTGCTGGATGGTGCGGGGGTCAGTACTTAACTGGGAGGGTCCCAAACAGAACATGCTGCATATGACAACATTCTCAGTGGTAGTGTGTATCATCTACCATAACATCATAGCACTCTAAAAACTATTCATAAATCACATTTCTTATACTGTACCCTTGGCCTCATGGCTCGGCCTGAAACACGGTAAACGTCTGTTCTGTTCTGTTCTGTTCTGTTCTGTTCTGTTCTATATTAATGTGAAAAAATTCAAAGTCGCTTTTGGGTGCCTCCAGCAGCTATTATTGGGCGTGTATTGATATCTTTCATCAGTAAGTGTCTCGTAGTCACTTTCTTTTATACAGATACAGCTTTCGAAAAATGGGGGTGCACAGTCCAGAAGTAGGGGTGCACAGTTCATTGTCACCTGTTTTCCCGATAGTTTCAGCGGTGATTTCATAACGAAAGGTGGGGTGCGGTCCCTGCACCGCAATCTGGATCCGCATGAAAGTTGAATAGGATACCCTGCTCCTCTTTTAATTATCATTATGTCATTATTGATAATTTTATTCCATGTGGTATTATTATTGGTAGTAGTATTTGCTACACAATCACATTACTTTGCAAAAGTTTTTTTTTTATTTCATCAGAATTTTATAGGCTAGAATTAATTATATTTTCTTGTGTTTCCGATCTATGATGTGGTCAGACTCGTTGACAACTGCATCTGATTGAATTTACTATTTCATTACAACTATGCTAAAAATCTGTTTTATGTTTACTGAAATCAGTTGCATAAAAGGGACGTAACTCCGTGTGTCTTAGCCGTACTGTTGAGGGCGTAAAGAGAAGTCCTGTCTGTCAGCACTGGTGAGAGACGCCTCCAGTCACTGTCAGTACTGACATTAACTCAAAGATGTGTCATGTGTCACATTGAACAGAAGGGAGGCTACTCCTGGTTCCTACACCAGTGTCCTTACACCGGTTGTTATCCGCACAGAGGGCGCACCTTAATCTATCGACAACAAGGAAGTTATTTAGTTAACGTTGCTGCAATCAATTTTTGAATTTGAATTTGAGGATCTAGGTTAGCCTAAGTGACAAGCTAAACTAACATGGATAATTTGTACGCCAGGTAATGTTGGCTAGTTTTATATCGAAGTAATATTTTTTTTAAAACATGCTTTTGTTTAAGGCTTGTCAGTATTTGCTGACAAGCACAGATACAGACCCATGCATAGACTTACATGGTATTTCAGTGTAGCATAAATAATTTTCTTGAAGTGAGATTAGGGTGGATCTTTGTAAAACTTGACAGGCAAATAGGAAATCATCTCTGCTCTGCGCATATAATTTCAATTCAATTTTCCAACCACTATTTAGCTAATGACATCACATTTATCAACTGACGTATGGTTCATCAATGCATTATCCCATATGCCGCCATGTTAAAGGAGTTCACGGCACTGTACACATGTTGATTAAATTGTCGCCACTCGTTAAATCCGCAACGGAGAATTAAACAGAAATCATGTGGTTGTACGTAAGATGACTCACCACAGATTTGCAGAATTTGACTTAGATCTTACAAAAATTAATTTCATGAAAATTATTTATGCTACACTAAATTAACACGTAAGTCAATGGAAATTACGAACATTTTTTACATGGGTCTGTACATACAAAAAACAAACCAGTTATGTCAGAAATAAAATATGGTAATTATACTTGAAAAAATGAAGCATTACATTCCTGCATCTGAAGATAACTGTTAATATGAACTCACAAATATAAAATCTGTCGTTTTTATGTTTTACTTTATACACATACACAACTGAATGTTAAATTAAATGATTGATCATGTCCTATTACTGTGAATTAACGTCTTAAATAGTTTTGCATGAGCTCGAATAACAAATTATTGATATATTTTCAAATCTAGAATACCTTGATTGTTCTTTATAAATGCGTGGAGTCGGGGCTAGCCTTCCACTAAATATATAATTACTGGTAATGGTACAGACATCTCATTTCAACAGTTTTTGCCCAAACTATAAATGATTTGGCAAAAGTGACACAATTACGAGGCCTTCTCTTAACTACGTTTCATTACAATACGGCAGGTGTACATATACGTATGTATCAAGCATACGTTTAAGAAAATTAAATTCTTCATGGCAAATGTACAGTACAGAATATTAACAAGCAAGTGGACATCTATCTAGGTATTTTAGTGCGTTAAAATGGCAGTAATTAATAACGATGTAGTAACGATGGCAACAAATGTAAGTAATGTGCGAGAGTTATTGAAAACACTGAAATGCACACAAAATATATTTAAGTCTTTTAATAAATAATAGGCATTGGATATACAACCAACTCGGGAGACACAATATAGTCGAAAGTTAGGTAATGGGAAATAAAATTCTTATTGCAAAAATCAAGTTTGTTTGTTTTCATCATAAATTAATGAATGTGGTGAATCTAAATTATTTCGACCTATGTTGTAGTCTTCCGTGTACATGTATAATAATAATCAGCTCGCTTTTCATAGCTGAAGTAATATGGATCTCGAACAACATTTGGATAAATCCTCGCTTTCCATACTGCAACAACAATATTCAGTTTTCTCACTTTCATTTTGTGAAAATATTGTTTCAATCAATGAAAATCAATATCCTTTGAAATGTGTTTGTTTTGGAAAGGGAACATGTATAAAATGTCCGCAACAAACTTGTAACAATTCCACCAGCACCAAAATGTATTTATTACAGTTACAAAAACATATTTTCAATTTATACAGACTTTCTGTTACCTTAAATGTTAAAATAAAGGTCTTGCACATATCAGATAGATTTTTGACAAATTGTATCAATCTAATTAAAATAAAGTTGAGGCCTCGTTAAAACCACGTGATGCTATTGCTGTTGTCCATTTCTTTCCCGGTGATGAAGTGTATAAAAGCGTATTTTCTATGTGAGGTGACATATTTAGTCATATCATCTGTGTAATCTAGATGATATGATACAGTGCTTAACCCTGGGGACGCATTCGGGTGCCAGGTAACTTTGCCATTAGTCTAATAACTAGTGCTTGTGATATGGTCCTGTTCGAGGCTATGAAACATACTTTCATGTGATAACCTATCAAAAGCATTTGAAGTATCACAGAAAATCGAACAAAATATATAATCAGTTGAATCCCAAGCAATAGTAGATTTTTACCAGAACAGAATCGTGCGTTCTTTTCAATATATGTCGTTCAAACAATTTTCCACGAAATTTCTTAGTGTCCACCGTCATGAGAATTTCTTGTGTATCTCAGATAAAATCAGCAGAGGTATATTTCAGCATACTTCAATTATGACACTCTGGTAAAAACAATCTTTCAATACCATTCTGACACAAAACATCTCAAAATAACAGAAACGTAATTTTGTTTGAGATTTTATTTGACAGTTGACAAAATACATATTTTCCCAAGGACAAGGAAGATTTTTTTTAAAAATGTTCCCAATAACCCAGTAATCAAAGCGTCCCCAAAATGTTGAAAATATCGAAAATACAAAGTCGTATATGAAGGGCCAGAGAATATTCTCATGATCGAACATTGATATTGACATCCAGAACAGCTAAAACATGTACAGAACTATCGCGGGTAACACGGATGTTCATGGCATTAAATAGATGTTTGGCACCAATATTTACAACTGGCAAGTTATAAATCCTTAAGTCATCAAAACATAAAAACATTACTTTACCCCGGAAATATTTTCATAAGATTTTTGAAGTTAATTCCCAAGTTAATCTTAGGTTTTCAATTCACCAAAATGGTTCTTATGTGTTAAACATTCAAGACATTCTTTACCATTATGCAACCACTTTACACAACATCCAGTTTTGACACAATCTATATTGATTTAACCGACCTCGAAGAAACCAGTGGACAAACTCACAATACATCATTTTAATCTGAGCCGAATGTATGTTAATTAAAGCAGATACCGAACGAAATATGTCAAAAAGTATAAATATGCCCAAAATATCATTTATGTTTTCAAAAATACCTTTCATTCAAGATACATCATTTGTAGATTTCAAAACAATTTTTGATACAGCAAATGGTATAAACCCGAATAT
This sequence comes from Haliotis asinina, assembly GCF_037392515.1. Taxonomy (NCBI): domain Eukaryota; kingdom Metazoa; phylum Mollusca; class Gastropoda; order Lepetellida; family Haliotidae; genus Haliotis; species Haliotis asinina. The sequence continues at coordinate 29,378,591 of NC_090287.1, read as the reverse complement.
ATATGAATATCATTTAAATGCCTTTTGTTTGTTCCATTTTATTTTTGCATATATGTACTTTTGTTTCTGTAGGCATTTAATGTTTGCCTTTATGGTGGCTGAATTTTATTGCAACATATAGAACCAAAATGGTTTAGCGAATTGTCACAAAACAACACGCAAGTAAGGTTGTCTGTGTATATCCGTGTGTCCCATCTCACATCCACGTTGAATTGTCATTCAGATCTGAAATAGTATCAAGATACCTTATTTATCCCCGACGATTCTTTGGAAGCTTATGTCCCAGTGTTATAAAGAAGAATCTATGATAGGATATTTACATAGCGCACATATCCACGCACTGGTGCATGCTCAAGGCGCTGGTATTTTTCCGTCGATCACTGGATGTCAATCTCAACAGCACATCGTAGTTCAGTCTCAACTCCCTAGGGAGAATACAACTCTTGCTGCCACTTGGCGCACCGAGTTTATTGAGGCTGTTCCCTGCACGTTGCTGTATCCACAACTAGGTGTCTGCACGTATTCATGTGGCCACCACCGTCATATACCAACGGATTCGTGGGTTCTTTTAAGTGCACATGGTTCTCCACTGTACACTAGGGGCTGTGACAACACGGAAACTCTGCACACAATGTTGACTCCAAGGTGTTTACACCCAATCACAGGTGGGCTCGATCCCGACACCTCAACCTCGCTGGATCACTAGCCCACCGCGCCCCCAAATCTATCCTTCCATATTCATGAAAAAACAAGTCAGCTTCAGCAGTCTTTATCAGACAGACAGAGGTTTATTCAGTATCTTGTAGCCACAGGCCCATAACACATGAAATGTAGCTATTGACAAGGATCGTGCATGCTCTTGTAAGGCTTACTTTATATAATATACATGTAAAGAACAACCAACAACCATTTCTCCTAATATATATATCAATCAAGGACACAATCTCCTAATGTATGTATATATGTATGTATGTATGTATGTATGTATGTATGTATGTATGTATGTATGTATGTATGTATGTATGTATGTATGTATGTGTGTATGTGTGTGTGTATGTGTGTGCATGTGTGTATGTGTGTGTCTGTATGTATGTGTGTGTCTGTATGTATGTATATGTATGTATGTGTGTGTATGTATGTGTCTATGTGTGTGTATGTATGTGTCTATGTGTGTGTATGTGTGTATATATATATGTAATTACATGTGTGTATATGTGCGTGTATGTGTGTGTGTATATATGTGTGTGTATATGTGTATGTATATGTATGCGTGTGTGTGTGTGTGTGTGTGTTACTTGAAACATAGCTTAGGTGAAGTGGTTGTTGATTGTTCTTTATAGGGCCCAAGGGACTTCAACATATCAGTATGTTTATATGTCTATTTAATACACATGTTAGGAGACTTTCAGTTCCCGCTGCGTCATATCGCTTACATACACATACAGCACTAAGTGGAAATCGTTTTCATAGGAAGACATATTATAGTGAATACAATCATTATAGATCCTACCAGTCTTCCTATTTCCATAGCTATTAGGTTTTACATCTAAACTGAGATACGACATGCCTTGTAATTAACACTGGAAGATCTGCTGAAATAAATCATTTCGCATTTAACACTGTTAAATTTACCATATGAGTTACACTTTGAGAATATGTGCATGCCAAAATGCCAATCTTGAGTATGACAATCTTTGCTCTTTGCTTAAAGAAAGACATGGGGACTTTAGGATCTCTATTATCTGGCCATACAAAAACCAAATCCATACTGATATATCTAATAATGTAGATAGGTAAGCCTCCCAACATTATCCAGAGATTTTAACATATAACACAGACTAAGCAAGCTATACGTATCTAAGTGGTACCATCTACACTTTGACATGTGCATATATTGCAATGGAACCCCCTCCACACTCATACCGTATTGTTATATTATATTTAACTCAATTCAAAAACTTTTACCAAAATATGTTTGAAGAATTTCAAATAATTAACAATGGGCTAAACCTCAGACCCACGACAGAATACAAGTAAGATACATGTAGCTGCATCAAAGATTTTAAACTTGTCTGGATATGGGATGGCTCCGAATCTCTTTTGATAGTTTTGTGATGACATACACATCGTCTGAAGTTCTCAACTTGTGTTGTGAAAGAAAACTGTGTACGGCGATTGTTACTGGCTTAGGAGCGTAGATGACACCAAGATGCTGGTAATGCGTGAAGGGCCATGCTCTACAGTAACTTCTCATTCATCTGACAAGTGTTGGAACACAAATGTTTTGGTCATTGTAATGCTTCAAACTTTAAATTTAAATTTGTATTTTTTGCTTATTTCTAACAGTGTTCTGAAAAGGGACTTTGAATAATAGACCACAAAACATACACATTTTTAATTATTTTTAAAAAAGAAACCAATTGTAAACGACATGGCATGTATGGTAATCTTTATCTGAATTTATTTTACATATTGATGTTGTAGATTCAACGGGTTTGTGCATATCAATGAAACAACTCACTTCCGGATAATTAACTTTCCATTCATTTAGGTTTGGCTTTTCCATTTTGATGATGTACAAAAGGTCTCTATATGTATTAAGTAAGTAATTAACCAACCATAGGTTCAGAAGAATTACCACTGTACATATTACGTTGTGTCGTGGTCAGCAAATGTATTTGCAGCAGACCAAGATAGCTACAGAGCAAGATAGTTTACATTCTTTAGATTCATACAACATAAACCGAGGGATAGAGGAACTTACTATTTAGGTAACTAAAGTCTGAAAGAAGAATGCTTGCAATAGTTTTTAAAAGGATACTCTGTGGCTGTCTAACTGGTTTTATGAAGATAAAGATAAGCTATTAAGACAAGTACATTTAAACTATGCGTATCTAAATTTGTAAGGGAAAACTCTTTGTAGCATAATTATCAAAGAGAACATTTACAACTCGCATCACCCGGGACTGACACTGACCCAGTGATTAAAGTGGGAAGTAATACAATTCAGCATAGGCAAGATGTGTACGTGACCTCACAGGCGCAGATCAGACATCTTACATGTGCTTACATAGTCCATTGAAGCTGTCATAGCAAGATCGATTGAAACCTGATCGCGGAGGACCCATGCGTTTGTTGTGTTTGTCGCTCGCGACATATTTGTTTGCTTCTCCGCTCAACAGCCGAGAGCCTCATTTGTACTGACTTGGATTTATTCAACAGTTAACATGAGCACTTGATTCTGTTGATCCGTAATACATTTAGATACAGCTAATGAGGTGAGAGAGAGAGAGTATAATACATGTGTCTTACCGCCGACAGAGTGTCCATACAACACTTAGGAGATAAACATCATGTGTTGACCACTTTCCGGGTAAATAAAAAGGTAAACCAGAGGATTTTACTGTCTGCACTCGTTTACATCGAGTACGAGTACAGCAGAAAAGTGTCATCAGCTGGCCGTTTCAGCTGGTTCCCATGGTAGCATCTCTAGTTGCGGGTTTGTGACGTCATTCTAACTTTACATCACAATATGATTTGAATGACGTCACCACTGTTGATGACACACCAAAACAACTGTTTGCGATGTTTCTACGAGTCAATAGGTAGCGAACAGTCTTGCAGTTTACGGGAATCAAGTACCATTTGATCATGTTTTTCGGCCAATCAGATTACAGAACACAGTGACTTTTGGTTTACAATTTAGCATGGATACGCCACGAAATATACCAGCCTAAGACAATTACAGTTACTTTCACCCTTATGGTGTTTGCCCAGCCAGGCAGAAATCAAAACTATTTTCGGACGTTTTTGTCGTCAAAGAGAGCGGGGCTGGCAGTCATGCATGTACTTCCCCACACAGTATATGCCAGGGTCAATATTTGACATAATGTACACTATTTGTAATGATAGTGTTAAAACCTCAAGCACTCCCGCCTCAGTAAATCCATTGAGTTTGAAAGGTGAAGACCGCGTTCTGATTTCTATACAAGACTCTGCGGATTGTACTATGAACATACCGGATCAAGACGTATACCTGCCTTATGTACTCGTCAACAACAGTCATTGAACAGCACTTGAATAAATATTTTGCCTCACATTGAAAACATGACGATTAGTCAGTGTGTTCAGCACCTCAAGTAGATATCAACTTTCACCGTGTTATTATCAGTCGTGACATAAAGATATAACTTCAACTGAACCATCAATAGATACCACACATGTATGCAAGCTTATTGGTGTAGACATGTTAGTCACAGATAATTAAGTGACTCCATGAATCACGCAGAGTTATAGTAAGTGAGTGAGTTAAACTTTAAAGTCACATCGGCAATGTCGTGACCAAAATAAGTTGTAAATCCACCAGAAATACAAGTAAATCATAAAAATCTGTCAACGAAGAACGGTAAAACAACTAGCATATCACAGTAATTTATAAGTAACACGAACGTCCATCTCTAAAGCTTGAGTTCAAATGTGGACAAGACAGTATAAAAATGGGCTATAGATCGCCAACAACTGAAGGTAGATCCCTATAATAGGGACAATGGGGACAATTTGCTTCCTGCATGGACCCCAGCTGGATTTACACCATCCCTTCAGATGTTAGCAGTTTAGACACTTCTAGTCAAAAATTTACAATACACATATGCTACGACTAAAAACTTTTAGTGTATTTCGAATGTTTGGGGACTTAGTACCCTCTCAGGACAATAATTTTAATATAGTACTTTAAATGCAGGGTTAGATTTGTTAGAGAATAGTCTTGTAGCATTTTGTAAAGATAATTTTATACGGCGCTGAGTGAGAAATGTCTCATCTGCCTCGACGTAGAGACTGTCAACAGGAGAAGTCCGAAAAGATCCAAGACTTAATTTTAGACCTTGGTGATGGATAGAATCTAACAGTTTCAGGGTGCTTTTACAGGTTCCGCCATATACAATAAAGGACCCGTCGTCAAAATTGGAGCGAATGTGTGATCTGTATGAGAGAAGTAGGGTGGTTTAATTCCCCCGCCCCCTCCATATTTTGAGCTAAAAATAACTTTTAACACGTCGGGTGCCTTCAGACATTTCCGACCATTATGTGGGCCAATAGCCAATAGAAGGACTTTGTTTGCCGCTGATTGTATGAAAAAGCCTCTTAGAAACAAAAATAACCCCAATACTTCATTTTATAATCATCATTGTAAATCTGCTAAAAGAGAAGCAAGACGTTCGTTAAGAAGATTTAGAACACAAAAATCAAACGAAACAAGAAGCATGTATTGCAAACTAAGGAATGACTATAAAAATATATGTAGAAAGTCAAAGGCCATGTTTAAACTCAAAAGAAGAAATAGATTAAATGCAACATTATCAGATTCAAAAGCATTTTGGAAAGAGCTCCGATTCATTTCAGGAGGAAATAAGCCACAACCTCCGATCGACAAAGATATATGGCTCGATCATTTTAATACAGTTTTTAATAGAACTGTGACCAGTGATACAGTACCTTTCGAATGTCAAGATGCTAAGGATTGTACTGATGATATAGATGCTACTATTCTTGAATGTGATTTCACTGATTCCGAAATTAAATTAGCCTTAGATCATCTAAAAAGAGGAAAATCTCCAGGTAATGACGGTATAATTGTTGAAATGCTTACATGTTGCACACATACTATTCTACCTTTTCTTAGAAAGCTTTTTAATACATTGTTTCATAAATGTGTTTTCCCAGACAATTGGACTAAAGCAATTATAATCCCCATACATAAAAAAGGTGAACGAGACAATCCCGATAATTACAGAGGTATCTCCCTTCTAAGTGCACTCAAAATATACACACGGATTCTTCATACCAGACTTACAACATGGGCAACGATAAGAGATAAAATATCCGAATTCCAAGCCGGCTTTAGAAAACAGTATTCTACAACTGATCACATTTTCACCCTAAACGCAATCATTCAGAAATGCTTATCAAGAAAAAGGAAAAAAAGTATATGTTGCTTTCGTAGATTTTAAGAAAGCGTTCGATTCTGTCTCGTGACATAAACTTTGGTACTGTCTTCAAAACTCTGGATTAAATGGTACAATGTTAAAGGCGATAAAAAGTATATATGCATCTGTTAAAGCATGTGTAAGATGCAACGATAACGTTCGCACAGACTATTTTGACTGCCCGGTCGGTCTAAGACAAGGGTGTATTTTAAATCCACTTCTTTTTTTCCTTCTTTACTGGTGAATTGTGCACGGATATTGTAGAGAATAGTAAATTTGGTGTACAGCTGTTTCCTGACTTTTTAGAGATATTGCCATTACTTTTTGCAGATGATGTACATGTCATTCTCATATCCGACGTTGTCTCAGGACTACAGAAACAATTGAATATTTTAGAATCATATTCTGATAAATGGGGACTTGAAGTTAACCTGGATAAAACCAATATAGTTGTTTTTAGAAGAGGTGGGCGCCTGTCAGCTAAAGAAAAATGGTATTAAAAGGACTCAGTTATTGATGTTGTGAATTCATATAGATATCTTGGTATTATATTTTCATCCACATTTAAAATGAATAAATGTACAAACGATCTAGCACTGAGAGGAAAAAGGGCATTATTGAAAATATTATACAACTTAAGAAAGATTGATGTGGTTCATCCGAAGGTATTCTTTAAAATATTTGACTCACAAATTCAACCAATATTACTTTATGGAGCGGAGATATGGGGGGTTAGCCGCATTGAAAACATAGAAAAAAATTCATGTCCTCGAATGTAAGAGATATTTAAATGTAGGATTACAAACGCCTAACGTTAAAATATATGGCGAATGCGGACGATATCCTTCATACATAAATGCCTTATGTCGAGTTATTAAATATTGGTTAAAACTTACAGAAATGCACCCTGGTAGAATACCCAAAAAGTCATATGACATGTTATTGTATTTAGATAACATTGGGCAAAATAATTATGCTTCTCATATTCGTAATATACTTTTTTCACATGGATTTGGCTTTGTATGGTTGGCACAAGGTGTAGGTAATAAAGTCGATTTCCTTAGATGTTTTAAAGATGTATGTATAAATATGTTTTACCAATCCTGGCATTGTACTCTTCACAGCAGTTCACGCTACGATTTGTATAGAGAGTGTAAAAGTCTGCTGGTTACTGAGAAATATCTAAGCGTTATACATGAATTTAAATATCGTAATGTTCTTATTAAATTCCGAGCAGGCTTACTACGATTGAAACAAAATGAAGGAAGATGGCTAAATATTGATGTATCTTTACGCACATGTCCTCTTTGTAAATTCGGTATAGAGGATGAATTCCATTTCCTTTTAGTATGCAAGTATTATTCTGAAGAAAGACTACGTTATTTTCCACATGTTTATAACCGAATTCCAAATATATTTATATTCAAAAGCTTGTTATGTTCAGCGTCCTGGGTATCATTGCTAAATGTATGCAAATATATATATAATGCTTACAAAAAGAGACAGACTTTGTTAAACGCCTAATTGTTCTACGCCATGTTCCAATATATTCTGATTGTATATGTGTTATATGTATATGGGCCGGTGGCCTTCATGCATAATAAAGATCTATCTATCTATCCCTTAAGGTTTGGGAAGGAGAAATCTCACTTGTCATAGTCCAATGACCAGTGAACAAATTTTGTATAGGGTTCCGGACAAAGGAATATTTTAATTTAAAAGCTAATAGTTTTTATGTATCCCAATGAGTGCCAGTTGAACAGTATTACTTGACGATCTGTTTTTAAATACAGCAGGTAGAATTAGTGAAATCAAAATCTGATTAATAACAAAGTTCTTTCCACCGATTAGCTACCTAAACAGTTACATAAAGAAGGCAGGAAAGAATTCCAAGCAATATTCCTGTATGGATCTACTTCATTTGATGGTTGGATACCATGGAAACTCTGGCTGTCTGGCTGAGAAAAAATTCGGGGAAGGGGTCATTATTCATAAAATGTGTACACGTAAGATTCCAGAGAAGGTGTGATATCAGGCTTGGTTAGGTTTTGATAACTGAAAGTGTGTTGATGAAAAACGGAAGCCTGAGTCACCCAAGGGTCATCGCTCATGCAGATGCTTCCTTGCCAAGGTCGCAGTGCTTCAATATATGCAGGATAAACTGTTACAGTATACAGGGTAGCTAAGGAGCTACAATGTATTTACTCCTTCACGGTGGTCTGTAATTCCTGGAATGAGTGAGGAAGATATAGCTGTCTCAGGTCGAAACAAATACTTGTATATCTAGTGGGAACGTAACAACATCTGTTACAACATTATGACAGAGATCTCAAATTTAGACATATATGCAGTTTTTTCAGTTCACAATATGTAAACGGACGGGTGTCTTTCAAAGAAGGATCAAAACCGCATTGCACCTCTCCTTGACAAAGGACAACATTTTGACAATATTTTTCAAGTTATTGGTTGAACAAACCTATTGTCAATTTCCTAAATTACTGTAATTCTTGAAAAAAATATCAGTAAGTCCCGGTGTTATAAAGTCTGAAGGTTACGATCACCTCACATGTAGCGCTAAAGTAGCTTTGTACAGAACTACGTGGTGGACGGTGATATGGTTCACAACACGTTGCCAAAAACGAGCTATTTAATGGCCTGCAATTTATCCTCGCTGTGCATTGTGTGTATTGAAGGGCAACGCGTGAATAACATATCATCATGCATAAGGGCTGTTAAATTTCGCCCTTTTGATATTGATACGCAAGGATGTTACGTTTCGCACCTGCACACGCGCAATAAACAGAACCACTGCCGTGGACCCGAATCAGTTAGAATGAAAGATATACCTACATTCTTTAAATCTCTTTCTACAAGTGGCAGGAATTTGGACCTGGGTTCAGTTAGGCATTCGTGAGCATCCGTGTGAGTTGATTTAGATACCCATGATCCATATGTACAGTAACGGCGTTGCACTGCGACTGGGACTAACGGTGAGGATACGTAATGGTAACGTATAAACCATTCATTCAAAAGAAACTGCATGACCAAGAACAAACGTCACGCATGTTCTATGATCACACGTCCCAACCATCACAGATATCTGATAATTCTTTAATCATACAAAACAATTAGCAACGTAATCGTGGTGCTACTGAAAATTTGACGAACATCGCTATCAGTGTCTGTGTCAAGTATGCAGCGTTAAAAACAGAATACATAGACATGCACCTGACATGCATGCAAAGACATGACCAACATTGACCATAACGGTCAAACGGTCAGTGGCTGAAGTGGATTTTACATATGCAGCTAATTCAGTGGATGACAAACCTTACACTCACTACCAGCCTACAGAGGGTCTGTCCCTGGAATGGTGGTCTACCTTCAGTTGTCGACAGTCTGTAGCCTGTTTTCACACCATCTTCTTATTTCTAGTTAAACTGTATTAATTCAATGACTAGTTTTAAATGGGTGTCTGTGATACACTAGTGGTTTTACTGTTTTTCGTTAACAGTGTTTTGGTTTCTACTTTTAATGATCTATGATATAAGAAAGATTGATGTGGTTGATCCGAAGGTATTTTTTAAAATATTTGACTCACAAATTCAACCAATATTACTTTATGGAGCGGAGATATGGGGGTTAGCCGCATTGAAAACATAGAAAAAATTCATGTCCTCGCATGCAAGAGATATTTAAATGTAGGATTACAAACGCCTAACGTTAAAATATATGGCGAATGCGGACGATATCCTTTATACATAAATGCCTTATGTCGATTCATTAAATATTGGTTAAAACTTACCCTGGTAGAATACCCAAAAAGTCATATGACATGTAATTGTATGTAGATAACATTGGGCAAAATAATTATGCTTCTCATATTCGTAATATACTTTTTTCACATGGATTTGGCTTTGTATGGTTGGCACAAGGTGTAGGTGATAAAGTCGATTTCCTTAGATGTTTTAAAGATGTATGTATAAATATGTTTTACCAATCCTGGCATTGTACTCTTCACAGCAGTTCACGCTACGATTTGTATAGAGAGTGTAAAAGTCTGCTGGTTACTGAGAAATATCTAAGCGTTATACATGAATTTAAATATCGTAATGTTCTTATTAAATTCCGAGCAGGCTTACTACGATTGAAACAAAATGAAGGAAGATGGCTAAATATTGATGTATCTTTACGCACATGTCCTCTTTGTAAATTCGGTATAGAGGATGAATTCCATTTCCTTTTAGTATGCAAGTATTATTCTGAAGAAAGACTACGTTATTTTCCACATGTTTATAACCGAATTCCAAATATATTTATATTCAAAAGCTTGTTATGTTCAGCGTCCTGGGTATCATTGCTAAATGTATGCATATATATAATTATATAATGCTTACAAAAAGAGACAGACTTTGTTAAACGCCTAATTGTTCTACGCCATGTTCCAATATATTCTGATTGTATATGTGTTATATGTATATGGGCCGGTGGCCTTCATGCATAATAAAGATCTATCTATCTATCCCTTAAGGTTTGGGAAGGAGAAATCTCACTTGTCATAGTCCAATGACCAGTGAACAAATTTTGTATAGGGTTCCGGACAAAGGAATATTTTAATTTAAAAGCTAATAGTTTTTATGTATCCCAATGAGTGCCAGTTGAACAGTATTACTTGACGATCTGTTTTTAAATACAGCAGGTAGAATTAGTGAAATCAAAATCTGATTAATAACAAAGTTCTTTCCACCGATTAGCTACCTAAACAGTTACATAAAGAAGGCAGGAAAGAATTCCAAGCAATATTCCTGTATGGATCTACTTCATTTGATGGTTGGATACCATGGAAACTCTGGCTGTCTGGCTGAGAAAAAATTCGGGGAAGGGGTTATTATTCATAAAATGTGTACACGTAAGATTCCAGAGAAGGTGTGATATCAGGCTTGGTTAGGTTTTGATAACTGAAAGTGTGTTGATGAAAAACGGAAGCCTGAGTCACCCAGGGGTCATCGCTCATGCAGATGCTTCCTTGCCAAGGTCGCAGTGCTTCAATATATACAGGATAAACTGTTACAGTATACAGGGTAGCTAAGGAGTATTTACTCCTTCACGGTGGTCTGTAATTCCTGGAATGAGTGAGGAAGATATAGTTGTCTCAGGTCGAAACAAATACTTGTATATCTAGTGGGAAGGTAACAACATCTGTTACAACATTATGACAGAGATATCAAATTTAGACATATATGCAGTTTTTTTCAGTTCACAATATGTAAACGGACGGGTGTCTTTCAAAGAAGGATCAAAACCGCATTGCACCTCTCCTTGACAAAGGACAACATTTTGACAATATTTTTCAAGTTATTGGTTGAACAAACCTATTGTCAATTTCCTAAATTACTGTAATTCTTGAAAAAAATATCAGTAAGTCTCGGTGTTATAAGGTCTGAAGGTTACGATCACCTCACATGTAGCGCTAAAGTAGCTTTGTACAGAACTACGTGGTGGACGGTGATATGGTTCACAACACGTTGCCAAAAACGAGCTATTTAATGGCCTGCAATTTATCCTCGCTGTGCATTGTGTGTATTGAAGGGCAACGCGTGAATAACATATCATCATGCATAAGGGCTGTTAAATTTCGCCCTTTTGATATTGATACGCAAGGATGTTACGTTTCGCGCCTGCACACGCGCAATAAACAGAACCACTGCCGTGGACCCGAATCAGTTAGAATGAAAGATATACCTACATTCTTTAAATCTCTTTCTACAAGTGGCAGGAATTTGGACCTGGGTTCAGTTAGGCATTCGTGAGCATCCGTGTGAGTTGATTTAGATACCCATGATCCATATGTACAGTAACGGCGTTGCACTGCGACTGGGACTAACGGTGAGGATACGTAATGGTAACGTATAAACCATTCATTCAAAAGAAACTGCATGACCAAGAACAAACGTCACGCATGTTCTATGATCACACGTCCCAACCATCACAGATATCTGATAATTCTTTAATCATACAAAACAATTAGCAACGTAATCGTGGTGCTACTGAAAATTTGACGAACATCGCTATCAGTGTCTGTGTCAAGTATGCAGCGTTAAAAACAGAATACATAGACATGCACCTGACATGCATGCAAAGACATGACCAACATTGACCATAACGGTCAAACGGTCAGTGGCTGAAGTGGATTTTACATATGCAGCTAATTCAGTGGATGACAAACCTTACACTCACTACCAGCCTACAGAGGGTCTGTCCCTGGAATGGTGGTCTACCTTCAGTTGTCGACAGTCTGTAGCCTGTTTTCACACCATCTTCTTATTTCTAGTTAAACTGTATTAATTCAATGACTAGTTTTAAATGGGTGTCTGTGATACACTAGTGGTTTTACTGTTCTTCGTTAACAGGGTTTTGGTTTCTAATTTTAATGATCTATGATATAATTATTATTTGTTCTAGTCACGATGTGGCTGAAATATTGCTGGTGTGACGATAATTGACTCCCTCACTTACTACAGAGGGTCCATACAACACTTTAGCGTGGCTACGTGGCAAAATACCGAACTCCAGCCCAACAGTCCTTGTATTATCACGCCAGTCAAAAATCACAATTACTTTTAGGACGTCGTTGTCGTACCAGAGTGCGGGGTTGGCAGCCATGTATGTACTATCCCATTTAGTGCATGCCAAGGTCAATATTTGACATAATGTACGCTCTAGGCATATTTGTAATGATAATGTTAAACCCTTAAGATGAAACCCTGAGTTTGAAAGGTGAAAGCGGCTTTGTGAATTTTGCACAGGGGGGTGGGAACTGTGCAAAGAACATACCGGGTCAAGATGTACACCTGCGTTATATATACTTGCCCACAACAGTCATTGAACAGAAGTTGAATAATAGTTTGCCTTACACATTGAAAGCATGATGACTAATCAGTGTGCTCGGCACCTCAAGTAGATATAAACGTTCATCGTATTATAATCGAGTGTGATAATTTTGACATACATAACTCAGTTAAAGAATCAGTAGGTACCACACATGTATGTTCGATCAATGCAGCGTTTTTATTGTTGTAAAAATGTTAGTCCCAGATAAGTGAGTTCATGAATCACGCACAGTCAATAGCAGTTGGGTGAGATCTTTAAACGCCTAATTATTCGGTTAAATAATGGGGAGTGTGCGTATGGGGTCGCGTGCGTGCGTGCGCGTGAGAGAAAGTTACATCTAGCATAGGAAGTGTTGTAAACATATCTAAATCTGGCCAGTTCATCAAATGTTATTAACACGAGCAGCACAACTCACACATGTTCAAACGGCCCCCCTTTAATTTAACATCAGTGGACAGGTTCCTACTTACACAACGATGTCAGCAACTGAGTTTGCATTTGTACCCTGTTAGAGTATATGTGACCTTTAAACAGCCGGGCTCACGCATGCAAACATATTATGTTACACACATGTCAAACAGAGCAGCTTACACACATCGGTGCAAAAAGTGTAGATGATACATATCACATGTCAAACAGCCGAACTCACACAGATTTAAGAACAGGTTAGCTGACACTTATGGCAAACAGTCCAGTTCACAGATATTTTACAATCGAGCCTACAGATATGTCAAACAACCCAGCTTTCACATATTTAGGAACGGCTTAGCTGACACACATGGGAAACAGTCCCACTCACACATATTTAAAAACAGTTTAGCTGACACATGTGTCAAACAGCCCAGCTCACACATATTTAAGAACAGTTTAGCTGACAGATATGTCAAACATCTTAACTCGCAAACATCTGTGCAAATATTTTAGATCGCACGTATGTCAAACAGCTTAGGTCACACATATCTTAAAACAGTTTAGCTGACAAAATACAGGGCTTTGCGAATTGTACAAGGAACATACCGGTTCGAGATGTATCGATGCTTTATGTACTCACCAACAAGACTCATAGTTTGTCTAACACTGAAAGCATTGTAACATGTGTTATATTTGGGATTAGACTTCCTTAGTAAAGTACAATTTCTAGTACTTCTTTGAGTTGAGTCCCATCCGGGATTCGAAGCCACATCTTAAGAGTCAAGCACCTAATCTCCAGCACACAAAGTCAGCCGCCTAACCCGCTCAGCCAAAAGCAACATGTTGCTGAAACAAGCTATTTCATGGCCTGCAGATTTTCCTCGCTGTAAAATATGTGTTGTGTTTAATATTGACGGCTACTCGTGAATAACACCCCCCGTGCATAGGGGCAGTTAATTTTTTGCCCTTTGGATGTTGGTATGCAACGATGTTACGTTTCGCACCTGTACATGCGCATTAATCAGAACCCTTTGGCCAATTGCCAGCATCATTCAAACCTTACGCACGCGACAAGAAGCCGGTGATTCTATTGGGCGTTTACCACGATAGCCAAACGCTGCCTGACATTACAGTTTAGACATATGTTGTCTTTTCTAATAGTCGGAGGATATTAAACCCATAGTACAAGTTGTACCTGTATGGATTATGGACTTGTTCATGGCGATCAGACTATTTACGATAGAGCCTCCACACGCTGGACCTCTGTAAGCTTATTGTGCTTTGTGGATATTCTGAATTATCTGCTGGAAGTGTATTTCTACGAATGGTGAGTACACGATGACATGTACTGTTAACATATATGAAGTAGCTATATACTCTTGAAGTGGAGGTTCCACTAATTCATTTGCAGGGTTAGGCGAAGAAAAAAAGAAGTGGTCAGTGTCATGTGATCTCATCAATTAGAATGAAAGATATACCCACACCTTTATGTCCCTTTCTGTAACGGGCAGGTATTTGTACCGGGGTTCATTTAGACAAGGCATTCGTGTGCATCCCTGACAAGCATGGGGTGAGTTGATCTAGATACACATGTACAGTACCGTTTCGCTGCCATGGAGACTATTGGTGACGATACACAACGGTCACGTATGAAGTATTCGTTCAAAACAAACTTCACGCCTGTTGTGTGATCACACGTCAATACCATCACTGATATCTGATAATTTTTTAATCATACGAAACAACCCAATTATTGATGAAAATTTGTCGAATACCACTATCAATGTCTGTGTACGATGTACAGTGTTGAAAAGCAGAATATACCAACGCTTATTTCTTTCAAAGCCGGGACGTTATAAACTATTTACGTACATATTCAATGTATAAAAAGTACGAAAATCGATTCAATAATTATTTATTTCTGTCGTCTGAACCTCACACTCTGCTGTCCCAAAGGAGATTGGATACAACAAATTGACGTTTCAATGGCAGACGCGTTCATTTCTATCAACACAGAATTCCGTCGTATTTAGCCCAATCCTCACATGACAAAAGGTGGCATAACGGTGTAACAACGGTGCTATTGCATGATATAGTACTGAACTACAAACACGGGATAAGGAGTCATTGATTTACTATCACAGTGTGTGCTACTGTCAACGCTCGCTTTCGTAGTCGGACAGTCTCCGTCAACGTGTGTGAGCAGCCGCGCCCCCAACAAAGTGTGATCACCACGGTGTGATATCATCTTCCCACAGTCACGTCCATGTGTCATCGAGAATAGTAGGTATTAAACTACATTGCTTCTATTAATCACGGCATATGAGTTATGGAGAAGTCTGAGTGATAAGTTGGATTTAGAAACAGGGTGTTCACAGTAAACACATAGCCTTTTGGCATAGTTATAACTCGTCACTATTCTGTTTCTGAAGGTAACACCGCGAGCAAGGGCTAAGGCGAAGGACTCGGGTGTAGGGGTTTACACTTTCATCCCAAACTGCGGAGTAATGATGCAAGAAATACCCAAGAGAATTGAATAACATTGGGATTCGCAATATCGATATGATAAAGTAGTCGCGGAAAAAAACAAATTTGCACATGAGAGAGGTAGAGAAGGTAGTCATTTGCCGAGGACTTAAATTTAGTGACATGTATCTTGAATTTATAACAAGGTAAGAGATTCAGTTCACTCCATATGTAGGACCACTCGGTTGAGTGACTTAACGCAACTTTGAACAGTAGCTCAGACTCGTCAATGTGTCCAAAATTGCCGGTTTGTTTGTTTGAAAATGGATTCGCACTCCTTCAAGAGTGATTACTGTACAAACAACTATGGTCATAAGGAAGTGCAAGTGTTAAGATACTCTCAAAACATTAATTATAATATCAACATTGACTGACTCTACTATATATAATATCTAACAATTTATGCAATCGGAAATTAAAAATGAAGTTCTCTACTTTTTTAAAGAGTATATGACCACAAAGATCTTAGGATTTAAGTATAATGAGAGAACTCACGTCTGTTAACTGGAAGCTGACATTTCTACAGATATATTGCATGACGAGCGTCTTGTAAATAAGTTCAAATCTTTTTTTCTCTTTTTTTTTATTATTCATTCAACTCAGTAGACAGTTACACAAATAAATGATGCAACAGCACAAGTACATAATAAGACAAAAGTTCATATGGATAAAAGTTATACATACTGGATATATGGCAGCAGTGGTGTCCAATTTCTGTCAAATGGTAACATTTTATTATTCTTAGTAGCAATAAACTTTTCAGTTTTGAAAATATCACCCAGTATTTTTAGAAATGCGTCCAGTGATAACTTGGTGTTTTTAATACTTGATACATGAATGTATTTTTTACCAGCAAGAAGTATAAAGTTCATTAAGTCAGTATTATTTCCGCCAATTAAGACTGTATATTTTGTCAGGGTAAATGTTTCTGTTGTTTTATTGTAAATATATTCTTTCAGTTTCAACCAGAATGTTTTCACACATTCACATTCCCAATAAATATGTATCAAATTTTCAGACACTAAGTTACAAAAAGAGCAAAGTTCATCATCAACTAGTTTCATTTTCAGTAATTCTTTTTTTTTGTGTATATAATATTGTGAATAAATTTAAATTGAAAGTCAATCAATTTAGTATCTTTGTGCATCTTGTATAATTTTTAAAAACATGTTCCCATGGGATTACAGTGTCAAAGAGTTGTTGCCATTTTTCACATGTAGAAGGGAAATTTTCAGTACTTATAAGCTTATCATAGAAATATCTTGACCTCTTTGGTGCTGAAAGTAAACATATCAGTGAAGTGCTGAGGTAGTGATTATGAACAATCAATAGATTATTTCTAATAGTATCTTTCCATTTTCTTGGTATATTTGAAAGAACCTGGTAGTAATCAAGAACTGTGCCTTTGATTTTGTAAGTTTTCTTAAGTTCATTAAATGACAAAATACCTTGATCATTACACAAGTCTCTTATAGAGTGAATACCCTTAAAATACCAATGTCTTATAATAAAATTACTATTTTGGAATTGATGGTTGAACCAAAGGGGTTCAGATAAGATTTGATTAATATCTGTAAAATCAATTTTATGTGTTCTATAAAATATTCCCCATGCTGCCAACACATCTTTCCAATAGGGATTAATTATTTTCACATAATTTTCAATGTTGGCTCCAAGCAGAAATATATCCTTGAATGGAAAGGTATTAGGGCTAGTGTTTTTATTTTGGAGATATTTATTTTATACTGACAGTTTTAATGAGTTTATGAATACCTCTACATTAACCATTCTGAGTCCCCCTTCTTCATATTTTCTAATAAGTGTTGTTCGCTTTATCTTATCGCGCTTATCATTCCAGATGAATTTATAAAATATATCGTTTAATTTATCAATGAATTCTTTTGGAGGATTTGGGAGTGAAGTGAATATATGCACTAATGATGAGAGTGCTAAAGTTTTAACAACCGTTATTTTCCCTAATAATGTCAAATTTCTTTTTCTCCAATTCCCTAGAGTTCTATTAATAATTTCTAGTCTTTTTCTTGTATTAATTACCCAAAGATTATTCAAGTTAGGATTAAGCTTTATTCCTAGTACATCAAAATCCCCACTGTGCCAATCAAGCTGAAGATCCTGACATAACATCATGTTACTAACTTATTTGAAATAAGTTCAAATCTGATGCAATCAAAATCATGCAGTTGTGAGAGTTGAGGTGTATTTTACGCCTCATCGGTATGATCTCAGCCACAAAGCGACAAGACAAAGTCTGCGTTCGCACACGTTTTAAGTGCTGAGTTTCAATGCTTTTTCAATAACGTATTTATTCATTAATATGAAATATACCTATTTCTAAAGTAGTTCCAGGCATTCTGTGCTTAACGCCACACTCATGTATCTAAACACATTCAATACTTTCATTGCCATAATCACCAAATTTCTGCAACATGAATTGTAATCAGTGAATGACATATTTGAACAAAGCAGAACTGCAGATGTTGCCAACTTGCTTTCAAACAAATTTACATGAAACAGTAATGGCTTTCTGTCTAGTGATGCTGGAAGAGTTAGATTTCTGGTCACAACAAGCAAGTAAGGGTTTGTCCTATGTATCTGGTGATTTTACACTTCCTGTTACAGTGTCAGTAAATGTACCATATGTCACAAGAACGAAGTATACCGATATTTCTTAATGGTTACGTTGAGTTATTCAGACTGACAATGATCTCACACCTTGCATAGAAAAATAGTTCCACACAAATGTTTTACACCGTTTTACACATCATCAGCAAACATAAACAAATATAAATGACATGATCGATATGTTCACTGTCGTCCTTCTTTCCACTGGAGTACACACATGTAAGAAAGACCTGTCCCGCATTAGAGAACAAAGTACTTTGACAGGCAGTTAGAGCTTCTACATCCCGAGAGCATTTATTGCACAGATAATAGTTCACATCCTTCCATATAGTTCAACTTCAGTATATAAGTTGTGGGGACACTGGTATTTTCAAGATTACATTTGGTCACAATATGGTTCTGTGACGTCCTCCTCATTACATTGTGTATAGTTGTTTAACAGTGCAACCGAAAAACTTATGCAAGATGTTAAGTGTAGCCAGTTGAATAAGTAAAACGTGTTCTACATATAACAAGTCAAGCATAAAAATCTAGGTTTTTGTGTTAAAATGCTGAGTTCAAAGAATCATTTACCACAGTAATCGGGAGCATATCAAATGACTCAAACCATTGGCATTAATAACATCGTGGTTGCGTTTGATTCTTGGTTTGAAATATTATATCGCTAATGGCGTGTAAGACGTTATTCATCTAATCGTAATCTATGTTAAATCGGAAATCTCCATGTTAACAGGTAACAATAGAAAACTGTAACAAACACGCTCGCGAAGGCGTGGAGCCATAAGAACGCATTCACATTATCTGCATCAGAATAATCAATTCCCTGAATCGAAATCTTCTTTGAATGTCAGCGAGCATTCATGCTTTTCCTAAGGCCTGAATGATCTCCAATAAATAAATGTGTGAATGGTCATGTCATCAGACGTGTGGTTTTGCATGGTGTTTAATCCGATGATGACTCGCGCAATATGTGGAATGAAAATATAACTTTTTAAATGCTTAAGTCCAAGACGTCCGTGGCAATTGGTATAAAACAGCTGTTCCAAGTCCTCATATCAAATACTTATATAATAAGTACACATATTACAGATGGGATATCCGCGTTTGGAATTAGAAATGTACGCACTACTAGACGACTGGGGGTGAGAAAATAAGCACTATTTCAATTTCTATTTTGAAATTAATCCATTCGCACATGTTACGTTAAACATCAGTGCTATTTTCCTAACCCACGATGCCGTTATTACAAGTTAGCCTACTGCAATATGTTGCGCTCTGTTTTTGTATTGGAAAATGGCTTTATTCAGTATTAATCAGTCATGCACATCTCTGTTTTATTGTACTGTATCTCAAAGGCAACGTATATGTCAACACATAATTCCTGTTCATGTCATTGAATAATATGAGTATACATTTAATGCTGATTGATACTTATGAGTTTTCATGTACGTTCATTTGACTACGCGTATGAGAAATTACGAGCAATTTGCTCGATGGCTTTCCATTTTCATCCATGGATTAAAATAATGTTTTGTAAACTGAAACGTTATGGTACATAACTTCAAAACGTTTTCCATACTTTCTCAGTCCTCTATGGTTTCAGTTATATAAAGCTGGCAGGGATACTCTACAACAGGGATAGGTCACTCGCTTGCTTTCTTTACCATTTGTACTAATTAACGTGTGCCTCGTCATGCTCCAACGCACAGAGTGACTTGGCTCGTTCCCAGCGCAACTTCAGTTGTGCTTAACAGAACTTCAGCTAGTTTATTGTATCAGTCGGAATTTTACAATGAATGAATGAATTATAGTAAGTATTAAGAGCAAGAATTATGTGAATGAATGAAAGGAATAATGAAAAAGAACTGAAGAAAGAAGTACATATGTAAACGAAAGAAAGAATAAATGATACACCGCGGCCTTCCCTCAAATGGACATTAACAAAATGTTAACTGACACTGTCACACACTGCCCTCAAAAATAAAGTGTAAAACTGTCACAAAGCGTTCTAAAACACCTTTCCAGTTTTGTCAAATAAAAAGATCAACAAGAAAGAAAGAAGTTATGGAACTATAACCCTCAAGCATCAATGGCGAATCAGATCAGATGGACAAAATGTCATATTTTTCACACACCTCAAATACACCTAACATTCTTTCTTAGATAATGAAACTATCACTATTACTTGCAAATATATTTCACCTGATAGTATATTCCCCCCACATGAATTACAGGTGTATGTGAAAGATGTTTTTGAAGAAATAACTAGAAACACTCAAACAATGGCGTGTAGCATTTCGGCGACAGATCGATGAAATGTCATATTTTTCACACACCTCAATTACACCCTAACAATTTTTTAAGTCATAAAGCTGTCACTATTACCTGCAAATACCTTTCAACTAAAGGTAAGTTTTCCATCTAAAAATTAAACGAATGCGTGAAAGAAGTTTTTATCGGCACAATTTAGTCAACTGCGCGGTGAATCGAGAATAGAAGCCAGTGAGGTACAACATACCGACTTGAAACTTTACTACAAATCTACTGTCCTAAAACGGGCCCTAATATCAATTATTTGACTTAAACTAAAGTGACAAAATAGTTAACCTGTCTTCTACATGTAGGGTTTCAGTTGTTACAACACTCAGCGAACTTAATCAGCTGAAAATAAACCATGCTCAATTTTAAATACTATGCTGCCACCATACTGGCTACACAGGTTACGTAACGAATCGAGACATACGTTCAGCGGCTTTTCGTGGAGTTTCTTCTCCCCCTCTATGTAGGCTCCCTCTTCTTTACTAACTTCATATGTGTACCTGTTCTAACAAATTTAGTCTTCTGCATCAGCACAAAACTACCTCTGTAATAAACAAGCTTCCAACGAATCGACGGATGAAACGAGATGTTTTCGGGTCCTTTGAGACTAACAACTAGCCCCTGAAACGGACATATTTGTTTTAAAAAAGCTCACTATAAAAACATAAAATATAATTAAATGGACCATAGAGCTATAGCTATAAAGAAATCTACACCCTCCTCATTTTCTAGCCTTGTGTGAGTCGTCTTGGATAAATTAGCTTCAGGGTCTGTATGACAAACTTGTGTCTTGTCCACATACTCTGGTTTTTTTCGTGGAATTATTTGTAACGAACTACGGTTATAGCAAACTACAATCAACGATCCCTTTGAGTTCGTGAACGCCGTATTTCATTGTACTTAGAATACTTCAGAAAACATTAACTTTGCCAAGTGACTCAAGGCGTTACTTTGTCATGGTATTTCATACACCACTTGACAAATAAGTAATACTATGTTTAATCTCTTTCGTGTGCAATTCCCACTGCAACTTTAACGAGTTTATGTCGATACATCTACGAATAAGTATTTCTGTCCATAACAAAGGCTTCAAATTTGTTTCAGGATATTGTAACTTTGCAAAAAGAAAACGGAGATTGTCAGTTCAGGAAATATCAGTGTACATGTACATCGTTACGTATACGATAATTATGTGACTATGGATATGTTTAAGAGGCACATACTAACTTTTTTCAATGTCCCATTACGAATTAGCATCTAACGCATGCTGGTCAGCTGCCGTGGAACGATCGCATAATCAAGGTCTGCTGAACACCTGCTGACACGTGTTTGTATAGTTTGTAAAGGAACGTGCTGAGGGATTGTGTTACCTGTTTACAAAGTAATCGGCAATCGTTCACTCCCTTTAATATCAAGACTATCCATAATGTTATTCAGGATTTACGGTTATACCGACAGTAGTCGAGGAAATATTGTAAGGATGAATCCCACCGACAGGGCTTTATGCTTTGTGTATTCAAATGTCAAAAACGTTAGTTCATATCTTTTAACATTTCTCTCCTGGACAAACAATGACGCATTCCGTTCCATACAGTTGTCAGTTGCAGGTAACAATACACGTTTCATGGCCTTAAATGTACAGCAGTCCCCCGGCTTTGTTTACAGATGTTATGTCTGAACACTGTGATAAAGTTACGAATATAACTGTGGTATACGTATGTATTGTAATGTATTGGCATTTGATAGAATCTAGCATGATGTTTACAACGTCATGGCTCATCTGATTTTATTTGTTGGGTTCTCGATGTCAGTCTTCTTTATAGGGTTCCATCAAAATAGAAAATGTTGTTCAAAGCGGTGTTAGATCAAATGAGATTGTGCATATGAATGATTGATATAAATCATGATGATCATTACAAACAGTATTATGTATTTCAATGTGAAGCCGTCTTTGAAATTCAATACTCACTCACGTTACTTCACACGAATGTCTCTGACAATAAGATATGTGGAAAATGTTTATCTTTACAGAAAATATCATAGACTGATAATATTGCATGCCATACAATATACAACACATAGTCGTGAACAGTTACATATCAGAAAGGACGTTTCAGCAGTATTGTTCATCATATTCGAAGCCAAGATGGAGACAAACAGTCTAAAATAAAATAAAATGTACAAGAATGTGTGGGTGTAACAGAATTTTCTTGCATTATCTTTACAAGAAAACTGAGGTGTGTTTTAACCGAGATATTGATTGGATGTAAATACATGTAGGGAGTTTCGTATTTGACTACGGATTGTCAATATATATTACACTGATCACAATTATGCACTTTACACAAGTTTGCAATTTGTTGAGCATTCAAAGTTCATTGCATACATGATGTGCACGAAACAGACAAATACTTCTCTTCAATCTGATGATTCATGTGTGTATCTTCCGATATCACACCGTAGTGAAATTCACCTCGTTTTAAGGTACACAAACACTTACTTTGCATTTCTCAAATTACTTACAGTACTTACTACACCTGTTTTTATAGGGATATCTAATGCCAGTTTGAACACCATGTTAAGTCACCTACCTGTGTGTTAGTGACAAAGGGTAATCAAGAGACTTCTCAGAAGTCCTACGTAATGAACTCCGAGGAAGTGCTCAACATCTAGAAGTATACACAATGGGGGAACATTGGTGCACCCTGCCTAGAAGCTCCATACTGGCCAATTCCGCTCCCACAGCAATAAAAATAGTGTTTTCCGCAAAACTATATTGGACCACTTTTCGTCTACCAACGCAAATTAACTCAGATTAGAGCTATGCGGGTGTAATGATACAGAAAAAAATGCCAGGAACCACGCCATCGTGCGAAGCCTATGCCGAGATCCGATCGGGTTGTTTATCCCTTCGGGAAGCAAAGAGGAAGTACCACATATTTCAATCCCGATATACAAGAATCCGAGGTCATGCTGGAGAAATGTCCCCGTGTACTACTTTCTGGCCGAGAGAAACAACCATGCCTATTCGTAACCCCATTATGTAGACTACTCGTTTTATGCACTCGGTTTACACCCTGTACTGAACTGACGTGCTTGGCTGCTGCGCATATTGTTTGTCATGTAGTGAAAGCACCTGAATGCAGGTTGTGGATCAGATATTATGAGGCATATGATTGTGACGATTGAGACCAAGGAAATGTGATTGTGAAACGGAATACAGAGGTTTTATCAGTGTCACACAGGCAATGGAGACCGCTGTGGGCAGGATGCCATCATTAACTGTGACAGTAGAGCTCAAACTATGGAAGGTGATTGAGAGATGGATATCAGTAATCGTATCAGTTTTGATTGTAATGATCAATGGTATCCATACTGTGGTCGGTTTTAAGGCGATAATTCAGTTTGCATTAAGTACAACTTCACTGCATATCTGAAAAGAGCGTACTTTTGAAATAATAGAGGCTGAAGGCAGGGGGATCCTATCTCACCCATCATCTTTTTTTTGTTTTGCTTGTGGCAGAGAACTAACGGGACAGGACTGGCGTGTTCTGTCACGAGTGTTTTCTTTTATCTGATGTGATCCATTCTCATAGTATTCCACCGATGTTCTTGCCTTAGCGTTGTATTCAGACACTTTGTTCATATCGCCATGATTTTAGTGATTTCTTTAACTTTAAAACACGCGGATAGTTTTAGGAAGTGAACTCAAGTGAAGTTGACGTGATATTTTATTGATCGTTTGCAGGAGAAATTACACATGAACAAGAATCTTCGTGGATGATGACTTTGAAGCGGTCATGGCAAGAAGGGAAGATGGACTGGTGCGTGGATTCAAAATGTTCTTAGGTGAGCTAATACCATATTTTAAGAAATTAGGTTATTTATATAGTAATTCCTTAAATAATTGTTTATTGTTGAGATCGGGTGGTTAAGTTCGGTGCCTTTGATGCCACATGTCATTGTATCCCAACTGACTAGATCGAAGTTCCTGCTGTTGGTCACTGGACTGCCTGGTCCTGGTTCGATTAGTTACGTGTCGCCGCACTAGAGCTGGAATATTGTTCACTGCGGCGTTAAACAAGAAACAAAGGTACCCGATTCACTATTACAGAAAATAAAAGTAACGTGCTGAAACAGGTAAAGACGACACATATTCAATATGTTTCGTGTGGATTTCATGTAGGGGATTTCAAAAGGGGTTGATGACATGTGTCGCCAGAAATGCCATCAGTTAGTCTTCATCACGTCTCAGTTACAGCCTGTCAGAACTCTACCTGACGATGTAACAAGCTAAAGTATTGAAAAAGGCATTTTTTAAATTCGGAATTTTCTTGACAATGTATAGGTTTATGTATTTGTAAAAATCTTAGCATATTGTATAATTCTTAGTATATTGTATAATTCTTAGTATTTTGTATAATTCCTAGTCACGAACGTCTATTAGCTCTCAAATAAATCCATTTAATCTTAGTTCAGTTCTTTAAACCCAATAACACTTTAAAGATCTAATCTGAATCGATTCAAATTGCCACAGCCCAGGGCAGATGAACCAGTATATCTGACACTTTGTTTCAACTATTCCGGTTGGTATTGTATATCAAGTGAAGCTGTCTGATATTGAAACCATCCGCCCTTATCCTGACATGCACTTTCGAACATTTTTAAATTACACGCTATTCATTATGCGATACTCGTTCTAACGCAAAAGGTAGCTCGTAACTGCGATAGCTCCGCCATGAGCCCATAAATCCAACCTGCGCTAGGCTGTAGTGACGCCTTAGACACAAACACTAGGTATAGCTGAAGCTAACCTCTCTCAGTAGATAGTTTTACATAAGTTGTTACATGTCGATGCCCAGATTGAAACGATATGTTAAGCCCAAACCCTGCATGCTAAAGAATGTAGTCTGAAACTACCTAAGAGATGTTAACAGATAGCAATTTATACTCCAAAAATAAAAAAAATAATTCACAATCAACACATATTACGACAATGACAATACAATTACAATGTCCAAATAAAAATACAATAGCAGTTGTAATGGACAATAAAGTCAGCGATAATGACATTCACCAACCAACAACAAGTCACAGTTCGAAATGTGTGATATTCATCTTGGACTTCATCACACTCGAGCTGATTTTGAAGAAATATGACATTACACTCGTACACATCTGCGCCCTTCTATATAATGGATTCCAGAAAATGTGCTTCATATGTTGGAGTATATATTAGATTATTCTGACAATTAGAAATTCGGCAGATACAAATTGGTGCCACTGAGAAAGTGTAATCCCAGATTTAACATATGTTAAAGAACATGATAGTTCACGTGAGCATTCAAACTGTCATTTTTTACATACTTATCAGGTAAGAAAGCCAACAATGCCCACGTGAGTGGCGCTTACTCAATTTCTCTCATAACACAGTCTACAAAAAGTAGAGATGCGAGGTCAACATACGGGCGGTAGGTCACCCAGGTCACGAGATGACCTGGACACGTCATTCCCTTACTAGAGACGAGCGAGTCAAGACGTGTTGCTTGGCCGCTCTACTGGATTCTAGTTAAGTGTGTGCTTTGTTTATTGCATTTTTCTATCTCTCTCTCTCTCTCTCTACTATCATCATTCTAGTCGCTTTTAGGTGTTTTTCGTTATCTGCGACTAGCTGATTTTTTCTTTCTTGCCAGCAGTTTGTGGGTCGTCGGCCGTCGTCCCACTTGCACGTGCTTCACGGGTGTCCCGATTGTGTCTCGGTTCACGCTTGTGTGGCTCGTGCACTCGGACCCTTGTCGGGCTTCCGCGTTACTCGCTGGTGCCTTCCGCCTTGACGGAGAGGCAGAGGACAGGCGAACCCTTCGCCCGAGCGGACCTTTCGTTAGGGGTTCCTTAACAATCGTTCACCTGCGCCTTTGTGCGCAGTAGCGGAGGTCATGCGGACCCTCCGCCTAGGCGGACCCTTCGCTAGGAGATTCTTCTGTCGTTCCCCTCAACCCCTGTGTGGTGTAGAGGAGCATTGGCGGACCTTTCGCCTTGACGGAGAGGCGGAGGACAGGCGAACCTTCCGCCTGGTCGGACCATTCGCTTGTGACGTGCCTATCCTCCTCGGATAGGAGTTTACTCTGCCGTCACCCCTCGGCAGCGTACCCTGTCGTGCGTTCCACCATGGTATTCGCCTCCTTCTGCACTCAGTGCGGCACTAGGAAGTCGGCTAAGTGGGATCCTCACACATTGTGTAGGCTTTGCAAGAGTCCCTGCGCTGCGGATAACACTTGTGCAGAGTGTGAGGTCCTCTCTGAGCGGGACTTTCGTCAGTACCTGGCAGTACTTATGAAGAGCGAGAGGGAGTCTCATCGGAAGAAGGCAGCGCCTTCCGCAGGTTCGCCAGTGTCTTCGGCGTCATCTAGACGATCGGTGCCTCGCTCTCCCATCCGCCCTCCTTCTCCCTCCGCATCAGAGGAGTTAGTTATTCACGAGGAGGCGGAGGAGTTCGACTCTCAGTCAGGAATGGAGTCGGACCCCATCAGGACTATGCCAGAGGGGAGCGCTACTCGCTCCCGTTCCGTCTCTCCCTCTCGGCCCCTCCTGAGGGAGGACGTAGCCGTATCACCGGAGGGGAGGAAGGAGAAGAAGAGAAGGAAGGAGAAAAAAGCGAAGAAGTCTCGTGACAGGGAGCAGGTTCGCTCAGAGAGGCTTCTGCTTTCCGTTAAAGGGTTAGTGGAGTCCATCCTTGATCAACGCCTTGGTCCGCCCACATCGGCACGTTCCGCGGAACCCTCCTCTCTGCTCCGCCTCCGGAGGCGGACGCCTGTTCACTCCCCGAGGCGCTCTGCTTCTCCCAGGTCCTCCCCATCTAGGGAGTTCATTAACACAAGAGACCCTCCACTTATTCCTATCCTCCCGGAGGAGGTGGGGGATGACAGCGACCCTGTCCTTCCAGAGCCTAACCCTCCAGTCTCTGACTCTGCGTCTAGACTGGAGGCAATTGCGGAATACACCGGTGTGGTGTTGGCGGAGGTGGACGATCAACCTTCTGCCGCTTCTAGGGCGACAGGCGAGTCTTTCTGCCCTGAAGACTGTGTTCTCTCCTCTCGGAAAGTCCGCCCTCCGCACCGCTTCCTTGAAGCAGCCGCTAAGGAACTGAAGGAGGCTGTTGCCACCGCCGGACCAGGTCGCCTTACCCCTCAGCTCCTCCTCTCAGACAAACAGAGGATCAGGCTTCCAGTGGCGAACTCGCCCATTCCTTTAGATCCTCCCTCCTTGGATCCCGATATCTCTCGTGTTGCTTCTGCTGGGGTACCCCACAAGGTGTCAATCACCTTATCCATTTGGACAAGGAGGCCAGATCCATTGTGGGGCTGAGCAACTATGTTGCTCACGCCTGCCAAGCTATGGCCACTTTCGCCAAGGAGGCAGGGATGGAACAGGGTGAGGAACCTCTGTATAGGGCATTTGGAGCGGTAGCTGGCGGAGTGGCACAAGTCACCCTGTCGGCTGCTAGGATTTCAGCTGCCATTACCAACCTCAGACGGGAAGGCTTCCTGGGGCGCACTAATCTCCCTGCGGAGATTAGGGACTCCCTCTGTCATGCCTCAGTGTCGGCAGACACCTTGTTCGCGGGGGAAATCCCAGAAGCTCTCCGCACTCGCCATGAGATCCAGCAGCAGGACCTAACCAATCGGATCATGACGGGTGGCGGACCCTCAGCAGGCTCCACCCCCCGCAAGCGTCAGGGAGGTCCTCCAGCAGACCAATCCACTCCTAGGAAGCGGACAGGGAAGGTGGACTTTCGGTTCGGAGGTCGTGGCCGAGGACCCACGAACCAGTCCAACCAGCCCAGCCAGGCTAACCAGGGATTCCAAACCCCCAGTAAGGGCACTCCGCGGAAGCGGAACAAGGGCAAGTGGACGTCCAAGAAGAAGTGACTCTTGGTGCCCGCCAATCCTTCCGCCACCTATCATTCCTCCATTCGACGGACCCGTTGGCGGCCGCTTGAGCGTCAGCTAGGACTAGACCCATTCGTGTGTCGGATCCTGGAGCGTGGCTTCCGCATCCCGATCTCCTCTCCGCCCCCCCTAACCTGCTGTCCGGTGGAACGTCCGATGGACTCGGTCAGGTTCCAACTCACCCTAGAGCAGGTGGAGTCTCTAGTCTCCAAGGGGGCAGTTCAGGAAATCCCCCTCCAGGATCTGACTCCCGGGTTCTATTCCCCCGTTTTTGTCAGGCCCAAACGCAACTCGGGGAAATGGCGGCTGATTCACGACTTGAAGGAGTTCAACTCCTCCTACCTCGAACAGCCGCCATATTTTCGACTCTTGACTGTTCCATCAGTCATGCGGTTACTGGAGCCCTCGGACTACATGGTGTCCCTCGACCTCCAGGATGCGTACCTGCACATCCCCATTCACTTGGCGGATTGCAGGTACCTCCGTTTCGTCCTGGGGGGCAGGCACTTTCAGTGGAATGTCCTCCCGTTCGGGATTTCCTCTGCCCCATGGCTGTTCACTCGTGTGACCCAACCCATCGTCCAGTTCCTCCACGAACTCCAGGTCCAATTCCTTATGTACCTGGACGATGGGTTCGCTCACAACCCTTCGCCCTCCATTCTCGAGGCGCAACGGGACCTCGTCATCCACCTCCTTCGACGCCTAGGGTGGCTAGTGAACCTGGAGAAGTCGGACCTGGTACCAACCACCTCTCTCCAATACCTAGGTGCCATACTGGATACAGTAGCCTTCAAGGCTTTTGTACCCAAGGAGCGGATGACCAGGCTAGCGCCCCTGATGACTCGGGCACTATCAGAGCCCCTGTCCCTCAGGCAGTGGCAGCGGATATTGGGCCTCCTGACGTCAGCCCAGGACCTAATCATAAGGGGGAGGCTGATGCTCCGACCTCTTCAGGTGTTCCTCAACGAGCAGGGAGACCCACTGTCTTCACCCAATAAGTCTCCCACCTCACCTCAGACACTTCCTCACCTGGTGGCAAGTGGACGACAACGTCCTCAAAGGAGTTCCCCTAAGGACACCTCTCCCGACCAGTCACCTTTTCGTGGACGCCTCCACCCAAGGATGGGGCGCTCACTTGGGGTCGGACCAGACGGCAGGTACCTGGTCGGCAGCACAGCAGGACCGGCACATCAATGTGCTGGAGTTGGACGCCGTACGACTTGCCATCCTCCATTGGTCCGTTCCCCTCAGGCACCAGACCTTACTGGTCCACACGGACAGCTCAGTCGCAGCCTGGACGATCAACCGTCAAGGCTCCACCAGAGCCACTCCTCTCCTAGACCTGACCCTCCGCCTGTTCGAACTGGTAGACAGGCTCTGCCTGAGCATCCGTGCAGTTCACATTCCAGGAGCCAAGAACGTCCTGGCAGATGTTCTCTCCCGGCCGGACGCGCCTCCTTCGACAGAGTGGCAACTGAACCCGCGGACGTTTCAGTCCCTCTGTCTCCAGTTCGGCAGGCCCATGTTGGATCTGTTTGCCACCAGGCTGAACTGCCAGCTCCCGATCTATGTATCCCCCGTGCCGGACCCAGCGGCCTGGGCCGTCGATGCACTGTCGTTAGAGTGGGAAGGGATGGACGCTTATGCCTTCCCTCCCCCAGCAGTTCTAGCACAGGTAGTGGCCAAGCTTCAGACCACCAAGTCCATCAGACTGCTTCTGGTGGCTCCCATGTGGCCTGCCCGGCCCTGGTTTGTTCCCCTTCGCAGACTCTGTCTGCAGGATCCCGTTCAGATCCCTCACCGGAGGGACCTTCTCATAAGCAAGCCAAGCGGCCGTGTTCACGAAAACCCTCAGGTATTCGATCTGCACGTTTGGCTTGTATTCAAAGGGGGCTCAGGAACAGTGGATACTCCAAGCGAGTAGCCTCGGCCTTGGCTTCCTCACAGAGGAAAACCACGCAGAAGCTCTACGACTTCCAGTGGGGTTCCTTTTCCTCCTTCTGTGAAGACAACGGCGTGGAGGCCGGTTCTGCCACTCTTCCCCAGATAGCTGATTATCTGGTTCACTTGCGCAACGTTCGAGGGCTCAAGGCCTCCTCCATTAACACCAATCTGGCGGCCATCATGTCCGTTATAAGGAAGAGGTCGCCGGGACTGGACATTTCTGTACTGAGGGAGCTCATCAAGTCTTTCCGACAGGCGGAGGGTCGGCGCAAGCCGAGGGCTCCTGAGTGGGATCTGGCAGTGATCCTTATGAGCCTCTGGAAGAGGTTCCCCTCCTCCGCGTCACGGTGAAGACCACCTTTCTAGTGGCCATGGCCTCGGCGGCCCGAATATCGGAGCTTCACGCTCTTCAGGCGGATCTCCTGAGATTTGAGGCCACGGATGGAGGATCTGCGTCCTTGGGCCTCGCCCCCGACTTCGTTTGCAAGAACCAACAGGCAGACGAACTGGGACGTACCTTCCACATCCCTTCCTTAGGGCCGTTGGTAGACCCGACGGAGGAGGGAGCACTCTCTCTCTGCCCTGTCAGGGCTCTCCGAGTGTATACCGACCGTACCCGCTCCCTTAGGCGGGGGCGGCGGAGGCTCTTCCTCCCTCACTCCCAGAGGAGCAAAAGGGAGATTGATCGGAGAGCTCTTGGGGTATGCCTTCGGTCGGCCATCATAGAGGCCTACAAAGGCCAGGACAGACCTCTTCCGACTCGAACCAACCCACACGAGATTAGGGCCGTCTCGGCCACCATGGCTTATCACCGCAACATTGCGGTGGCGGACATCATGGCGGGCTGCTTCTGGAAGTCTGGCTTGGTGTTCGCCAACCACTATTTACGAACCCTCTCCAACGAGGATCTGGCGGGCATTTCAAGGCTAGGACCCCAGGTCTTTGCCCAGCAAAGAACGGGGGGTCCTTACCCTTTAATTCGGCGCGGGGCTGCTCCTCTTTAGGCGGCCTACACTCCCCCGCCTCTCGTATGGTGCCAAGCTGGGGACCTCAGCTACACACCCTTTTTGCCTCAAATAAACTTTTCTGTTGCTTCTCTCCACTCCTTCAGTGTTGAGTTGTCTTTTCTCGTGTTGGGTTTCCCTTCCGGGGTTGTCGGCCGATCCCTCCTCCTTATCGGAGATGTCCGGACAGCGGTTGGTGTCCTACCCGCCCTCTAGTGCGGAGGCGGATGCCGGTGGATCGCTCTCCTCAGGGTTTCTTGGTTCCTCTTTACGTAGAGACGCACGGGCGAGGTCTCGCGTCCACGCTCTCAGCCCTCCGCCTCTGTGCCATTCTGGGCATTGTTGGCTTTCTTACCTGATAAGTATGTAAAAAATATAACATTTTTGATTAAATGTCATTTTTCATACTTACCTGGTAGAAAACCAACAGTCGGGAGTTCCCGCCCAGCCTCCCCTCCTGAGGGTTTTGTTGTCTGCCTCGCTGGGTAAGGGAATGACGTGTCCAGGTCATCTCGTGACCTGGGTGACCTACCGCCCGTATGTTGACCTCGCATCTCTACTTTTTGTAGACTGTGTTATGAGAGAAATTGAGTAAGCGCCACTCACGTGGGCATTGTTGGCTTTCTACCAGGTAAGTATAAAAAATGACATTTAATCAAAAATGTTATATTATGGCAGCAATGCTACAACATGCCTTATACATTTGACTGACTCTATACTGCTAATTCATGTATTCGCATCATTATTTTTTTATTGACACCACATTCCATATAGTGCTGTACATGTTGTATACAATGTTTGCAATGGTATATGGGGTTACATTCAACATATGTTATACATACTCACGAGTATCCTTACTATCCTGCGATGTGCAATATTATATTTAATATGTCATAAAGTACGCGTCTTAACAACTTGGCATCATATCATATTGTCTCTATCCCTATGTCTGACCTATTATGCTGTATATTGCATCATGTCCAAACATATCTTATTTCGTGTTGCATTACATCTAATCTATCATGTTCTATAAATAATAGTGCATTACAGCCAGCATATTTTATATATTGGATATACATCTGACATATTATATTGTTCATATCGCCTCCTGTAATATGTCATATTGTTTATTGCGAAAAGCATCCGATATATCGTTATACAGCGGTACACCCAACATACCATGTGCACTTAGTATCACATCTGACATATCATGTTGTATATAGCACACGCGACACAATATATACAGTCAGGTCCAACCAACCGTGTTATACATCGTGTATTATCTGACAGATATTACATATAGGTCAAAAATATGTTACATATAGTAGCACATCTGATATATAATGCAGAGTCTAGCATCAGACTGAATGCGTACTGTATATTTCGCCAACATTTAATAAAAAAGACAAAATACTTTAATAATATAGATGGTGTTAAATACAAATGCAACCTAATAAGCTATGACTTTTACACCCCTTGTATCCCTTGTGATGAGAGAGTCACGGTCAAGCATATCCTTCTTGACTGTGTCGAATTCTCCATCACAAGGGGTAAGTATATACAGTTAAAACAATTAAGGATCTTTTTACCAGCGTTGGATCTCATTTAATTATTGGTTTTTTAAAAGACATTGATTTTTTGGTTGAATTTTGAAAACTTGTTGTGTAAATAGATGTATTTTAATCATTGGAAATTTGGATTAGTAACTTGAATTGTTGCTGGCTGTACCCTCAAAGGGGGTTGAAGTATTGTAAAATTATTGTCCTCCTGAGAGGGTACGTAAGTCCCAAAACATTTCCTGTACGTTTAGACTTCCACTGGTTTTAATCGTAGCATATGTGTATTTTTAATTTTTGGCTAGATGTGTCTAAATTGTTAACAGCTGAGGGGATGATGTAAATCCGACTAGGGTCCATGCAGGTAGCAAAGGCACTATAAGTCCCCATGGTCCCTAGTATGGTGATCTACCTTCAGTTGTTGGCAATCTATAGCCTGATTTTATATTGTATTGTCCGAATAGTGATATTATTTTTAACATTCCATGCTAGTTTTAATTGAAATTGTGATATTCTAGTTGTTTTGCTGTCCTTCGTTGACAGGTTTTTAAACTATACATATATTTCAGTTGAGAATTAAATGCTCTCGTCACGATATGGCGGAGACATTGCCGATGTGACGTTAAACATTAACTCACTCACTTTTACACCCCAAGACGACAGTTTTGTCGAGGAGCTGATAAGATCTCCCTCAACGGCACGCGACTAAACTGCCTATCTTTCGCCTGCGGCTTTCAAATTAGACCCTTTGAAGAGAAACATTGTAAATTGATATGCCACACAAAAAAGTATTTTACAGCTTTTAGAGTAAGATCGTAAAGACTACTATGAAAAAACACAAATGATACACTCATTCTTGTCAAAAGATATGTGTACATTTATATTGATTTATTTTATACTAACAAATCATTCTAATTAATTAATTGTATAAAAGTAACCAGGAGTGAAAAAACTTGGCACTCAAATATACAGCTCCATAAGCACATTGCAATAACCTCCGGTCTGTGATTTAGACTTCACTCTTCACATGTATTTGGCAAACGACTAGTATCGTCATTAGTTCATTTTCAATTCATAAACACATAAATAAGATTATGTTTTTAACATATCTGATAGTTATGTAAACTATTTACTTGCTTTCATTCACAAACCAACATGTTATTATAACCAGTACATTTTAGAAGTAGCTATTTTAGTTTAAACACCACTTATAATGCCAGGGCAAAAAAGATGGAGCACTATTACTTAACTCAATACACGGCAGCAGCACGTCTTGGTGACACGTATGTGACATTGTTCGATACTTTTATTCAGGAAATGATGCAAGAAAAAGACAACAGGCTGCTTTGCATTTTGCATTACAAGCAAATTTTGGTGTGGTTTATTTAGACCATATTGTTCTTGTAAGATACACATTATTTACGAGTTTCATCAGACATACACAAAAAATAGAACATACACCTTTCGTGGCCTTTGTTTCATAACATAACAGTAAGTAATCTACCGGACACCACACCTCTTACCTCAAATCTGATTTCACAAATGATGTGTAATCAGCGTGAATACTATCCATGAAGGTGTCGGAGTATTGTAATGGTTTGCTCTTTGTTATAAATGTCTACATTGTTCTGGTCAACAATTTTACAAAGTGAGAGTGCAGAGGACATTATTCCTCACATATTCCACCAAGTTAGAAGACTAGGTGTGCTCGTCATTGCAGTGTTGAAGGGAAGATATAGTATGATGATGGTTAATAAATTTGATATGATAGGAAATCTGTTCTGGGTCTTCATGGTGGAATAGGCTATATATATGATAGGAAATCTGTTCTGGGTCTTCATGGTGGAATAGGCTATATATATGATAGGAAATCTGTTCTGGGTCTTCATGGTGGAATAGGCTATATATATGATAGGAAATCTGTTCTGGGTTTTCATGGTGGAATAGGCTAGTATATATATGATAGGAAATCTGTTCTGGGTCTTCATGGTGCAATAGGCTATATATATGATAGGAAATCTGTTCTGGGTGTTCATGGTGGAATAGGCTATATATATGATAGGAAATCTGTCCTGGGTGTTCATAGTGGAATAGGCTATATATATGTATTATAGGAAATCTGTTCTGGGTGTTCATGGTGGAATAGGCTATATATATGTATTATAGGAAATCTGTTCTGGGTGTTCATGGTGGAATAGGATATATAGCGGCGACTGGTGTACCAGTTTCTAGAATTCAAGTCGTGAGTTTTCTTTTGTCGCTGTAGTGGCGACAGTAGGTTCCTGTAGGCCACTTCACATCTAGTTCTAATTGCTTTGACTGATTTTTTGAAACAGTAAGCTTTGCTGATTGTGAAACACCTTCATATGAATTAGCATTCATTAGTCCTTTAACAGAGCTATTGTGTTGATGGAGAAAGTTGAGGATAGCAGGCCCTGTAGATCTGTTAGATATGACTCGTAGGTAATATCTCACTGTTCTCGTAATAACAGTTCCTTTGAAAAGAACATTAGGTTGAATTTTATGTGAACAATGCTGTTTAGTTGATGTTCACTTTTCGCGATGTATATCTAGATTTCATCAGGATTCAGGATGTTGCTCCTTTTCAATTTATATGGGTTAGTTTGTCACTGTCAAAATTATATATAGTGAGACATTAAGCATTAGTCTATTTAGAGATATAACTTTAGCTTAGGTGGAAAAAACAAACTTTATTATGTAGAACATCATGTTGAAAGTCCAGCATGCTATTCAACCTTTCTCAAGCACTTATTACATCGAAAGGCTCAGGATGTGAGTTTCATAATATCCATGACAACATAATACATTAGCAACTATACAAACATGCACATGTTAACTGCTTCTTTGTCCAATGTATGCATGCTTTGGGAAGATATATATTTATTACTAGTTTCAAACAAACTAGTTTTAGATTGTCTGATAGTAGGTGTATGTAATATCAATTATCAATACTATCACTTCTGTGATTAGTTGTGTCAATACTACATTACAAGAGTTATTATCTCTTTGTTTTGTATTTAACCGCAATCAATATGCAGTGTCTGAAAGTGTTCTGTCAGTGTTTATGGGCATATCTGTGCTCTCCCGCTGTTTATGGCAAAAAGCCAATTGAACAGGGTCATGACACTGATGAAATATTGTTAAGAGGA
The DNA here is from genome assembly GCF_037392515.1 of Haliotis asinina. NCBI lineage: Eukaryota > Metazoa > Mollusca > Gastropoda > Lepetellida > Haliotidae > Haliotis > Haliotis asinina. The sequence goes on along the minus strand of NC_090287.1, from coordinate 29,342,194 downwards.
CAGACCGACAGTGATTAATTTCTACTGCAACACGGTACATTTGCAGTTGAATTTAAATGTTCACCACAGGTATCTGGTATGAACTGTCACAACACAGTTTGGTTAATATTAGGGAGGGTGGGGAGGGGGTGTTTGTTTGTTTGCTTGATTGTTTGTTTGGGTTTTTGTGAGATAACATTTAAAACCTGAAACCAATGATATGTGACAAATCGGGATGATCCTTTCCAAAGTGATCGATTGAGTGAGTTTAGTTTCACGCCGCACAGCAATATTCCAGCAACATGGCGGCGGTCTGTAAATACTCTAGCATGAACATCCATCTGCGCAACTGGGAACCGATGACATGTGTCAACCAAGTCAGCGAGTCTGACCACCCGATCCCGTTAGTCGCCTCTTACGACAAGCATAGTCGCCTCTTATGGCAATCATCGTTTGCTGACGGCCTTATCTACCCCGGACCTTCACGGCTCTCCTATCCAAATGTACAAATGCCAAGTGCATAAGGTGCTGATATGCCCTTAAATCCGTGTTTGTATTGCTCCCGTGTTATCATAAACACTGATTACTGTTTCGACTAACCCACAGAGTAAATATCCATGCTCATTTGATTAAACATGTACGTATTATGATAAATTGACAAGGTAGAAAAGGAGGACTGTGATTTCGTAATCTAGTGTCACGGAGCTATTCTCCTGATATCAGATTGTCATTAAGTACTAATCTTACTGACACTGACGATGATCGCTGAGTTACGAACCATTATCAGAAGTTAAGCCTGATCAGATCAACGGTAAAACCGCTGCATTAAAAATAATATCACATTTTTTTACAGTGACCAGGGCGGTAGGAATAAATTTTTGATAGAAAAAAGTGATACTTGAGGAACACGTTTTTATTTTTTGGTTTCTTTTCAGAAATACAACTCGAGAAATCTAGCCCGTGATAATGAGTTGTAGATTCAGTCACACTCGTTCTTACAGACACGTATTCTTATAGTGGACAAATGGCTAATCGGGACGCTGCTAAGTCAAAATTATTTTGCTTCAAATGGTAATTAAAAAAATGTTACGCGTACAAAAAAGTACCGACGGCCGAGATTTCACTTTTTTCATTTTGGTTTATATCTCAATAAAAATACAAGATGCACAGACAACATTGAACTGTGGCGTCAACCCGGGTTGAACACGGGTATCAAGGACTCGTAAGGCCTTGGCAAGTAAGCAAAGGGAAATAGAGAACAGGCATGATCTGTCTGTCACATGGACCTAAATACTGTTGATTATCATATGTCTGTCTGGTGGAGCTCATTATCAATTTGGACAAAACCTTTGGGTGTTAGGGGTTTATTGTGTTGCTTTAGATCAGAGTGATTTAGGATATATATATAAAGATAATTTGGAAGTTTTAATGGCCGTGAAATTTAAATAGCAGGATTGGCCTGTGGACTAGGAGGGACGACTGCCTTTTGATTATGTGTTCGTCATTATGAATGGTGTACGTGGCGCTATTTAGCGTCGACTTAGATTAGTTTTACAAGGTCCTTCTTTTGTATAGAATTTGTCACTGCTATCTGGATTTAGTGGGTACCGCTGTGAATATCATTTTTTGTGTATGCTATGTCTAATGTGTTGGTGTACTGAGCATGGTAACTAGAGGGTGGTAGTGCTACATAAGTGTTGCATTGTTTGGGGGAACTTGTCATGTGGAGGAGCTTGTTGAAACGGCGATAGTTTAATTCTGTGAAGCTCACATCTGTCTAATGCAGGGTTTATTTTAAGTGAGTTGCTAAGGAGATTAACCGAAGAGATATGTATGATGCATGTGGTAAATCTCTCTGTCTTATTAGTTAATGTGTGATAGATGTATGTTTGTGCTGGGTGAATGTGTGTGTAATTAATGCTTGAGTTGTTTGCTAGGCTGCTTCGCTGGCCTTTACTTTTCCCGTGATAGCAATGTATAAGAGGTCGCTTTTGATACTGATTTGATTATACCGACGTGTATAGTCTGGTGGAATATTCGATGTAGTAGATGTGACGTGTTTTATTTTTCATCTATCATATATCAATATTAATATTGTGTAATTCAATTTCCTGAAAAAAAACAGGTATTAAATGATGATTAACATTGTAGTAAAGATCCTTTACCGTTGTCACGCTGAAATATTTATCCCTTGTGATGAGAAAGATTTACAATGTAAAATGTGTAAGCAGTAGGGAGACTGTACTTTAAATATACAGATGTTTCTGTAGATTCCATCCGAAGTGATATAATGACAGAATTATGTCTTCCCATATACCATAATCAATGTTTTCAGCTGTCATGTATATCGGCACCAAAAACAATGACAGGAAATCGTCGTCAAACATATCGATTTTTACGTGCATGTCAACATCAAGTTTATCAGTCTTTCCCATCACCCGGGATAAATATTTCAGTGTGACAACTGTAAAGGATCTTTACTACAATGTTAATCATTATTTAATAGCTGGCTTTTTAAAAAGGAAATTGAATTATTAGATAAATTTGGTTGATGTTTTGTACATTGATAATTTGCGTTTTGAACATAGTAGTATAATTTAGCAGCTGTGATTGTTAGTGTCTGTACCGGCAAAGGGGATTGAAATAGCGCAAAATGATTGCCCTCCTGAGAGGGCACGTAAGACCAGAAAACTTTCAGTCAGTTTTACTCATGCATACTTTATAATTGTGGTATTTTTGTCATTTTCAATTCTGGCTAAATACTCCTACCATAGCCAGCGGCTGAAGGTATGTTGTGAATCCAACTACAGTACTGTCGGAAATAGGAAAAAATACTGATTTACCTCAACAGATAATGCAGTTGAAATGTGAAAGTGTGTAATACCTGTTTAACTAAGTTCTGCATAACTACAGTTCCAGTGGTAGGGAGATAGGAAACGTGGAACAAGGACTTTACTGAGGAGTGATTAGTGCAGAAATGAGCAATACGAATTTTTTCGAAGTCCAAAGCGACATATTTGGAACAGACCATGACTTTACAGAAAATAGTGTGCGATAATATTACATTACGAAGGTCACTTTTTAAATGTCAAATTTTCAAATTATACTTAGCTTTGTTCTAAACGATATGTTGCGTGAAAAATAATACCTTTCATGCTGAAACTATGAAGGCTGTGACGACAACGGAGTCTCACTATCACTATAAAAAGAAACAGGTAGGTGGGGGTCGTCTCAGTATCAAAACTGGACGAATGCAGCAGATGGGGTCGGGCTAGGGGATAGAGAAATAGTCTAAGATAAGATAATTCCATAATTATTATGGGAATTAAAATAGGGAAGTACACGGTCCTGTCTATCAACTTACATGAAAAGGCAAAAAATATCTTTGACAAGACCCCTTGTGCAAGTTGCCAGCGCTTGTATATCAGGCCAGGTTAGTCGACGGTCTATCGTCACACCAGGCTGAACGACCTAATTGCCATCTACAGTCTGAGATAAAGTTTTCAGCAGTTATTTGTGTTTTTTTCTACGTTTTCGCCCGGAGCCGGAAACAATACATTGCAACAAATAGTAGCAATATCATGCTTTCCTGGATATCCTCTTACGCTTCTCACTGAATGCCCAGCTAGGCCGAAGAGAGTTATTTCCACATATCCTAATTACACTTGTGCAAATTTGAGGGATACAGAGTAACAGCCTGAAAACATTTTTTTCCATTTCCGACATTACTTTAGGGTCCATGCTGCTAGCAAAAGTAATGTAAGTCCCTATGGTCTCTAGTACGAGAAATGCCCCAAAAGTGGTCGGGCTGGCCTGGACAATTATAAAAATGTAACTGTTTTTAAGTTGTATTTTTGTACATATTATCTTTCAAGCTCAAGCAAATTGATTTTGCCATGTTCCAGTTGATCCCCGGCTTGTTGGACTTTTTATCTTGGTCCCCTCCAAGAAACGCAAACTCAGCAATAAATGCATCACTAATTTCAGGAAACAAAATATGGAAGAAACATTTTGTGTGTTCGAGAAAAAACAAAAGTCATCTAGAATCAAGAGTGGATATTAAAGAGCATGAAATGAAATTTAAAACTACAGTCGCTTGTTAAAGTGACTGTACATCTCCAATCGTTTTTCACTTTCCAACTAGTTTTAATTTGTAATATTCTTGTTGTTTTACTGTCTTTTGATGACAGGTTTTTATATTATTACACATATTCCGTTTCAGTCTCAAATGTGGTCTGGGGCGGTGGGGTAGCCGAGTGGTTAAAGCGTTCGTCCACCACGCCGAAGACCCGGGTTTGATTCCCCACATGGGTACAATTTATGAAGCCCATTTTCCGGTGTCCCCCGCCGTGATATTGCTGGAATATTGTTAAAAGCGGCGTAAAACTAAACTCACTCACTCACTCACTCAAATATGGTCTCGTCACAATATGGCTGACATATTGCCGATGTGACTTAATTCTTAACTCACTCAAGTTTATCAATCAGGCAAGAGAAAAAATGATTTCAGTCAGACATAAAAGAATCACCATGTGAGACGATTTGGTAGTAATAGGTATAGCAATGTCGCTAACATTGGTTACATTCTTTTGACTCATTTGCTTTTGATCCAATTTTGACACAACACTGCAGGGGTTGCCGTAAATGTGGAAAACATTATAAAGAGCGTTCATTTGAAAACATGTGTGACTTCTCCTAGAGACTCCTGATACAAAAGCCCGACAATTGCAAGTCGTTATTTCGGTACAGTGGTGCGGGTCATCCGCCTCGAGTACAATATGGTCCACATACAGTAATACATAATTTTACAAAATGCTTAATGGCGGAGATTTGAAGCATGGTGCATATAACAATCCATATGCAGTAACAAATGTTTACAAATTACCTCTAAAAGTGCTTTAAGGCGGGGATTTGAGAAGCAGATTTATTTTGGAATGAACTACTGCAAATAAATTGTTTGATATGGTTATCTAAACGGTAATTTTAGCAGTATCATTAGGTTGGTGCATATTATAGATTATTAGGAGCGTTGTCAGTAATATAAGCACAGAATAAATATTTTTAACAGAGTCGACATCATTAGTATAGAGTCTTCCTAATAATTCTAATGTCAGTTTAATTGATCTGCATTCTAGAAGTTGGTGACTCAAAAATGCAACATACAAATTTATGGATGACAACTTCTTATTTGTTGCATTGAGCGACCCTTCGATGTTCATATCCGACAAACCACGGCGTCATTACAACGACTTCGTCAGTAATATCGAGGAAGGACTCCAGCAACGTGCCCCAGGAGGCAAAATTGATTATTTACGCCATCAGAAAAGGCACATTCTTCAAAAAGACCCCAGACAGACACCCAACCTCACCGAAGTTGAGAAACAAGCCATGAAAGAACTCAGGGAAGACCCAGATATAGCCACAGTTCCACCCGACAAGGGACGAGCCACGGTCGTCCGGGAAACAAGATGCTTACAGACCCCACCACCTAAAGAAAGCTCAAAAAGGCCCTACCAGCTCATTCCAACGTCAACACAAGTCCATACAGAAACGCCTGAAAGATACGTCACCTCCCACAGCACCACAAACTTTCTGTCTCCCATCCACAATCCCCCACCCCTACGCCCGTGCCACAATCAAGACCCATAAAGACCCCATCAAGGCCAGGCCGTTGGTATATTCCAGGGACACAGTTTTCTACAGCACTGCCCAGCACCACGTTAAAATACTCTCCCCACTTAGTAAAACAGCTAAACCCTACATATCAGACTCCACCGACTTCTGTCCAAAGTATAACTGAACCTGACCAGACCATTAGCTATAATGTTCTTGATCTATTCACAAATGTCTCCACCGATGAAGCCCCACAAATCCTCAGTCATCGCATCTCCAGTCTGGATCAAACCCTTGACACCAACCTCTCCATAGATTCCTTAACATATAACGTCTACCTACTTCACCTGGGGAGACAACATATACGAACGGATCCACGGCCTCCATGGGATCCACCTTTGCCCCATTATCACAGAAATCTACATGCCTCATTTTGAAGAGCAAGCCCTGGCCTCCTCCTCCTCCATCCAAACTGTAGGCTGGTATAGGGAGATGGCTGACACTTTGTCATCCTCAGGAAAGACCAGGATCCCACCTCACTGTTACAGCACCTTAACTCCCAACATCCTCGTATAAAGTTTATCATGGAGACAGGGCGACACAGCACACTCCCCCTTCCTAGATCTCCATGTATCCAGAGACCCGTACAGGGTGATAAAATCACAGTCTTCCGAAAACCCACCCATTCCGATCAGTGCATCCATATCAACTCTGTTAATCAGAAAAGGTCAATGATGATGTTGCAACATGTAAACATTGTGAAGCTGTTGAAGATGAAATTCATGTTATATACAACTGTAAGTTCTAGGACAGCCTTCCTCAACGTCGTATTCCAAAGACATCATAACACCCCCATTCAAAGTCTCTGTACTTTCTCGAATATTTAACATAATCAACAACTTGGCGAAATGTTTGAAATATGTTAGGAAATATGCGAAACATCGGTTCTTTAAGCCATGCTTTTCACACATTTGGCGACCGACTTATACTGTGTACTACCTCATATAAACGCATGTTTACAATGTTCAGATGAGGATGTAATATTTCTGAAATATTTTGAGTAAGTTTATCCTGCGAAACATTTTAACACACTCATCGTCTCGACTGCTATGTGTCCATTTGGCAACTCAGTAATACTTTATGACATTTTTATATATTTTTATACTATGTTCTACGTTATGTTGTTGCAATATGTAAGCATCGCAAAGCTGTTGAAGATGACGTTCATGTTATAAACAACTATGGTAGTCTTTGCAAAAGTCCCTTTACATCCTCAGATATCTACATTGATTAACATCCTTGTGGAAATAATATCCGAAATATGTCTAATCTGCGAAACATTGTTAGCAAAATCGCTTCTTCGACCCATACCATGTACACTCTGGGTGACATAACTATAAGATGTACTGTATAGTACTGTAGGTCGAATGCCTTATGTACAAATAAATCGCTCTCTAATAAACACAAACTTAGGTATATTGATATCTTTATGATTGATATTACATCAGTGTATCAATGAATAGATAGATCATTATTCATAATTTCAAAATTTACATATTTCCCTATCGATTTTGTCCAGCATATAATGGAGCACCCCTACACTTAATAATGAATCCACTGGAACAGGTTGTGAATTGGACGGGTAGTCCAACTGGGAGTAGTCATAATGGGAATGAACCTAATCAGTAGACGTCTACAGACCCCTTGGGATGTAGATAGGGTTGTTATATCATCGACATAATTAAAACACAGTTATCACATGTGGTCAATAATTGAAGTTGCATACTGTCATTAGCATACAGGCAGGAAGACATGTAGATTTCAGTACTGTTTCTGTGTGACAGAGTCTGCTTATCACAATCATTTTTGGGGTTTTTTATGTAACGAGTAAATTATTTACTTGTTTGTGTATACAACCAAGATTAGACTACTGCTCACGACCTCATACTCCAGACAGGCATGCTATTTCAAACTCAGCGAACCTATTCACTGCGTTATGGATGAAAATATCTGAATCGTTTAATCTCCGATTTGGCGGGGGTTTATCGCCTTTTTCAGTTTTAATTGAGTAGGCAGTTTTGATGATTTAGTTCGGCACGTATATACCGAATGGTATCAGAATCTGCAAAGATGTGGTTTACGGCTAACATAACCCTACCTTGCCTAATACCCTGCATGGTGGGAACGCACGCAATCTTTCTCCGCCGAATAAATACATGTACATGCCATTTGTCCGTATAGTAAGAGCAGATTTCATATTTGTCTTTTACACCAAGATCATGTCGTTTAACAGAGACCGGCATGAAGTAGCATGCGGTCGCAAACACTTGTGATTGTCCTTTCATGTAGAAAAGAACACATTTTAAAATTGTGAATGCAGGCACGATTACTCCATGTTTTTTTTCTGAAATGAATTTGTGAAGCATCGAGAAAAGGCTGAAGGTTGCAGACGATGTATTTATCTTTTCAGCTTTTCAGCTTAAATGATTTTCTTTAAGCGTTAAACGGAATGCTCTATGATTACTGGGATCATGCTTGCCTTCTATTTTGCATCTATAAAAGGGTATTGTCACGACTAACTTGAATGTACGTGGATAGTACTGGGATGCAAGAATATGGTTGAACTGGTGTTCTGGTTTTAGTAAGTTTTAGTAGACGGGCCTCTCCTCCCAAAATTGCATTTGTGACACCACCAGGTCCTGGAGATTTCTTTATTTTAATGTTGTTTATATGCAGTCTGATTTCTGAGCCGTTGATTCTGTATTCTGGATATTATCTAGAGGATCGTGTTTGCAATCATTTTCTTCAACGATAGAATTAAGTTTGATACAATGGTCACATTGGTGCACATCAGATTTCATCAAATTCCTCAGATTGGTGAGCTTTTGCTAAGTCTGAATAATAGTCACATAGCTTACATACATCAGCTGAATGATAAGACAGTACATTCATTCCAATGTAGTTTTTCAATGACTGGACTCCTCAGCTTGCGAACATTGTTATAGAGTGTACTTATATCGGTGCCACATTTTGCTTCTATTTCTGTGCGTATTTCTTTACACTGTTTTCGTTTTGGGTTTCGGTGTAAACATCTGAATGCACTTCTAGCATTGTCATAGGATTTGATACTTTTGAGGTTGTTTTCCGCCATACATATATAGCTATGCCAGTCATTCTGTATTGTGCAGTTTGATAGTTATCCGGATAGTTAGATAGATATCCGGATAGTTAGATAGTTATCCGGATTACCAGCATTGTTGTGAATCAGACAACTACATGTAAGCAACGTACATCACAACAGGAAGTCGACCAGGCCTGTCTTCAGTTCACATCTGTTGAAGTTTCCGAAACTGATTAAAATGGTTCGCTCGCTATTTGAAAACCTCTTTCCTCCTATCAAGTTCATTTCGTGGAGCATTGTCTAAGCAACATACTACAGGACCCAGACATTTTGGCTTATACGATACCCTTTGACCTGACAATTCTACGTGAGTTTTGCATCGATACATGTATCTGCATACCTGAAATACTCACTGAGTTTCATATCTTAAGAGCATTTATACTCACCTTTAAACACAACATTAAAAATAGAATTGAGAAAACTAGCATCACCGTTCACATTTACTTAATTTCAAAATTAAGTATCTTAAGTCTAGAACCAAGGTAAATATTGTGTTGAACCATGATGGTATCTCGTATTCTTTAGTATACAATCGATTTACGATGAAGTATGTGCCCGTATTAAAGTTAATAATAATCTTTCAGATGCATTTATACGAGGTGTTGGCTTAAAACAGGGATGTATCTTGGGTTCGCCCATTTAGGATCTTCATTACTGATTTAGCTTTCGAAATTGAGTCAACTTGTGAACAAGGTGTCCAGCTCCACCCAGATATAATTCAGGCTTTCCTTCTTTTATTTGGGGATGGTGTCATACTTATCTCAGATAAAATATTTGTCCATATCTGTTGACATGGAAAAAACCAAGGCCGTTTTCTTCAAGAGAGGTGGATTAATCTCTAAACATGAAAATTGGTATTATAAAGGCTGTAATTTGCAATGTCTTACACGCTATAAATATTAAGAAGTTGTCTTTGCAATAACTTTGTCTCGGTCACAGTATGTTGATAATGTATTACTACAAGCCAAATGTGCCTTATTTACTAATTTGTAATTGAGCTCATTGGCTCACAAATTAAACTACTGCCTTTGAAATTATTTTTAACACTTTTTTTATAAATAGTGCCAATTTTAATGTATGGGGTGGGGACTTGGGGTTTGTCGTACTGTAAGCAAATTGAAACAGTGCATGTTCTCGCGTGTAAACGCTTTTTGGCCTTTTTGTGTAAATATGGTTTTGAATATATCTGGGAAAGACAAGAACTTTCAGAGTTTGTTTTCCGTCTGAAATGTTCATATGAACAAGAATGGGGTACATATCTGGCTAATCGTCAGAAATCTGCTTCGTATGTTGTACAAACAGCTTTTGATTTATCCTTCCGCCATAACAGTTCACCTCTTTCGACTGGCATTTGCTAAATTTCGTTGTAGCTCATATGATCTGGCCATTGAGGAAGGTAAATATCATAATGTATCAAACAATGAAAGACTTTGTAAAGTTTGTAACTGCGGCTATATTGAACAATATTATTTTCTGTTGATCTGTATAGTCTTTGACAAGCTACGCCAGCGATATATTGCCAAGAAACATTATAAATATCTTACTGTGTCACAATTTAATATATTCATGTCTTCTAGCCAAACATCTGTTTTATTTTCCATAGCCTGTTTTAATTAACCTGTTTTATTTTCCATGCCTGGCAGCTTAGACATGCTATGACATAACTACTCCATACCTCATGTACATCCCTGGAATACATTAACAGAATTTACAGCAGAGGGCAGATATCTGAATGCATAGGGCCGTCTTCTATTCTCGCGGGTCTCCTGTTTTCGCCGTAAACACATTTTCTGCCGAAATCTCACCGATGCGTGATGCTTAGCCGTTGTTTACATCACTGACCGGTAACTAGGAAGTGGCCCAAGTCTGTGAATGATCAAAATGCTGCAATGTAACGAATATTTGTGAGTTTTAACCAATTTTAAAAATCGTTGATAAAAACATAGCCTCTTAAACTTACCAGGCTTCACAACGGATACTTGCTTTAGTAAAGTTAAGTCACCACATCATAAATCATGTACATTTTCTGGGACACATATACCAGTATGCACATACTCATATGTGATGGACCAATCACTGTTGTACCAGGGGCCGTTCGCCCACATCTGTACTGCAATAAAGAAATCGCATAAATGAAATGTATTCCGGTACATGAATGGGCGTTAAATACAAAGGGCAAATACAACAGAAATCAGGAGTGCGGTGGAATGCCAATTTAAACAGATTAGTTTAACTGTCCTTTCGGTTAAGGCAAGGGTGTATGTTAAGCCCAATGCTGGTTTTCAGTCATTGTTTCAATTTTCCACTACGAACTTTCTGTAGGACCCCGATTCTCCCTAAAGTGGAGCCAATAGCCAAAAACAAATTTGAAAAATAAAACTTGACTTTCTGTGAACTTTTAGTAGGTTTTAACAGGTAACAACTCTTGGAAAATGGTGTGCAAAAATCAAGAATAGGGAACACTCTCTTGGCCTGTTACAGTCTTATGACGATACAGGCATCTTTTTTGTTTTGCAATCGTTCTAGATCTCTGATAACACAGATTGAGAAAACATAAATGTAATTTCAGTAATGTTGATGTTTCCTTTTATGAAGGACATTTCTGCGCATCAATACCATATCTATAATGGCAGCTGGTGGGATACTGCTTTCAACTTTGCGAAAAATACACCTCTAAAAGATAACTGAAATCATGCAATCTACGCTACCTTCATGTAATCAGGGTGACTATATAGATTATCCCTGATGTAATCTAGCTTACCATCATATCGTTTCAATCATTATATTGTAAGATGAAACATATCAAATAAAATTGTTTTTTGTACAGAGTACCATCCACCACTGACCAGAAATCAATGTAATATTCTTGCTAAAAAAGGGCTCCAGATGAGAAAACTGAAAAACTAATAGAAACAAAACATTTTTGGTCATCTGTGTTTCCTCCCCAGGTTGTATGGTAGTTCAGTGGCTTACAATTTACACACTGTCTTAAACTATTACAAAACAATGTGCATTAGGTATAGGTGAAAGAATACAAGTAGATGGAGAAGTAACGAAGTATAGCATTGTTAGATGGTGTTCAATAATGTTGAAAATGCTCCCTTTAGTGCAATTTCGTTACCAAGGTCAAGACGGCTGTGAAACATAACCTAGCAAATTCATTGATTTAACATTATTAGCCGGATTTGTATAATAAGTATTGTATTTTTGATAAACAATAGTTGTCTATAACGAGAATGCATTATAGTTGTCAAGTAGACCACATCACATCATGTATGTCACATCACAGAGATTACATGTATGTGTTTTGAGTATCACAGGATCTCCCTGTGTTTCATCTGTGACATATTACTGCAATTTGCTCCATCCCCTCGAAGCACCTGCCTCGCTATTGTCGGTTATTTCCAGCATTGTATGTTGCATATTTATTAAAGTAGGTCACATAGATTACATCCTGTAAACAACTAAACTATATAAACTCTAATTATGTTTTTATTGTAAAGATATCTGGAGTAATCGGCTGTTTAGCGTTAATATGTTTTTCTAATTACTTCAAGTATTTCACATCATTTTAAGCATTTGAACCAGGAATTTGCTTGTTCTAGATGTTGTTAATTAAAAGGTAAGGTAGATTACGCATATACTGGAGATACTGTAAAGATTTTAATAAGTTTTTAAAAATTATGTTTAATCGCCATTCATTAGCTTCTCTTGAGAGAAAAGGCATTATAGAATATTTAAAAGTACACTTTTAAAAACCTTTCCAGGATTCTATATCATGGGTTACATTGTTCAAATAGGTGCCCCGTCTGGCGACAAGCTTTTTGTCAGAAATTCAGCCTGTATGAACAGCTGTGGATAGTCAAATGAGATGAAGGCGTGCATTGTAACTTCGTTTGCGATTGGTATTTAACAGCAAACATACTTTTAAACACAAACCCCGACTCCCGAGGCTACAGTTTAAGTGCGACAGGATTATTAAAAATGTCTCCACTTTACAGATAATTGGTGTTTCAAAAAACACGGAAACACGTTGTTCCCGTATATGCAAGAAATTCAGAAGTTGCAGTTCGCTGTCGATGTAATTTTAGTTTCAGACTTTTAATGTGGTCTCCACGGCTGTCGGTGTAATTTTAGTTTCAGACTTTTAATGTGGTCTCCACGGCTGTCGGTGTAATTTTAGTTTCAGACTTTTAATGTGGTCTCCACGGCTGTCGGTGTAATTTTAGTTTCAGACTTTTAATGTGGTCTCCACGGCTGTTGGTGTAATTTTAGTTTCTCAGACTTTTAATGTGGTCTCCACGGCTGTTGGTGTAATTTTAGTTTCAGACTTTTAATGTGGTCTCCACGGCTGTTGGTGTAATTTTAGTTTCAGACTTTTAATGTGGTCTCCACGGCTGTTGGTGTAATTTTAGTTTCAGACTTTTAATGTGGTCTCCACGGCTGTCGGTGTAATTTTAGTTTCAGACTTTTAATGTGGTCTCCACGGCTGTTGGTGTAATTTTAGTTTCAGACTTTTAATGTGGTCTCCACGGCTGTCGGTGTAATTTTAGTTTCAGACTTTTAATGTGGTCTCCACGGCTGTCGGTGTAATTTTAGTTTCAGACTTTTAATGTGGTCTCCACGGCTGTTGGTGTAATTTTAGTTTCAGACTTTTAATGTGGTCTCCACGGCTGTCGGTGTAATTTTAGTTTCAGACTTTTAATGTGGTCTCCACGGCTGTTGGTGTAATTTTAGTTTCAGACTTTTAATGTGGTCTCCACGGCTGTTGGTGTAATTTTAGTTTCAGACTTTTAATGTGGTCTCCACGCTGAGTAAGGAATATTAGTCTCATAGTTTAATTTGGAAAGGTCTAAATTAGTTGTCTCTGAAAAGGGAGGTCGACTAGCGAAAAGTGGTAAATGGTATTTTAAGGGCGACAATGCGACTGTGTCGAGGAAGTACGTTTCTTAGCGTGCAAATAATTCACCCGTTGAAAGTAGTTCGTGTTATGGTCTATAGACACAGTTTAAAAGGCTTCCGACGGCTGCAAAAATATCTTTTTTAAATAGTCGGTTAAAATTTTTAAAAAAGCCTCAATCAAATTTTGATTAGTTTTGAAACACAAAGAAGAGAGATGACAGAAAAAGGCTGAATGTGAAAAGGGACTAAGAGTATAACTATTGTTTTGATGTAGAAACAGATTCAGCTCTTTCTCAAACTACTTGTGGTTAAACTGACTTAAATGTGAAACATTTCCCAGTATTGTCAGTATTTTTTGGGTTGAATTTTGAATCTTGTGAAGTTTTCCTGGGGTATAATTTGGACAAGTTTCTTTATTGAGATCAGCCATTTCCTTATTATATCCCAAGATTGATTTACATGTCTGATTGGGTGTAGTAATAGTCAAATCTGTTCCCTGATGAAGTTTGATCTCGTAAAGTATTATGTGTGCCTTCACGGTGTTGGTCATGGGAACAGGTTTAAAGATTTGCAGATTTATGCATATTTTATACGTGATGTTAAAAAACTTCAAAGAAATTCTAAACAGAGAAGAATATATCTACAAAGAGTGTAGATAAATGCTGATTGTGAACATTATGTTAATATTCTTTAGCTCACGTGAGTATTATACGCCATGAGTAAATTTACTTACATGCATGCATTTTGTCAATGTGAATGAGGCTCATAAAAGAATTAGTCAGTGTAACAGTTTAATTCAGACACGGAGTTTAATGTCACATAAAACTGGGGTACTCAGTTATTACAATCAATCAAAAACAAGCCTAGACTTTATTGCTATTTAAGAACCCATCTCTTCATGATTATTGATTTCACTGCCAATAGTTCAGATCTTGAAATAGTCACGAACTACAAATATCTTGGAACAATAATTGATGACAAACTGAATGGGAACGATAAAACAGATGCTTTGTACAAAAAGGGTCTTGCGGAAACGTCACTCTTTTAATGTTGACAAAACTATTCATTCACTGTTTTATCGTAGTTTTAATCAAATCGTCTAAACCTACTCAATCAAGTGCTGGTATTATTTAGATCCATATCGGTTCAAAACCGATACAAACTTAATAAAATCATCATCAAGTTAAGCAGTGAAACAGCAAATGTGGATTTTGATCCTTTGGCTTACGTGTATGAGCAAAGAATTTTCACTTTGGCGAATAAATTGTTACATGGCTCTTAACACATTTTAAACATAGAACACACACTTTTACCATCTGGTAGACGTTTCCAAATTTCAAAATTTAAATCAAACTGAGCGCTGAAAGTATACACATCCTGTCCAGAATCGGCTTTGTAAACAACAAATTATATATGTCTACATACGTAACTTATCTGTACCTGTATATGTACACTGTTGCTATGTCAACTGTTTTACCCGCATATTTTTAACCCGTATTCCATGATTTACTTTACAGTACAATTATCTGTGAGAAACGCTCTTATATTTGTCTTATTTCTCCTATATTCATATATGCACTCAGTGATGATGCACATCAAAGTACTATTCAGTGTAATGAAGATTTTCCTTTCTTCGTCGTCCCATACATATTCAAATGTGGAGACAACAATTATCGGATCACATGGATTCCTGGTGGCTTTTTTTCTCAAAACAAGAGTCCTCAGAAGATGGCATATCCCCCAGTCCCCACGTTTGAAAGGACAAAACATCTGACAGTTACTTAATGTCTTTTTAGACTAAGTTTGGATTGTTTCCATGGAAATCATGAAAAATATGAATGCCATATATCTGTAAACAGCAAAAAGCACCATGTCAACATCTCATATATCGGCCAAGATCTGTTGAAAGATATCCAATGCTTTTCGAGTTGTGCTCCAGAAACAAAGACCATCCGTCCATTTTGAGACTAAGTCCTAATTGTGTCCATGTAAACCAGGAAAAATAGAAATGCCAAAACTTTGTAAATAGCAAAAGGCAGCACTTTAGGTTATGTTTGGTATATCTACCGAGTTTTGCGGAAAAATATAGAACAGTTTTTGATTTATGCTCAAGAAACGAAGCCCACCCTCTCTTTAAGTCCAAAACATTTTCACAGAAACCAAGAAATATGAAAACAAGAGCTACCAGAAGATGACATATGCCCCCAACCCCCTACATAGTTGAAAGAAGAAATCATCTGACAGTTACTTGATGTTTTTTAGATTAAGATTGAATCATTTCTGTGGAAATCATGAAAAATATAAATGTCATATATCTGTAAACAGCAAAAGGCACCACTTCAAGATCTGTCTCATATATCTGCCAAGATATACTGAAACATGTTATGAAGTTTTCGAGTTATGCTCCAGAAACAAAGCCCATCCCTTCCTTTTGAGTCTAAGTCTGAACTCATGGAAACTGGTAAAAATGAAAAATGACAAACCTCTGCAAATAGCTAAGTACAAAACGTTTCCATGGAAAGCAAGAAAAATAAAACTGACGGAAATCTGTAGAAAGCAAAAGGCACCACTTCAGGATCTGTCGCACACATCTGCCAAGATCTACTGAAAGATATTAAGAAGTTTTGAAGTTCTGCTGCATAAACGAAGCCCATCCCTCCATTTTGACATTAAGCTTGAATCATTTCCATGGAAACTGTGAAAATGATAAATCATAAAAAACTGTAGCAAAAGGCACCACTTTAGGGTCTGCCTTACACATTTCCCAAGTTTTGCAGAAAGATATTAAGAGGTTTCCGAGTTGTTCTCTAGAAACGAAGCCCATCCCTCCATTTCAGGACAAAGTCGGAATAGTTTCAATGGAAACTGGGAAAATGATAAATCATAAACACCTGTAAAGAGCAAAAAGCACCACTTTGGTGTCTGCCACACATATCTACCAAGTTTTGTTGACAGATATTGAGACGTTTTCTAGTTGTGCTCCGCAAACGAAGCCTATCCCTCCATTTTGAGATGTCCGAAACGTTTCCATGAAACCAAGAAAATAATAAATCACAAAAACCTGTACATAGCAAAAGCACCTCTTTAGGTTCTGACTGATATATCTGCCAAATTTTGCGGGAAAATATTAAACTGTTTTTAAGTTATGCTCCGGAAATGAAGCCCACCTTGAAATTAGACTAAGACCAAAACGTTCCATGCAAAAACCAAAACAAAATTAAAAATGCCAAAATCTGTAAATAACAAAAGGCACAACCATAGGTTCAGTTTATTATATCTACCAATTTCGGGCTAAAAATATTGAACGTTTTTTGAGTCATGCTCTGGAAACAAAATGATTATGAACGGATGGGCGGACGACAGACAAGGCGTCGACTTTAGGTTCTATTTAACATATCTACCTAGTCTTGAAGAAAGATACTGATTGGCTACCCAGAAACGAAGGTCACCCCTCCCTTATGAAACTTAGTCCGAATCGTTTCCATGGAAACCTAGAAAACTACAAATGACAAATACCTGCAAACAGCAATAGGCACCACTTCAGGCTTTGGTGGATATACATGTATCTAGATGCAAAAGCGGTTAAGAAGCATCACAATACAAATGTAACCTCTAACATCTTCATTTACCAAACATCATAGCAGTTCTGACGATGTTCATTTTGATACTGATACATTGCAGGGCCAGTGATGTATGATGTTGACTAGCAACATTTTCATTTAGCTGGCACTCCTTGACAGTGACTTTTCAAAAACAATCCATACACTGTCTACCAGTAATTTAGAGCGGCGAAAAACCCCTTAATCAGTGGCAAAAAATCCCAAACTTCTTGTCTTCTTCCAGGAAGACATTTTACTTGAATTTTGTTTAACTTAATTTCTTCTAATGAACAGAGTCAACTAATTGCATGATACCTCTCTCCATTCAAAACTAACTGCATTAAGTTTCAATGAAAGACATTAGAGCTATCTTCTAAAAATATTATGAATATGATAAAAAGTATGTTGCCTCCAAGTGCAGTTTGTGCATCTCATTAAGATAACTGGTGCTTTTGATAATACCGATGACGAGCAGAATATGAGCATGTGTAACATGCAAACAACGACTTGACTGCACATATAATGAGAAGGAACATACATTCAAAGCAAAATTTTATTTTTGAAAGCAGGAATACAATGACATTACATGTGAGTGGTCAGCAAGAATGGAAATGTGAAGTAAAAGTTCAACATATGGCTTGTTTTTCCTAATCATTAAATCTCATTTTGTAACTGGACGGACTACATGTGATTGTAAGGAATGGTTAGTAGAAATATAACTTGAACTACCTGTGACTACTGATTAAATAAAAAAGTTAACTGATGGGCCAACTTTCAGAACAATGTACAGGTAATCATTCTAATTGAGACAAAATTACATGACAGTCCTTGTTACCCTCCACTTCATAAAGAAAACAGCAGCATGGATATGTAAGCATTGTAGTACGTCATCCAGAAGTTTTCATGCATGGTGCAAAAGGTTCTCCACTACCACTTCCGAAAACAAATCAGACTTGTTGTAAATGGTTTAAATATGCAGTCCTTTCCATGAGCCATTACACCAAACAACTCTACAGTCCAAATGTGGATCAATTACACTGAAACACAGATAGGAGTGCAGAACATTCAGTCTTGAGAATGGCATAATTTAGGTAATGAAATCTTCTTGGTTTTGATTTTGTTCTCGTCAAAATAGGTCAAAATATTATTGATAACATTGTAGATCCAGTAAGGCAGAATTGACCACACAATGAATTTTTCATCTCATTGTCCACATTGTCCAAGTTTTCATGCCCAAAAATGCATTGAAGAAATCACATGAGTTGAAAGCTCAAGCAATCCTATCACAAATTGAATGTGCTCACCTTACCTAATATCCATTAATTTCAAACAACAAATGTTACTACCTAGTATACCCGATATCACACATATAACATGATTAATCCAGTTATTAGGGAATACAAAATGGTTAAGAAACATCTAAAAAAAACTTAGAGTCACACCTGTTTACATTTTGTCCACATAACTACCTTGCAAAGTTAATGATAATGATGCAAAAGTGCACATCTTGTTCATGTTACACATATATTCCGTACATGAAAATGGGATCTGGTGTTTTTTCCTTCAACAACAATTTATGAAATTCATATGGATAAAATTTCTCATTTCCATTGGAAAAACCTATTCAGCAAGCAATATATTTATAATTCCAACTTTTTTCTCAAATTTGTCGGAATTTGTAAATGGATACAGATTGCACCGATCTTAAGAAACATTATATCTCCTCTATAGAAATACAAATCTCCATTACTGAAAAGATCCAGGAAGATGATTTATCATGTTATCATCAATTATAATATGATAGTAATCAAATTACCTGAAAGTTATTTAACGTGTGGTCTTTCTCAAACAAGTATTTCAAATCTGTTATATATATTTCTCCATACACTCTGAAAAAAAGAGCTTGGTTCAAAGACACTGTCCATGACAATTCAAACAAACACATTTCTTCTCTCAAAAATATGGATGGCAGTGAAAAGTTGCCAAATACAGACTAATATACAAGCTAATTTCAGCTAATTTCAGCTGTATGTAAATCCTCTACAGAAAATGCTACCAGGCCACAGACAACAAAAAAAGACTTCTTTCAATGCCGTTCATTTCAGATACTTAATACTAAGTGACAAGGTGTTCCTCCTACCCCGTGGACTCCTTGAGAGGAAGGCAATCTCAGAAAGTGCAACAGTTGATCAGGCTTGGTATAGCTCTCTCAGGGTATCTTACAAAATGACTGAGTTTGGTTATACGCCGCATTTAGCAATATTCCAGCAGAATCATGGCAGGGGAACATGAGAAATGGGTCTTAGAAAATGAGATCATCCACAAAATATGATACCATATAAAGTCACTGTCATTATTACATTACATATCAATAATATTATTAATGTCTAGAAACTAACCCTCAATCGGTGTCAAATATTGCTAAAATATTGTTCCTGTTCCTGGAAACTCTAACTTCTCCTTGATGAACCCAAATTCTAAGAGAAAGCTCTCATATATGGAGTCTTCTAAACAGGCATCCAGATCCACACTTGACGACTGGAAATCATCCAAGTATACATGAAAATCTTATTTCCTGTAGATGTAAATACACATAGATTGGAGCTGTGTTGATACTGAACAGCCATGGACTGATATTCAAAACCTTAGAACTCTGAACTAATAGTCTTCCATTGACAGCAAAGCATGGGTATCTCTGAGAGTCTGGATTGATCAGAAATAGATATGGAGACATTACAGTCCCTTATAAGGGTTACTAGTATTCATCAGAGGTTCTGCATTGACTCCATCCAAAACCTGTGAGGTTGTCTCAGGTATTCACAGGTGAGGATCTGCAGATTGATAATCATTCGGAGGTCTGTTGAATCTTCCTTGGAGACCAGGAATACTGGAGATGACAACCCTAGCCTGAGATAAAAATAAACTTGTCTATGGCTGCTGAAAACTTCAGTTCGCAGAGCTGATACTGATGTCATACTGGGAGTCATCAAGACGTGCTCCTTGGCTAATTGCAAACTGATAAATGTGAGGGTCCCCTGTGATCAGGAGGTATGATCTTCCAGTTCTATTCAAAAGCTGGTATCTGCTGCAGGACCATGATCCATCTTCACAGGAGATATGGTCATATTCTGTACAAGATCTTTATCTACAGCCAAGGTCGAGGTCTGTGCACTCAGTTTCGCCACAGGCTTTCTATATTCTTGGATTGTAATCATTTCCTGTATCCCCTGGAATAGGACTTAAGCTTGTTGGACATCCACTGGCTCTCTTCTGTGGGCCATGCCCAAACTGGTTCCTGTGAGATTGCTCTGTGAAGCAATGAGGAAGCCAATGTTAGGGCCCTGTTACTTTCTATCTTCTTCTGATTTGGGAATTTACAAAGTCTCTTCCCATTTCCCACTGAAGAGCTTATCTTTATGGTACTGTTAATAAAGATTGTTCCTCAGCTGTAATTAGATGGATGAACATAACTGATACAAATGATAATCCAAGATTTGCTAGTAGCAACCTTTGCCATGTGGTTTGTTATAGCCTTGGATCATCTGAATAGTATCTCCTGCAATAACCATCTCAATACTTCCTGCTCAATACTTGGATCTTCTGCTGCATCAGCTTGAGGAGTTGACAGCCTCATCTTCAAAATTACTGAGACGCCAATAGTTTAGTCCCTGAATATTGTTTGTAAGACAAGTTGATTCTTGGCAACTTTCTTGACCTTTCCCAACAGCAAGAGCATACTTCTCAAAAGCTGATGGAGCTGACAAGCCTTACAGTGGGCAATGGATTGGTAAGCGTGTCAACATACTCCAAACAACCTCCCTGCAGATCCTGAGAGGATCAATGTTTTGTACCTGAGTGGGAGGACAAAATGTATTTATGCCCTTACATTTAGCCATGATAATCAAATAAGAAGCCAAAGCATAGAGAATAATTTTCAAAGAAGTTTGGGAGATAACTCTGGATAGCACTTAAAGGCCCACCAGGAAGAAAGGCAACACAAAACCATGGATTCTAAAATTCCTCTCCTGTTAAGCCTGTGAATTCAGAAACAAGTTTCAAGAAAAAAAGGCAAGAAAATGTTAGAGGGAGTATTTATGAGAATATTTGAAGTTCTTTCACACATCATTCTTAACCATGTCTGCATGTAATGTGATTTAGTCAGAAAATCTTTGTGTGGTCGGATTGGAACCTTGATTTTATAACCAAACACACAAAATGCATTCTGGAAACCTTTCCTAGTTCTGTCCATATACATTCAAGAACAAACCTTTGACATCACTAATGTGGATACAATAAATCTTGTTAAACTGAATTCTATCTGCAAAGGGTGTTTGAGGCACGGTCATACCTATTTTGTTTTGACAAAATACAAGTCAAATGTGATCACATCACTGTAACAATGGTCAAGTGACAATCATGGTTAAGCTTCATCAACACAAAATTTCCAGTGAACCAACAGTTACATAAACCATAAACTTTAAAACACCTTAGCAACATAGATATAGATCTAGAGTCTGTTCACTCAAAGATGGAGGAAAAAATCACTGCATAAAGTGCTAACCATAAGAAACAATATACAAGTCACACAAAATTGCAAAACAAGCAATTTTCTTTTATCATTTTTTATCGTTTTGTATCATTCCTCATATTCTTTTCCCTTTTTTGTTTTTGTATTGTGCTCAACAGTTCCATCATAAGTATCCCTCAACCTTATGGCAAACAGTATGTATGCACAAACATAAAGATCTTGTTTAAAGCACAATATTATCATATTAACACACATTTTGAACCAGTAACCACAGAGCATAATACAATTATTAAGTGATTTATGATAATAAGACCTAAAATTGTTGGAAAGCCCCCATAAAATTTCCACAACCTAACCCAAAACATCACCAGAGAAAACACTAAATATGATGCATAAAAGCTGTTATGCTGTGCATCAGTGTATATTTGAAAACCAACAAATATGGCAACACCATTCTCTTAGGAACTAACAATGTTGATTAAAGACATGCACAAAGACAAGGTTACTAATCTTAAAGCTCTAAGGATAAATGAAGAAAATATCAAATGTATCCCATAATAAAAATGACAAAGATGTGACAAAGGAAAAATGAGACATGAATCAATAAACAGTAGTGAAGCATTTGGGCATTTAGATAGTTCTATAATCAATATCCTCAGTAGTCATGTCATAAAAGCAGCTTGAAAACCTCTTTGTTTTAATGGTTCTCGATGTGCTTTTAACAAACTTCAAGGAAGTGTATGGTTGAGTGAATAAGTATGGCTGTACACTGCTTTTAGTAAGATAAAGGCAACACAACATTTCTCAAGGGGACACCAAAAATGGGCTTCACATATTGTGCCCATGTGGGGAATCGAGGAACCCCAGCCTCTGACATGACAAGTAGGTGCTTAACCTCACAACTACCCAACTACCCCCACATAAAAGTAAAAGTGACTGAATTGCAATTTGGTTGGAAGTAATCCGTTTTGTTTAAATCTGACCACAATAGCATTTGGTCAACCAATCAATATTTCTTTAAGGCCCTTTCTGAGTAATGAGATGTTATGCATTTGTATAGTGAAAAATGTGAAGTGCCCTTCCCCTCATTGTATTCTATACTCTATGACACAACACAGGAGCCTTGCTATGAACACCATACACAAATAACATTGGCCTATGATGAATGTTTTGTGAAGCTGGCCCCTGGCATCTTGCAGGAGAAAACATCAGTTTCATGTTAATTCCTCAAAATATATGTATGTACATTACATCAGTAGTATAATATTACATTTGCACAATTTCAATACAGTATAAAAGCATCTGGGTAACTGCTGAAACTGCTTTGTAAGATCTGTCCTTGAAACACCTACAAGGCATTAAGCATATATACTAACAAAAATACTAATCAGGAATACCACTTCCTTAATCATAGAAATTTCTGCTTGCAAGCAAGCAACCAGTTGGCAGGCCATGAGAAATTCTCTCACTGGGTGAATTATATGAAAGCTCAATGGTATCCACTGCATGATCATCCAACATTCTACATTATAAACTTATATATAAATCACTCCACACTTGGCAATATTCCCGCGGTATGGAAGTGGTCTCTAAATAATGGCATCTGGACCAGACAATCCCGTAATCAACAGCATGAGCATTGATGTACATAACTGGGATACGATAACATGTCCACAAAGCAAGCCTGATAACTCAATCCCGTTAGTTGCCTCTTACAACAAGCAATTGTTAATGCATAGATAACATAGCAAAGATAACAATATTGATGATGATATTTGCAAAGGAACCCAAGGCTTGCTTTTGGCGAATTTACATGACAGCCAAAAAAGCATCAGAAAGTACTCCATTAAAAATAACTGCAGCAGCCTACTGATGCCCCTTTGGAAATCAGTAATTGTTCAAAGTTTCCAGTCATTCAAACATTCACACAATAAATTAGATGACGTATGTGCAAAATTCCATTTACCTGAACATTCTCCCAAGTTTTTACATCAAGCCAGTATCATGCCTATATTTACACACACTTTCCATCTCCTGATTGTTCAAATGAATGGAACTTTACATTGTAGAATTCCTGAGAAAACATCATGAAACCTTCTCTCCAATCACTCAGTGTATTCAATGGTGCATACTGTTGAATCTATTTTATAGTGGCTAAAGTATATTTTTCAAATGCAAAAAGTGAGCTTACATAAACATACAGTTTCCCTTGTCACTATTTCTAATAATGTGTATTCATTGTTTTAGAAGTTTCAGCATTTCATCATATCAGACAAACAAAATACTGATGAAATGTTATTTGCTTGTAGTTACAGATTCCAGAGATTTGGTTAATGTTATATTTTCCTTGAATCAGAAACATGTTGTACATATTAGGGGTGGAAGACATATCTGAATTCGACAAACCTGTGTTAAGAATTTTCATAACTTGAAGGAGTCACAGTAATAATTGAAACCTAAAGAGATACTCTCAAAAATTCAAACATGATTAAGATGGTCACTATCACCACAAGAACCAGACAAGTCTAAAAAATATTTGGTATGACAGTTCTGTTCATCATCAGCTCAGTATTTGTGCTTAAAGACACAGCAGTCACAGCTTTCACACACAAGTGATAAAGTATACCCGTATTTCAAAATGCCATTTCAAGTCAATCATTTATTCACACATTCACACTGCCCAAGGTTCCTTTGCTACCCGCCCAGCAAGGAAAGAAACAGGAGGCAAATTGCATAACCATAGTTACTTCCTGATTTTGTGTACCAAAATAATGGTAATTTTTTTCTTTACATAAAATATTACTTGCCATGAAATATTTCCATTTTTCATATCACAATGTTTTGAGAAAAAGGTACAAAAATGTATAAATATCAGGTGAATTGTATCAACTTTATTCCAGTATTAAATCATCCTGCTTCTTTCTTTGACACCTCCTCCAAGAAAATAATACAGTACTAACAAAGTATTCATAGCCCAGTACCAAAATTGAGAAAAATGTATCTGTCTCAACCTTCATCAGCGCAATATCTATATTTCTCTGAATGACCCATGAGGCCCTATACTCTTCAAACACATGCAAATACACAGTTATCCTGGATTCACAGAGGAGATATTGTGCATCATGTTTGTACATTAAAGTATAAGTACCAAAGCTGAAAAAGACATCACACAAATGTGAAATTGATTTGGGTGCAGACCTGAAATTTTATTTTTCAGGGCCTTTACTGATTCAGTTTTAGTCTGTATTATTTTCTCGACATTGTCCCTACTTAATATACGTAAAAGATATAGTGGATAATGCCCTTTTAGCGATTTGATAAACATATATTCTAAACATATCAACATTAACATTAACATGAAAAGTTGCCGATGAACCCAGAATCGGTTTGGATTTTTTCGAAAATACACTTACACAAATGCAGAAGTGTGCTTTTTACTTTACTGGATAGTGTTTACAAAATTATGTTTCGCAAAGGCCAGTATTGGGACACCAAATACATAACATATATATCATATTCATCTGTGACATTTATGCATAATTAAATGAATTCCCCTCACACTTTACAGTCAAATTACAAATGGTCTTTGTCACTAAAAGCAACAGTGAGTGAGTGATTTTAGTTTTACGCAGCACTCAGCAATATTCCAGCTATATGGCAGCGGTCTGTAAATAATCGAGTCTGGACCAGACAATCCAGTGATCAACAACATGAGCATCGATCTGCGCTATTGGAACAGATGACATGTGGCAACTAAGTCAGCAAGCCTGACCATCCGATCCTGTTAGTCACCTCTTACGACAAGCACAGTCGCCATGTATGGCAAGCATGGGTTGCTGAAGGCCTATTCTACCCTGGGACCTTCATGGGCCTAATAACAACAGTCTAAATAAAATGAAACAAAAGATATTGGGTTAACATCGCACATATATTTTGCTCATATGACAATGTGCATTCATTTGTATGTGTGACTGCTTGTTCTAGCCCACATTTAAAGCTGGTTTCATAGTACTAGCTCACTGAGATACCACGCCGCAGTTAAGCAGTTCTGCTTGTACCCATTGATGTCGAGTGTCAGGCACGGACCATCATGTACCATATTTTTATTTTTTTTTGTATGATCAATCCACTTGCATCACAGAGGTGAAGTTCATTTTATGGTGAGAATAGATGGAATAAATATTTACATAACATACATATGGGGGGGAGGGGGGGATGTTTAGGTAGATGTGACACATATATACATATATATTTGTATATATATATAAGAAATTTCAATGAATGACATAAATACACATTGTGGGTGGATTTGATTAGATAACTCCCATCTAAATGCCCTAAATGCTTCAGCTACTTAATTGTTAACAGTTCTAAAGTAAAGATAACTTAAAGTAAAGATAACTTACAGAAACATTTCAGCAAATATGACACTTATATGTCATGCTTGTCTTTATGACATACATTGAAACACAAACTTTCTTTTCTCTGGATAATCGTCCCGAATCAATTTTTATAAGACATGTTATTTTCTTCAAACAATACGTAAATTTCCTGTTTCCACAGCAATCTTGATGAAGATTGTGTCATCTTTCAAATAGCTGTTTGTTGGGTTCTCCAGGACAGAATGGCTGACAAACAAAGGACATCCAGATGCGATGTTCATCTCTGTCTGCGGCTTGCGGAAGCTGCTGCTACTGGGATCAGGGTGGAAATGATCACTCAGATGGTGTCGCTCCGCACCTTGGTCCAGCAAGTACAGGGTGACCTTCTGCTGGAAGGGCCATGGAAGGAGAGAGTCGTACTCTCCACGCATGATGACAAAGAACAGAGACACGTGTGTTGTCTTGCCCATGCCATCGCCATTCAGGTAGACTCGAGCACACATTTTGTATCCATACTTGCTGGTGTAGAATGGCTGGCTGTAGAGTGACAGGGTTCTCCCACTCACAGCCTCCTGTTTGCGGCGTGTGTAGTCTCGGATCTTCCACAGCAGCACCCCATCATAGCTGGCAGTTTCCAAAATCTGAAATCTCAGATCCATTTCCGCAATTCGCACATCATGGATACCAATTTGTCGGTCATGCGCAGCAAGCTGAGTGGTGAAGGCATCTGTAAAGAAATGACAAAGGTAAACTTAAAATGTCACAGAAATTGCAATTCCTACCAGCTTCACCCTTAGATTTATCAGATATAGCATCTTCCTTTAAATAATCTTAAATAATCATTACTGTTCTTGCACGTTGCATATATGGATAATTAAAACATGCTTTGTCACAACTCTCAATGATCAACATCTGAAAATGCCTTCCTTTATTTACCTAAAACAGTAAAACAGTAAAATTACTATGAACATTGACATTACATTTTACAAGTGAAATTAGTTACATTTCCCCATGTTGATGCAGGTTAGATCTCCTTATTAATGTATACTGATGACCAGCTGAGCATTTCAGAATATTGCCTTTGGTACACTGTACCAAAATGAATCAGGATTTGACAGATTTACATTCATTGAATTGCATCAAACAGTTAACTGATGTTTGTAAACTCACAGATAATCGACTCTATTACTAACCAAGATTAGAGTCACTCAATATGACCTGGAGTTCAGATATTACATCAGTAAATCTATGCAGATAATGTAATTCAGAAGAATTTATATATTCCTGTTAGTATTAATCTGTTGATTAATGAAAGTGACAAAAACACTGCATCATGGATGGAGCTTTGGACCTTGCATACCTTAAATAACAAAAGCAGGTCAATAGACACCTGGTAATCCAACCTTCGTAGAAATTATGTTTTACTTTATGTCTGTAAACTTTCACTATTTTCAATTACATCAAAAGCATTTGGGTTTTTTAAAAAAGGAAATGGCTCTTTTTCTTAATGGATGCTATGTCTGTTTTATCAAGGTGTATTATAAATGAAGACACAATTAGAAGAAAGAGATTCTTCTGTTTTGAGGTAGTTTATCTTTGATGAAATGTAATTTAAAAACTGCTAGCAAAATGGCATATTTGGGAGTACACTTTCCCTGCAAAATAAGATTTTAGTACTTTTTTGGATTGAGTCTGATACTGGATTTGAACTCACAATCTCAGTGTGATGCACCTAATTGCCCAGAAAGTCAGCCATCCAAACCCACTCAGTCACCACGGTATCCATGACTACCTGACAACTGGTAGTCAAGATCACATATTTTGTGTAAACCCCCTACAAGTGAAGATTGGCATTGCTCCAATTTGCTCAAGGTACAAATATATGAAGTTAAAAATGTGTCAATTTAACATACAAACGCAAGTACAGTCTTGGTATTTTTTTTGCATTGTGTCCTGTTTGAAGTTTCCATTAAACCTGGGTAGCAGATACTACTGATAGCTGAGTTTAGTATCAGCGTTAACTATCATTTTTATTAATGTAATGCTGTTTGGTTTTCGCCACTTGAAATGCACTGATAAGTTGATCATTATACACTGACAGCAGCAGAATTTCCAATCACAAATGTAGCTCCGTCCTTACCATATATTTATCTATGTCATACGTAGCATCGGGAATTGCTCAATCCACAAATTATGCAAAGGTACTGCCCTATTCCCATCAACCACAAAATTGTTTGGTGAATCTGTGGATTATGCACATCATGGAATAAGCAAGAAATATATTGGCAGTCAGAGAGATATATTATAACACAAAAATATGCATTTTATCATAACATTTAAAATATCCTATTTATATTAACTAGCTCATAAGCTACATCAGCTGTCTGAACTTTAGCAGTCTTAAATATTTATGCAAAACTTCATCATATGATCTTAACAATGTAGATGTAATGACAACTATTTTCTTGTTTGAATAGCCATCAGATCAAACTGACAGCAAGATTGAAACGTTTTAAGCAGAATTGGTTTCCCACTGACTCCATTCGGTGTTCTACAGCAAATCTTTTGATAAGTCTGTATTCACGCTTTTCCTTTGTCACAGTCTCTAGCAGAAGACACATGCAGAAAATGTATCATTGTTGATGAAATGTTCAAATCTAATTTTGTCCCCCATCTCAGTGCAACTGTCAGTCGACTATAGGCAGTTAAACTATGAAACACTAATCAGTGTCTGAAAAAAAAAAAACGAGCTCAGCTAGGTTTCTAAATACACAGGAATGAGCACTACTAATTGCATAATGACAGGGTTTAGACAGAGTGTCACCCTTTCTCTGGGATTAAGCAAATATCTTGTGCTATTTGTGGATTGGGCAATTCTCTAAATTATGGATCCTTTTTTAAACCTTACAATCGAAGACATAACATTTGTCCTGCTTGGTCCTGGGACGAATGAGAAAAATAAATAAAAATAATCAACAAATGTTACCCATCCAACCACAAAATCATTTTAATTCTGACAACAACGTTGCTTTGACACTTGTTTTCTGTGTATCTCAGATGTATATGACAGATTACTACATGTGGTTGGGGTGCCCGTGTGTAGGGTCTTGATTGAGTACTTTGAAAGGTAGGTCTTTAAAGGCACCTGGGTTCATGGTAATGATGTTCACGGTTCCAGATCAGGGAAGTATGTCATTGTACAGATCAATGGACAAAAGTTGACTGAAAGTTTTCTGACACAGTATCGACCCATTGCATGGAAGTATTTATCTTAGTAATCTGTAACAAGTATTCTCAGCAATGGATCTTGTTGGTTCACATTTGTGAGACTGCCATTTGTTTCCATGACTGCCACAGCATTTCAGGATACTGTTGGTTGTTTGGTTTTCTTCTTTTTTTGGCTTTGTTGTCATTCTGTTTCAATAATTTGACCTTGTTCATGAATGTTTCACTGCATTACCACATCATGTTTGTCAGTGCGATAGCTTTCACACCTGGCTTTTTCAAATATTCCAGCAACAGGTTTTTGATATGATGAAAGCCATAATATTGCTAATGCCATAACAGTGTGACAACACCAAAGTGGTATCATAAAAAAATGACAGAACAAATAATTCAAAATCAGTTCACTATGCAGACACCTTTGTTTTCGTGGTCTCTATAGAGCTGGCAGAAAAGATTAGCTGTGGAGCTGATCACTTCGAATTCATGACTTCAAAGTCTTTGTTTAAATATATCAGTATTATTCTTGTTTTCTGTCAGCTCCTCTATAATGCACAATGACAATATGAACATTCCATGGTATATTTCTGAGTGTTTCCACAGATGGGAACAATCTGCTGCATTGTTGTTTATTATGTGTGTGTTCTTATTATGTTTGACCTGGGTATAGAAAAAGTTGTCAAAATTCATCAAATTCAAACTGTAATGGCCATTACCAGCCATTGTCGAAAGGCTTCCGTATCTTGCTATAGCTGAACCTCCTTCAGCATTAACAATCTGTCCTTGTAGCTCCTCTGTACGTTGTTTTAGTGCCTGTAGGTCTCTACTTTGCTGTTCAATCTGCTCTTTTCTTGGCAGCTCTTCCAACCTTCTTTCAAGAATGATAGTTCTTTCTGTCAAACCAACCATCTTTACCTAAAACCCAATACAAATCCTTGTACAAATCCGTGTTTGGCAATTTCTACACCTTGGATCTGTGCACCTTCTTGTTTTACATGTAACAGTACTCAAGCCATGCTGAAGAGTGAGTGAATGGGTTAAGTTTTACATTGCTTCTAGCAATATTCCAGCAATATCACAGCGAGATATACCAGAAATGGGTTTCACATATTGTACCCACGTGGGGAATTGAACACAGGACTTTGACATGATGAGTGGATAGAGGTAGGCTACCCTACCTCCGTCATGATGAAGAAATACCTGTAGTTCTCATTAGCAGTTGTTTATTAATCCACAGCAATATATGACAAGAAAAGCATAATGTTTTCCTGATACCTCTCTACATTTGCTACTAAGTGAAAACCATAAAAAAACTATTTATTCACACTACATTTAATACATTCATGCTCTTGCTACACTGACATACATTGTTACATTGTCGATTTGTGCAACATGATCAATTACCAATACTTTTACTGGAAAGGACATTCTTCCCATTAACCATAAATGAACTGTCTTTTTTGGTTCCTTAATTCTTCCCATTTGTCTGTTCTTGCCATATAATATCATTAACTAAATAAGTATCGATCCATTTTCCTGTTTTGTAAAAAGTAAACTCATTCGTGAATGCCACAACATATAATTATCAAACATGTGAACACTTTTTATTATGGTGATGCATCAATATGTCAATCTTCTCAAAAGTTTAATCTGTATGATTAAATCAACAGAAAAAGAAATGTAAATAAAAATACTAATAGTGTTAATTGAAATTGGATGAATATTTAAAGAGAAGTACATACCCTTAGTTCCTTGAGTGTTTTCTCCAGAGATCCTACTTTCTGTTTCAGTTCCTCATTTTCTTGACTTCTAGCTGCTACCTCCCCACGGAGGGCATCTCTCTGCTGGGTGATTTCCTGATGAAGCACAGTTTTATCATTTTGAGATAAACTGCAGCTGATTATGACATACCAACAATATTGACTTTACATTTGTGTATCCTTTTACATTTTACAAATTGGGTTAGTATGTTTGGTAGTTGGCGTGTAAGTATGTGAATGAGTGCATGCCTTACAATGTTTTGTTCAGCACCTGGTTAGAATTTGTCTGCAGACATTAGTCTGTAGTGTCTTGTTCAGCATCTGGTTTAGAATCTGTCTAAAATCATTAGAGTCTGTAGTGTCTTGTTCAGTACCTGGTTAGAATCTGTCTCTAGACATTATAGTCTGTAGTGTCGTGTTGAACACTTGTTCTAAATCTGTCTCCAGACATAAAAATCGGTGGTGTCTTGTTGAGCACTTGATCTGAATCTATCTCCAGACATTAAAGTCTGTAGTGTCATGTTCAGCACTTGTTCTGAATATGTCTGCAGACATAAAAATCGGTGGTGTCTTGTTGAGCACTTGATCTGAATCTATCTCCAGACATTAAAGTCTGTAGTCTCATGATCAGCACTTGGTTAGAATCTGTCTCTGGACATTATAGTCTGTAGTGTCGTGTTGAACACTTGTTCTGAATCTGTCTCCAGACATTAGAGTCTGTAGTGTCTTGTTCAGCACTTGATCTGAATCTGTCTCCAGACATTAAAGTCTGTAGTGTCTTGTAAAACACTTGTTCCGAATATGTCTCCAGACATTAAAGTCTGTAGTGTCTTGTAAAACACTTGATCTGAATCTGTCTCCAGACATTAAAGTCTGTAGTGTCATGTTCAGCACTTGTTTAGAATCTGTTTCTAGACATTAGAGTCTGTAGTGTCTTGCTGAACACTGGTTCTGAATCTGTCTCCAGACATTAAGTCTGTAGTGTCTTGTTAAACACTTGTTCTGAATCTGTCTCCTGACATTAAAGTCTGTAGTGCCTTATTTGGGCACTTGTTCCAAATCTGTCTCCGGACATAAAAATCTGTGGTGTCTTGTTGAGCACTTGATCTGAATCTGTCTGCGGACATTAAAGTCTGTATTATCATGATCAGTACTTGGTTAGAATCTGTTTCTAGACATTAGAGTCTGTTGTGTCTTGCTGAACACTTGTTCTGAATCTGTCTCCAGACATAAAAGTCTGTAGTGTCCTGTTCAGCACTTGATCTGAATCTGTCTCCAGACATTAAAGTCTGTAGTGTCATGTTCAGCACTTGTTCTGAATCTGTCTTCTGACATTAAAGTCTGTAGTGCCTTGTTGAGCACTTGGTCTGAATCTGTCTCCAGACATAAAAATCGGTGGTGTCTTGTTGAGTACTTGATCTGAATCTATCTCCAGACATTAAAGTCTGTAGTCTCATGATCAGCACTTGGTTAGAATCTGTCTCTGGACATTATAGTCTGTAGTGTCGTGTTGAACACTTGTTCTGAATCTGTCTCCAGACATTAGAGTCTGTAGTGTCTTGTTCAGCACTTGATCTGAATCTGTCTCCAGACATTAAAGTCTGTAGTGTCTTGTAAAACACTTGTTCCGAATATGTCTCCAGACATTAAAGTCTGTAGTGTCTTGTAAAACACTTGATCTGAATCTGTCTCCAGACATTAAAGTCTGTATTATCATGATCAGTACTTGGTTAGAATCTGTTTCTAGACATTAGAGTCTGTAGTGTCTTGCTGAACACTTGTTCTGAATCTGTCTCCAGACATTAAGTCTGTAGTGTCTTGTTAAACACTTGTTCTGAATCTGTCTCCTGACATTAAAGTCTGTAGTGCCTTATTTGGGCACTTGTTCCAAATCTGTCTCCGGACATAAAAATCTGTGGTGTCTTGTTGAGCACTTGATCTGAATCTGTCTGCGGACATTAAAGTCTGTATTATCATGATCAGTACTTGGTTAGAATCTGTTTCTAGACATTAGAGTCTGTTGTGTCTTGCTGAACACTTGTTCTGAATCTGTCTCCAGACATAAAAGTCTGTAGTGTCCTGTTCAGCACTTGATCTGAATCTGTCTCCAGACATTAAAGTCTGTAGTGTCATGTTCAGCACTTGTTCTGAATCTGTCTTCTGACATTAAAGTCTGTAGTGTCATGTTCAGCACTTGTTCTGAATATGTCTGCAGACATAAAAATCGGTGGTGTCTTGTTGAGCACTTGATCTGAATCTATCTCCAGACATTAAAGTCTGTAGTCTCATGATCAGCACTTGGTTAGAATCTGTCTCTGGACATTAAAGTCTGTAGTGTCATGTTCAGCACTTGTTCTGAATCTGTCTGCAGACATTGAAGCCTGTAGTGTCTTGTTCAGCACTTGTTCTGAATCTGCAGACATTGAAGTCTGTAGTGTCTTGTTCAGCACTTGATCTGAATCTGTTTCTAGACATTGAAGTCTGTAGTGTCTTGTTCAGCACTTGTTCTGAATCTGTCTGCAGACATTGAAGTCTGTAGTGTCTTGTTCAGCACTCATTCAGAATCTGTCTCCAGACACAGACAGCAGTGCCTTGTTAAGTACACATAATTAGCTATCAGCAGGCTCAGGAAAGGGAATTCTGCAACTTCAGCCACTTGTACAAAGGCACCTTCAAAATATCACAAGCAATCAACATACTGAAAATACTGCCGAAAGTTTGGTGGAATACATACCAAACAAATATCTTCATGTTTTTGCCCCTTTCTCTACATTAAAATAATTTACAGTTCCAAATGATGCTGAAAAAATAAGTAAACAATTTGCTAATTAGTGCCTAATATTAATTCTTACTGGAAAGGTTAATCACACTGATGGCTATGTTTTTTCATGGGTCTTAATGACTGTAGCAAAAATACTTCTTCATATTCAGCCAACTTTTTCAAATAATGATAGTAAACGTCCTGATTTTCTCCGTTTTATATATATGACTTTCTAAGAAGCTCTATAGTATCACTGTATTGTTTATTCAGTGATTTCTACCAATTGTAACAGCAACTTAAGCTTCTGTGCAGATGCAATCAAATGACAACTCAAATATGAATTATTTGGTCTCCAGTTGAAGCTTACATATTTTGTTTATTGGAAGCACATAGCAATTGTAATTCATTAGTTATTTTTTTTATTTGACAGCAAAAAACATCCTCAAAAACTATTTACACTCATTTCTGATTTTCAGATTCAATCAGATACACAGTGTCTACACACATACAATTTACCTGTAACTGTGATCGAATTTCAAAACTCTGCAACTCCATACTGCCTGTGTACATAGTAACTAGCTCAAGGTGTTCATTTACACTGTTCTTGATGTGCTCTTCAATATCTGCTTCTGTCCCCTGTGACAAATAAAACAGTGACACTGCACTGTAGATCATCTTGATATTTACCATATGAAAACCACTTAGAAAGCATTGCTGTTAAAAATCATTGAGGACAAAGATATAACAACATAAAAGAAGTAAATGGGCTAAAATAAAGTGTAGATTATTGTAACAGTTCAGTTTCAGTGTACTTTGATCAAAGTTTCTGCCAGGTAAGCTAAAACATATCACATGATTATAGTTTGCGCTGCACTCAGCAATATTCCAGCTCTATAGCCAGTGATCAAGAGTACGAGCATTGATCTTCACAGCTGGGAACCAATGCCATGTGCCATCCAAGTCAGCGAGCCTGACCACCCGATCCCGTTAGTTGCCTCTTAAGACAAGCAGAGTCGCCTTTTATGGCAACATGGGTTGCTGACGGCCTATTCTACCCCGGGACCTTCACCAGTCTAAAATGATTATAGATGTGGCTGACCGATGCACACAGGTATGTGGATCCAAAGGATTTGCTCACTCCAAACTTTAGAAGCATTAGGAATGCAAAATCGTAAAATGATATCATTTGGGAACATATTTCAAAAACTTTACATGCACTTTTTTTCCTACTGTTCATGATTAGTTTACACACAACATAAGCTCAAATGGCTCTAAAGCTAAGTTATTTCTTCTGACATGAATCATTAAGAAGACAGATGTTCTTGATCTTGTGCAACTGAGAGTGGCTACTTCTGTCCCACCTTCCCAGTACTGCCATTCAATACCTGACAGTGATATAACACTGTTAATCATTTTGAAATTCATGGATGCATGACAAGATAGGATACTCGTCAAATCGGGCAAAACTTCAAAAATTAAGAATAAATGCTGAAAACAACAGATCAGACTTTAGATGGAAAGTATGTCACTCAGCCATTGTATGATGAGAGACTGTCAACTCACCTGGCATGAAATACATGTGCAGTGTACAGGCACAAGGTGTCATCTAAAAGACATTTTATACTATTTCTTGTGTTCTGATTATGTCTCACCTGTTGATTAACATCTTGCATGTCTTTCTTTCAAAAGTTTATGTTGAGAAATGTAAAAGATTAAGTATGATACCCATAGATAAGCTTTAATCAGTCATCATATTTAATGTTTCAAAATACATGTATATATGTGGCATGGCCACACAACAATCAACAGTATTGGATACTTTTTGTAAATTTTCATGACATGCTGTTTAGTTTCCCCCAAGGACATCTAATCTTAGTTGATATGTATTTCCTCCAGCCCAACCCCACAGTGGTTTAAATGTTCTACACTTTGGAAAAAGAAAATAAATGGCAAACACTGAGACACACATGCTGACCTCCACATTCCCCTCTATTTCTCTAATCAGGAAAAATTAGCCTATCTTCCTGTAGTTCCAGATACTTACCAGGCATATCCAATAGTTTTTATGCGAAATCTTGCTTCATCTTTAAGTTCCACAATAATCATTCAACAAGCTTACATTAAATGTATACCATTTCAACCAACACTAATCTTTCACAAAGGTAAAGAAAATACACTTTCATGATTTCTACACATCACATTTCTATCTCATATTTTCATTATTTATGGTCAAAGAAGAATTTATCTGATTATCTCAAAACAGTAGCAATGACAACCGCAAAACTCACCACAAACGTACAACCTGCAGACTTGAAACGACATTCATGCGGCTTTTTGAGGCATGATTTGCTGTGTTCATTCAACTAAAACAAAAACAAACTGTCTTCAGAAACTGAAAAAGATACCACTTGAAATTTTTACACAATATCTGTTAAATGTTACAATAACAAAACAAAAATACAGCTCATCTGACTACATCAACTCAGTCCTGAGTAACACAGAAAAACATCAAAAAACTTGATGGGCAGCTGAAAGGTCCACAGGAAATAAAAATATCAAATCATTTTTTACAATTCTCCCTCCATGATCCACAATGCTTCTGTCAACAATGCTGGTT
Source organism: Haliotis asinina (assembly GCF_037392515.1). Lineage (NCBI taxonomy): Eukaryota > Metazoa > Mollusca > Gastropoda > Lepetellida > Haliotidae > Haliotis > Haliotis asinina. The sequence goes on along the minus strand of NC_090287.1, from coordinate 29,305,650 downwards.
TGCCTTGCGCTCAGTGGTGTAACTAAGATAGATGGCTTCCAAATGGTGTAGCAAATAGTCCAAGAATGACATGGGCATAATGCTTGTTGGACAGAACTTTCTTCATGTTTTGGAAGCAGTGAAAATTTCACAGTGCCAAGTCTAGTGAATACATGTATATGCATATAAGATGTTCAGTTATTTCCGGGCAAAAGCCATGGTTTCAACAGACTTTTGCATAACTGCTTTGTCCTGGTGGAACGACATACTTTTCATGAGTCATTTTGGCCTTACAATTTTGACAGGTAATGCTTTTGGCCTTTTCAGAGGTAGTCCATCATAGTCTTTTGAACATTTTCTATAGTAGAGGCAGTTGAAAGCTCATCACATTCACCTTTGGAACTTCACAGTGGCAACAGCAAGAGGACCACCATCCTATCCATGTACAAATGGATAGATATTTTTCCATTTTTGATTCAGATACTGACAGCTGTTGTCTGCAGATTAGGTGCAATTTCATCATTAGAAAATGTGTAATCACTTTGATGCCTGCAGAAACATACTACCTGTAAAAAATGGCAGCTTTCCTCATCATGAACACATCCTATATAGTTAAGCATAACAATAATAATATATGTATAGATAGATAGATAACTAGCATATCAATTAATTAGTTAATCCGAAGTGAAATAATCCATAAATTTGTCTCAAACACAATGTTGGTTTTGAGAAAATTCTGATATTATTATTGACAACATTACTGAAATGTGCAAACTCAACTGAACACTGAATAAATTTTATTGTCTTATTGTAAACTAAAGACACCATTAATCACTTGTCTGTGTATTTCTTGTCAACAATAGAGCTGTTACAATTCATTAGCATGTTCAGCAAATTAAACCATAAGGTTTCATGAATCCAATTCAGTATTAATGATAATTTCATTAGCATATACATTTTTGAAAAAGAAATGTTTTCACTTGAATTGGGTTGTTAATTCATCAAAGTGAGGTATGAAAAATGGAATACATCGAATATATCCAGGACAATAGTGAAAACTCTGGTCAGTGCTTGTCAAGTTAAGATGGTCAAAACATGTCAAAGAATTTATTTTGTTAAAGTTTCACTAAACATAATGGATATTCATATGTACAATTGTAGCTGGTAGCACATATTTGTATTTGTTACTCAATATTGGTGATGTGGCACTTAACTAGGAGCCCAAGCCAGATTGTATTTTGTGACCATCTTCAACAAGCAGAAGCTTCATGTCAAGTCAAATATTGTAAGCTATGATAATCATATTGGCATACAGACTGTCCTGATTTAACAGACTTGTACTTGGACAAACTTTCTTATGAAACAGAAACAAAAGTTCAAATGAATTGAAATTCAAGTACAGTCTGAAAATAAGGAGAACATAAGTTGTATATTTTTTTAAGATACCCTTCATAACAAAGCAAAACTGGTCAAATTAAAAGAAATGTATAGATCAAAGATGGGAGAGGCCATGGCATGCTGTTTTTGACCAAGTGATGTTCAGCCACCAAACATGTACAACTGATGAATGAAACAAACAGTCATAGATAAATCTGTATTGTGTGTATCATCTTTGCTTTTGATAACTGGATTGACAAAGAATGGATATTTCTTACTGCAGGCTACATAAAAGTTTACCTAACTCTTGAGTAAACTAACAAAATAAGCACAAAAGACAAACTTCGCCACTATGGTATCTGACCTAACAGGACGCAGATACTTGGTGTTTGATGCTGTTATCCACTGGTCAGGGTGTTGCTTCAACCTTGCTCGTAAACAAAAGCACTTATTCTGAAATAAAACAAAAAGACCTAATGTGCCTTACATAGTGTTTAGCACAGAGAAATATTTAACTGTAATTTCAACTGTGCCTTACAACATAGCTGTTATGTATTGCTAACTCCCCATGGGATTTTGATATCAGCATTCGGAAAATAAAAACACACATGGAAAGTAAGTGGTCACATTTCACAGTATTTTCAAAAAGGAAGTGAAACATTATGTATGAATATCTCAATGTCAAGACATATTCAAAATGAAACACATTGAATGCACTGTGTAAAATGAGATCATGTGATAAGAAGTACTTGTCTCTCTCCAAGGAACTTTGAGAAGAAGGGTGACTAGTTTCATACAAGCAAGGCACATGTATTTTAGACACTGGACTCTAACCTAAAGAATCTGACAACCATCTTTTTGTAATTCATCCATAAGTGGAACATTTTTGTTTTCTCCTCTATTTGCCACTAAAGAAAAATAAACAAGTAAGTTTCACTATACTTAGCCAGCTCTGTTCCTAGGGTTTGACGACTGAATCAGTCACTACCTGAAGGTGTGACGTCATTCTTGGGAAATAGTTTCCTTCAATGCAATGTCCCTTCAAATGTCATGAAATTCACTCAACAAAATCAGCTATGATTAGAGTGATGTATTTGGTTTAGTGCATCCTTGCATCTTTTTCTGCAGAAAACAGGAAATTAATGCAGTGTTTTTTCCATCAATTCCCTTTTTTGCCTTACCTCTGTAACTATATTTTTTGTTATCAGTTACAATTTTATTTCCTCAAAGAGATCACTGAAAGATATTCTAGAACCTTCAGTATTCCCAGACACATAGTTCTTAATATGTGAAACAGGTAACAAATACAACCAGTAGAATAGGGGAGGTAATTCAATTGTTAACTAATGTTGTGTTGTGCTGGTGTGGTAAGATAATGAAATCAACTTTATTTCAGTCTCTCCTCTGAAATGACAACAACAAAGGTAAAGACTCAACTACTGTTGCTGCTGCTGCTGCTCATGATGATGATGATGATGATGATGATGATGATGATGATGATGATGACACCAAATTGATGGCAATGATGAATTATCTTTCTCCAACGTCAAAGAATTTCTATCAGGTATGAGTCGTTTTCAACAGTTTTAAAAACATAAATGTTTCCATATTTAGAACATTTTGTACATATTTTTGATTCAAGGATATCTTCTTCAGCTTCCAGAGAATTTTCGAGAGTTCAAATCTTAATTTTACACATTCCACTTAGATGACGTTCGAAGAAAAAATTACTTCCATGTCACCACACATCCTCTTTTTATTTTCCCAAATGCAAGGGTTTTCATTGAAGATATGGTCACTTTGTAAAAAATGTATTAAAAAAATGGATCTTCAAAGTTTTATATGAGAAACAGAAAATACTTCAGTCACATCTGCATACATTAAAATCCATCATCATTTTCAAGGAGAAGTCCTTTTGTTCTTTTACAGTACACTGTACAAGTCTGTGTCAGCTGCAAACAAATGAAAAACACATGTAAAAGTTACTGTATTACATGTGTTCTGCATCATACTCAACGTTTAGTCAGACCTTAAAGGTCACAATACAAAGAGGTATTATGTTGGGCAATCAGGTCCATTTGGAAGGGTCAGTCCTTCACATGAACTGCCTCTATTTGTTGTTGTATGGTAACAAACATTTGTTAGTATGTCTGCAAAATGCAAAACTTTATGCAAACTAGTCTGTGTAGTTTGAGTGGAAGCAAGATGAGAAATATTCTCACAAAGGGTCAAAACATCAGAAGTATCAAACACAATTTTGATGTAGGAACAGTTGTCAAACAAAGGTTCAATTACCACACATAAGATCCTACACTACAAGACATTTATTTTAATCTTACTCATTTTTGCAACATGAGCAAAAATATTCTTCAGAAAAAGGACTGAGTGTCATCAAATGGAAAGAACTAAATCTACTGTATGTAATAGTCATTAATATGAAATACAACAAATAAATTTCAAAATTACCTCATCTCTTGATGTTTTGTTAGTTTGTAGAAATCCAGACTTCTTTAAATCTGGGAAGCCATTTTAACAGTAAAAGCAGTACTAACAAAATCACTGACAGTCAGTTCCTAAACATAGTAATAGCATAAAATATTGTCATGTTCTTCAATCTCTAAAACAGGAACAAGACATCTTGCAAAAGTAAATTCAAAGAATATTCAGCAGTTTGTAAGTCCTGTTAAACATAAACAGCGACTGTGCTTGTTGTAAGAGGCGACTAAGAGGCGATGGGGTGGTCAGGCTCACTGACATGGTTGACACATGTCATCGGTTCCCAACTGCGCAGATCAATGCTCATGTTGTTGATCACTGGATTGTCTGGTCCAGACTCGATTATTTACAGACAGCCACCATTTAGCTGGAATATTGCTGAGTGCGGCATAAAACTAAACTCACTCACTCACTCACTCCCGTTAAGCAGCTTTAGCTAAGTTTTCGACCTGCAAAATATGCTGAGCACTGCAACTTCAATAAGTCATTTCTTTTGGTTCACTAGGGCTGTGGAACTACAAAGAAAACATCATTATATTTCAGTCTGGAAACAAACTTGTTCAGACACGGTTAGGCTAAATTAAAGTGGTGAAATGTTTCTCAGGTTTCAGCGCGTCACTTTTATTTGTGCACATAACAATTTTTTATTCCCATTTAAAAAAATAATTTTGACTTGGTTGAGTCCTGATCTGTCTGTAAGAACAAGTGTGACCATGCTAAACTTGCCAAGATGTAAGAAAATAAGAGAAAAATATGAAAAATGTGTTCCTCACTCAGTTTGTTTTGCTATCAAATATTTTTAAAAAAGTCCTACTGCCCTCATCACTTTTGAAAAAAATGTACCTGAGAAACACTTAATTTTTTATGCAGCCTTATACTTTGCATTGCAATCAGTTTAAAAATCTTAAGAAATGAAAAGTTCACAATTCAGTGACATTGAATTTTGTGACTTGTACTTGGAAAGTTTCTTATCCACGACATCAGTGTGTACTCCAAGTGGCTGCCAACCTCCCTCTTTCTTGTAGGAGTTCATAGATGGGAAAACATGTTGTTTATGGAAATCTGTCTTTGGTGAAAAACTCCAAAGTCGATTCAGTGAATAATACTGCATACATTCCAAAATGTGAGACAAATGTATCAGCTGCAATCCAAAAATTGAAATCAGTAGGTTTAAAAATTACCATAAAAACATTTCATAACACATCTTTTCACTTCATCTCTTGAGGAAGGGACATAACCCTTTGTCACTATTGATGATAACCCCTTTGGTACAAAACATGTTCTTAAGTGGTATTCTAATTAGTATGAGGGCCACATACACCTGTAAACCAAATCTCAAAACGAAGAAGTCTGCATTTGAACTTGAAACCAAAAGAGGTATTCATTAGATATGTATATATTCACAAAGAAAAAAGTTAACCCGTGATATTTTTATGAATGTTTTTCCCCCATTATTTCAAAAAGTAATATTGGGAGAGTCGAGTTTGGGCAAGAAGACATAACCTGTGAATCATATAAAACAGTATGGCCCAACTGTATTGGTATACATTTAACGATAGCTGAAACATCCACTCAAGCAAATTAATTGAAAATGGCATTGAGACGATTGTCAATCGACTCGAAGAATTACATTATTGGTATGTATACCGAAGGAATGTCCTTTAAGGCAAATGGACAAATCTGGGCTACCATTACACTGTTGTTAGCCATTTAGTCTGGAAACATGTGAAGAGAGAAAGTGCAATGGGCCGTTCAAGGTCTGGAAGACCTCCTGTCACGACACTGGTATCTAAGGACCTGGAGGAAAATCCATTGGTCGAACAAAAGTTGCTTCTTACTTCATGTTACTCATGTGTTAGGAGGCGTAAGAACACAGCTTATACTCCCAGGAACATTCTGTCAACTGTTGCCTTTGGAGGAGGATCTGTTATGGTGTGGGGATGCCTCCCTCACGGTTACAGGCTGAATTTGGCGACCATCAGGGGCAGCTTCAGCTCAATACATCTGAGGCATTCTGCGGCCAGTCCTTGGCCCTTTTTCTGATAAAAATCCACTTGTTACATGACCTCAGTACATGGATGACAGCACCAGGCCTCATCAGTCGTGTCGTAGAAAATTACATAAGTACACATGCAGCTCTACCCTGGCCAGCATTAAGCCCAGATCTGAACACTTTGGAGCATGTGTGACATTATGGGGATACAAATCCAGTCACAGAACCCTCCAGTACAGAAGTTACATCAGTAGGAGGTAGCTCTCCATGCTGTATAGTTATCATTGACCCCAGAACAGATCCAACGTTTGACTGGAGGCATGAAACGTAGAGTGGAATGTGTTATCCGGGTATGTGGCGAGTCCACCCGGTACTGATTAGTCTCATGGAAGCACATACACTAGTGTCTTCAAGGAACATTTTCATGTGACAATGTCAAAGTCAACACCCTTTCAATGACCTGCAGCTCCATACTTTGGGGGTTTTTCAGGTGGGCAAAAACAGTACCTGTGATAAAATGACATAATCGCTGTCAAGTTCTTACCAAAGGTAACCTACGTTGCATCTTGCCAGATGGTTGTTCAATCAGATGGCATTTGTATGGCTCAGAATGTCTGAGCACTTAGGGCCATTGTACACCTGATATGTTTTTAGCTAATTGGCACTATGAAAATAAGGGGATGCCTAACTTTTTTCTTTGTGTATAGACAATAATACAGATTCTTTCAAACTTCACTATCAATATGCTAGTATTTGCATGTCAGATACTAAATAATGTACACAATGATTCATTGATCTTCATGTACCAGAGCTCCAGATAAGATTTAGCTCAGGTGGAGACTGTTTGCACTGAAGTGGGTATTATATATATTGAGTGGCTATTTCATTATCAGTTACCACTGGTTTCGAATATGTGTGCATTCCAGGGATTTTGATCAGTTAAGTATACGCCATTGAGTAAGTTTACTGAGCAGGTGCATACTGCCTTATGTCATACCTAATTAGGACCAACTTTAATATAATGAAAATTATTTCATAAAATAATCACTCATCCTGCACTGACAGTACAACCAACAAAAGTCCATATGTCGTATATGTTAGTGCTATGAGCATTCATTTCGTTAGCGGAGTTTGGCGCAACATAAATGCACATATCATTATTATTATGTAAGTCTTATTACTATATACAGTTGTGAAAATAATGCATTCATAATGAAAATAAACCTAACAACAATTAACTGAAATGAAACTATCCTGAAATAGTGAAGAAGCAAGAGTATGAAGGACTTAAAATGAAACAGAGAGAGATTTGTCAATCGGGCTCCTTTTTTAACTAACAACCACACTGCCCTTCATAAAAAGTGTGTTTGAGTGTCTGAACCGATTCAAGATTCTTTATATGACGGTAATGAGCAGATCCATGAATTCTCACTTTATCGCTTCCTCATAAAGCTAGAGATTGATGTTCCAGTGTTTAACTGTTTCAGCACATGATGAATATCATTAAGTACAATGCCACAGACAAAATCCTTGACAATCAGTTTCCATATACATAGCAACACTACGCAATGTCTGTACATTCTCTGTCATATGGCAGTGTTATTTTTAATATAAATCAATGCTGTAATTCAGTTACATTAATCCATTAATACTAATCATAGGTTTACAATTTTGTCTTTGACACTAATAAGTAGACAGGAATGTATTATTATCAGAAGTAAGCAGTGTTGTGGAAGGTACTTTGTGAGACACTTTTGGAGTCCAATGAAATCTGGCATCTTCTTCAAAAGACTTGAATGATTTAGTGGTGTACGGAATGTAGTGGAAGGTTTATGAGCACGATGTCTCTAACATCTTACATTTCTTAAAGACAAGGGGTTATCTAAAATCATATTTACTCTGGACATCCAGCCCAGGCCAACTGTTCGACTTTAATGACATTGTTACTATTAATAATACATGTATCATGTTAATTACTTACTACTGCCTCTAATTGTACTACCCCTCCAACATGTAAAGCCATTATATTACTTCACAATAATCAGTGAGTAATTTGAATATATTTATAAACATGATTAATTTTATAATACAGTTGTTTATCTTCCTACAGGTCTTTGCTGTTGGTTGGTTTTACATTAACTTCCTTTTGTGCATAGTTTTCTGGGTTTCTTCATGTGGAAATCAACAAGTAACAATGTTAAAGAAGTTCAGTTGATGTTTGCACAAATTACAAAGTAAACAAGCAATAATTGTAACAAAAATTGACCATTTGAAATTATTAGCATAAGCATTGAAACTCTTTTACACATTGACTCACATCTTTTCTAGCCATAGGTTGTGCCCCACATTTAAATGGACAAGGGATGACAGTTTCTGGGCAGTCCTCCTCATGGTGTTTCTGTGAAAAAAAACACATGAAAGAATTTATTCTTGCATTCCTGAGGAACGTTTTCAGCTATTACAATGATTCCTTCTTTGTTGGTTTTACCTAAAATCTGGGATATCATACAAGGACAAAATAACAAGATAATGTGTCATTACATTAGAACAGTGAATTAGGAAACATACTAAAACACAACAAAGTATGTCACATAATTAAAATGTTTATGATCTGATAACAGCGTCATGAATATATTTGTGTCCTATTACAGTGTAAGATATTCTGTCTGAGTTTTGAGTACATCCCTTTAACCAGTTCAGAGAATAACAAAGCCTAATATTGTGGGGATAAAGACTATAGCATAAATTGGTGTTTTGGTGGAGATTCTTACAGTCATCAAGCTAAAACTTCGTTCTGTTATTTACACAATTAAAATAATCAGTTCAGAGAAGTGAAATGAGACATAACAGACACAATGACTACCAAGACTGAGCAAATTTACTTACCCTTTCATCTTTGACAGGATACTGTGTTTTACAATATCTGCAAGTGATCTGACGAAATTGACATGCCGACTGAACATGCCGATCCATATCTTTAGAAGGAATAACTTCCTTACAACCATACTGCTTGTTTGGGCATTCAAGTCCTTGGTATGGGCAGTTTGACATGTGGGTCTGTGGACAATGTCAGTGCAAATGTTAAAGATATAAACTAGAAATGCGTATCACTAATTAAGCATCCTGGAAGACAAGATAAACATTCAAACTAGAAATAATGTTTGCAAGCACCCGAAGACAAAGGCTGCCCTTTCATCATTATTTAGAGAAATCCAATTACACTGACATTGATGGATATGGATAAAAAGCACTCTTGATGGCACACTAATATTCTAGAGGCCACGACAAAACATCTTCACAAGTGCACAAACACACAAACAAATACTTGTGGTATAATAAGATCGTTGTTATTCATTTCAATGATATTGTTTGGAATGAAAACATTGAAAACACTGAAAATGTTCTTTCAGAAAAAATCATTGTAAATAGTTTCTATTAGCCATATCAACCTCATTTATGTGTGGATGCTATATCATCAAGCAAACCTACTTCCAAGTCTTTCCAAGGTACAGTCACTGTACAGCCCTGGGCACGATTCTGACAGTAGACTGGGACTTGACGAATTTCACGTCTTGCACTTGCATCACGAAAGAGCTGAAAGAATGTGTCCCACAAGAGGCTATATCATTATTATGTCACAAAGAGAATTAGTTTAAATCAACAGATTACCAGAACATGATGATACCTCACATATTAATAGCCTTTGTTATATTGTGAATTGAGATCAGAAGGAAATTCACGTACAGAATGTTCTATCCTTGTACAATCTCTCATCAGGAATGACCACACTTGCACACAATTAAATAAAGAACACACTTGAGTGAAACCTGAATTTGTTCAACTTATAAAGTTATAGACGTTCACTGGGCTGTCTGTGAAATAAATCACTTTTATCTGATAATATTCTCCTTCCAGGTTCAGTAAACAATTTGCCTGGTCCATACAAATTTACTTACATGTTATCATGAGAAAATTTGAATATGCTGTGTTCAAATACATTGATAAAACTCACTGAACTGTGTTATGAACTACAGATATAGGCTTCACACAATTCAAAATATGTAAGTAACAACACTTATGTTTGCATAAAAAGATAACAGTGAGTACAGTTTATGCTACTTTTAGCATTATTCTGCCAATATCATGGAGGGAAAACTAGAAAGCGAAAACAACGCATTTTAATAGTCACTTTTTTCCTTAATGGAGAGTAACTTGCTAACTTACTAAATCTTGTCACTTGTAGGTCAGTATGTATAAAAACAAAAATAAGTCCAGAGTATCAAGTAACATTTATCTTACAAAATGTTTGAAACCAATTAAAAAAGTTAAGTGCATTTCAATAACGTGAAGTGTGAGATGAATTGTATTCGACAGGAGCAAAAGCAGTAATCTGTTTCTTACCCACTGCAAAAATACACTGTGTTAGCATCAAATTGACAAATATGTTAATACTCCTCACAGTGGTAGATTGATATAAATAACAATGGTCATCTGATCTACTGCTTACTTCTCATGCCTCATGTGACCCTCCAGACATATATACATTTCCATCGTATCTTTTTGGTTATGAAGGCGAGGATGGAAACAAAAACTAGACAATACCAATAAAGATGTATGCATTAAAATACTAAAGTTTCAAAACAGTGTCACAACAGATAACACAAATATGCACAACAGGTATAAGAAAAGAGTACACACACTGGGAAATTAGAATTTGAAACGCAGGAATTCATTTGGAACCGACACAGTTAGACAGAGGTTTCAAATGAAACGCTTCAAATACTCAACACCTGGAAATTGGCCAATACAATGTTTGTTTACCAACATTGTAAACACAAAGGTGTTTTTCTGTCTGCGATATTTGAATGTATTAATATGCAGCAAATAGTCTTACAATTTCAAGGAATCAAATGCCATTCATTCATATATTTTCAAAGAATCTGGTTAAAGAACATAGTTACTTTGGTTCACAATATATTATGATAAACAGTGTCACTTGTAATATGGCAAAAAACTGTAACATGATCCTGTTTCAGTTTGGGGTTGAGGAAAATAGACTTGTCTGCTATATATGTTAACTTTGTTCAGAGAACATTTCTGAGGCTCATACGTATCTGTAGTACCCATGCCAACAACCATCCCTTTCAGCCAAAGTGAGTTTAGCCAAAGCACATCCAAGTTATCCATTAAAAATGATCAAGAAAGAAGTCCATCATGATTTATCCTGATCATCATGAATAGTGGTCAATCACAGGTCTAGAATATCATGTCACATGTACATTTCATACCAGTTATCAGTGTACGAAATAAGACAAAAACCCAGCCAGACATCAAGGCTGGTAACTTCAAAATGTTACCAGCCTGAAATGGATTTAACCTGACCAGACACCAAGATATTGTGAATTTACTCAGTGGTATAAGAACATCTAAATTTTTACCAGAGCATCAGACTTCCTAGCTATAAATTTCGACCATCTGTCTTGGGTGGTCGGACGGGCCTTACTTCATACGCTGCAGTTGTCTCATATGGCTTTCACACAAACAGCTCTGCCACAAGTTAACAAGATAAAGTAATACATTATGTCAGTGTGAGTACCTGTTTTTTGTAAATTGGTTCACATGGTTCTTCAGGATCTGATGCTGGACACTGAGCTGGTTCTCCTTTAGCAAAAATAGTTAAACTACATTCTTCACACATGCGATGGCCACAGGAGGTCTGAACAGCATTTTTTAGCACCTCCAAACACACTGGGCACTTAAAACGCTCCTCGAGATGAACAAAGTTGGGAATCTGATGAAGAGAATCTGAACTGAGGGATGACAGTGGGCTTCCGCTATGTTTTTTAGCCATCTCAAACCACTGGGAACCTGAAAAATATATGTGTAAAAGAAGTTAATTGATCACAACATTATTATCCCCCCACCATTATGACAGGGGGAGATTGTCGATGCCTCGTCTGTCTGTCCACCTGTCTGTCAATCTATCTGTTCGGAATCATTTTGTTTCTGGAGCATAACTTAAAAAACGTTCAATATTTTTAGTCCCAAATTGATAGATATAATAAACTGAACCTATGGTTGTGCCTTTTGCTACCTTCAGATTTTTGGCATTTTTTTTTTCCTTTTCCATGGAACAGTTTCATCTTAGTCTAATGGCAGGGTGGGCTTTGTTTCTGAAGCATAACTAAAAAACCATTTAACATTTTTCTGCAAAACTTGATAGATCCTCAGAACCTAAAGTGGTGCCATTTGCTATTTACAGGTTTTTGTGATTTATTATTTTCTCTTTTTCCATGGAAACGTTTCAGATAATAATACAAAACTTGTCGAGATTTTAGAAGGAATTAGGAAGTCTCTCTCGTACAAATGTTAGTACTTGAAACATTGAACCAGACATGTGGATGAACCACTTTAAGAATGTATGTAATAGTATAAATACTCAGTCTAATGTAGATTTCAAAGTGTATGATGATAAACCATTAGATAAAATGGATAAATGTATTCTTGAATCGCAAATTACAATCGTGTTGCCCTCACCCATATAAAGAATGGTAAATCATCTGGTCCTGATCATATTATTGCCAAAATGTTGAAATGTTCTGAAACTCTCATTAGTTCATTTTTAAGCAATTTATTTAATTGAATGTTTGAATTAGCCTTATTTCCTGAGCAGTGGACAAAGGCAGTTATCATCCCCTTACATAAGAAAGGCAATAAGGACAATCCAGATAATTACACAGGAATTTCTCTTCTTTGTACATGAAGTAAAATATATGCCTGTATACTAAATAACAGATCAACTAACTTGGCTACTATACATGATAAGCTTAGTGAAACCAAGCCGGATTTCGAATTGGGTATTCTGCTGTGTCCCATACATTTACTTTATATGTTTTAATAGAAAATTGTTTATTGATGAAGAAAAAGAAGCTTTATGTAGCATTTATAGATTTTAGGAAGGCGTTTGACTCCATTGACTGTAATAAATACTGAACTCTACAATAAACACCACAATAAACTCTGGGAATGTTTATATTCATCTGGATTAAGTGAAAGATGTGAAGATCAGAGTCTTTTTATGTGACATTAAATCTGTAAAATCTTGCATTAGAAGTAACAATAATTCATTCACTGATTTTTTTTAATGTCCAGTCGGTTTACGGCAAGATGCATTTTAAGTCGTTATATTTTCTTCTTTTCATAAATGAACTTTCATTGCCAAAAATGGGAAATATGGTGTTTAACTCTTCCCTGATATGACAGAGATACTGTTATTATTATTTGCTGATGCTGTGATTTTATTCTCCAATGTAATATCTGATCTCCCGAGACAACTTAACATTTAGGAGATAAACATCATGTGTTGGTCAATTTCCGGGTGTTATTGAGTATTTGAAGCACGGGAATGCATTTGGAACCGATGGCGTCAGCCGGAGGTTTCAAATGGAATATTCCCGTGCTTCAAATACTCAATAACACCCGGAAATTGGCCAACACATGATGTTTATCGACATTGTAAACACAAAAGTTAACCAAAGGGGTTTTAGTGTCAGCAGTCTTACACTTTACCGGGCGCACTTTTTCTGTTTTTTCACCTGGCGCTGCGGGGGTTCGGACGAGCTCTGCGGGAGTCAGCGGAGTCCAGACGGTTGCTAATTACTCGTCTAATTAGTCGGACACGGTACCTCGGGACCACCGGTGCGATCACAGTTACCTAGTGCTCGTTTACCGTGTCATTAACACAGTAGCTCTGCGCATGCGCAGAAAAAGAAAAACAAGTTTACCGGACCTGGGGGAAAACCCAATCTTTTTGTGTCAGTGCTTAATATAGCAGAACTGGATTTTCCAAGCGAAAGTGCGCAAGTCCCCAAATACGGTGGCGTTGCTAGTCACTTTGTTGGGGTGCGTGTTGGAGAAGGTACAGTAATGTTTTACAAAGTGTACTTACTGCACATCAGTCCATCTCCGGAACCGACGCGGAGTGGATGACTTTTAACGGTTACAGCCTTAGTTATCAGCAACCGAAACGGGCCACCAAAACCAAAATTATTACTCCACTGCTAGAATAATTTCTATCATACAGCCGCGATAGGGTTCACGAGTTGACTTCCTGCTGGTCCACATGAGGGTTTTGAATATTATGTAGCCCCTGCGACAATGGCGAAGAATTCTATTTCACATACTTCTGCCCTTTTAGCCGACGATGCAAAGAGAATTCCCAGATATCTACATGAATCTACCGTCATAACATTCATTTCGGCTAGATACACTTTACCAGGCGCGCGCCGCTCGAGGCTCAGCACACGCTAATCAGCAGTCCCAGCGTATCGCGCAATTATAATTATAGTTGAGAGGTGATGTCGGACAAAATATGAAAAATGAAGTGTAATAATCTTTTTATAGATTAATACCTGCCTAAATTAAGATTTTTCAGTTACATGGGTTTTTTGTTATCTCTTTGTCCAAATACTCGCTGTTTATTGAAAAATAACTGACAAACAACACCTGTGCACAAAAATTCCATTTAATGAATTTAACAAACTCAGAAAATATAGAGATACACAGGGTAAACATTCTCAGGTGTGTACAAATATCAGACGTAAGTATGCTAGCTGTTGTCAGTTCATATCAGTTGATCTTCGAAGGTTTCAGTTAGACGGGCACACTGGATCCGCCCAGGCTCAGCATATCGTATTCCCGCTACTTAAATCTGTGACAAGCTGTAGATAATCCAGTGATCACGCGCAATGATGACTAAGCATGATATCGTTGTCATCTTTGTGACCAGACGCGTGTATTCTAAAATGGGAACTAAAAGATGCAAAGCTTTCGGTTTGCTATTGCCTGTTAATTATAGTAGTCAAATCAGTAAGTCTGGGATAGAACTGTCAATGTTTACCTTCAGAAAGCAACAAACTGCATCTGGGAGCAATGGAAAGTGGAAAGTGACACCCCACCTCCATTTAATAAAAAGGTTAACTTTACTGCACCATTTATCATTAGTCGCTTGTCCAGTATTTGAAACCGAGATAATCGTACTCACCATCTCCGGAAAATTCATGTCATTCTATATAATATATATAGACCCACGTCAACGTACGAATGACGTCACGCATATACCGTATTACCAATGTTCAAAGCGCATAGTATTCGGGACGTATTTCACAGTGGTAAGTGTCGACACTAGTTCCGTCCGTCCGTACATGCGTGCGTCCGCAATATTTTGTCCGAAGCATTAACCTAAACTATTCTTGATAACTTAATCAAACGTGGTACACATGCCAAGCATGATCCCCAGATGTTCCTTTTGGGGGTAAGACTCGGATATGAATTTTACTTCATTTGTTGTGGTTTCCATGGAAACATGACTCAGGCTGTGACTCATCCGCGATATCTCCAGGGTATACGTTCCGATAAGGAGACTTTTCAAAACGTATACCCTGGAGATATCGAGGATGGCTGTGACTATGAGGATATGTCACCTTGTACGGAGCAAATCGTAACTACTATAGTTTGGCATGAAATGCAAGTGGACCCGGGTTTTTTTGTAAATAACTCTTCATCCAATGATCCAATCGATCTCAAACTTTGCAAGTGGATGTTTTGTCAGACAACCTAATCACATTGTAAATCACTGAGTTTATACATTTGTATGAAACAATCTGTCTATGTAACTGTCAACGAAATAAACAGCCTAACCCACTCTGCTTGCAGAGGGAGGGAGCCAATGGACAATATGAATCCTCAGTTAATGGTTCTGAAATAGTTGGTTTTGTTGTTGTTGTTTTTTGGGGGGGTTGTTTTTTTTGTTTGTTTCTTTTTGTTTCTTTTGTTTTTGTTTTGTTTGTTTGATTGTTTTTTGTTCCTGTTTTATTGATTCCCCAAATCAAAATAATATATGCAAACAAGTACAAAGCTGTGAGACACGCGGCTCTAAGTAATACAGATTCATAATGTACAGATGAGATATTATTGTAATGATATCTTTATAAACTTCCATGATACATGTAATAGATAATACATAGATAATGTCAAGTACAAATCAATACAGTATGAGTCGATGTAGTACTGGGGCCAGAAATTTCAGCTCCATTTATGATGGAAGTTATGTATTTTATAATAATTTGTATGATTTTCCACAAAGAAATTTTTTTTTAGAGTTTCTTCTGCATTAAGCTAAATGTGGAGGCATATTTGTAATGTTGCATAGTAAATATGTCTCTTTGCAGCAGTGATGGTGTGATTTCGAAGTCTATTTTCACCTTGAGTACCAAACCAAATCAGTTTTTTTTGATAATGCCAATGGATGTGGATAAATATTGGTAAGCCGAATTTTTAAATGTATCCAAAAAGTTTGAGTCACCTCACATTAACAGTAAACATGACACAAGCGCTCAATTACATCTTTGCAAAAACAACACAGACAGATGTCAACTTTTTTTCATTCTGACCAGTTCCTTTCTTATGTAAATAATCCCTTGTAGAAATCTATACTGAAAGTCTAAACGCTTTGTATCTTGCAATCCCTTTCTATATACTGTAAATATATTTTTCTAATCAAAGTCAGTTTCGGGAAATAAAAGTTACCATTTATTACAAATGTTTGGATATTTAAAATTACAAAAAAGTTTACCATTAAAAAATCTGCAGCCACTTGACGCTTTCACTAAATATTTCTGGCATTGGGTAATATTCAGATTACTGATTGGAACAGGGTGACAGCGCTTTAAGCACGTTTCCATGATTCATGTAATGTGTTCATTACCTATCTGAAATCTAAACAGGCACCTTTGATATGATCGATAATTCGAATTTAAAGATTCTATTGATAGTAATCCATTCTCATCACCTATATCTCTAATGTTCATAATCCCTTTCTCTGCACAATTTTTTATGTAATATGTACAGTTTTTGAAGTTGTGATCGAACCATAGTGGTTGGGATAGAATTTCATTAATGTTGTTTGTGAAACAGATTCCATGCTTTTAGCGCATGATGCCAAAAAGGATTTTCAATCTCAATATAAGTTTCAGAATTTATTCCAAAGATAAATATATCTTTGAAAGGTACATTGCATGGATTTTTATTTTCACAGTTTTTGAAATATAATCTTCAGGTTGATAATTTCATAGCATCAATAAATCTGCTTTTATCAATCATTCACAGTCCTCCTTCATATTTATTTGTCATTACTCTCCTCCTTACTTCATCATTCCAAATGAATTTAAAAATAGTTTTTCAAGCGAAGTAATACATTCTGCTGGTGGATTGGGCAAAGAATTGAAAATGTGAACTGATGTGGAAATCGCTATGGATTTTGTTACTGTTATTTTACCAATAAGTGTTAAATGTTTTTTCTCCAAGATGCTATGAGTCTACTCATTTCTTCCGCTCTCTTCCTAGTGTTAGTTACCCATAGCTCTTCAAAATCCGGTGTAAATATAATAGCTAGCACATCAAAATCACTAGTTACCCTTTCAATTTTCAGGTCACTGTATATTTTGTCAGTAGATTTAGCTTTCGATCCAATCCAGATTGCTTTTGATTTACCTAAATATATATTCAAACCAAACATTGTATAAAATGGATTAATTGTGTCAGGTTATGAAATAGTTTATTACTTTTACGAAAGCCTAATGCTGCTTTTGTAGCATAAAATGTTATTTTCAAGGGCAATTCTCGTTGCTTCGAAAATTTTCTTGTTGCTTTCTATTTCTTCGTTGCCACGAGTTTTTCTCTTTCCTTCGAGTTTTTTCTCATTACTTCAAACAGCTTTTCGTTGGTTCCATTACTTTCTCGTTGCTTCGAGTATTTAGTGGTTGCTTCACATTTCTTTTGAAAAATTGAAATTTCAAGTATTTACTCGTTCCCTTTAGTATTTTCTCGTTACTTTAATGATTTTTTCGTTGCTTCAGTGAAGTTTTCTCGTTACACCAAGTCTCTGCCAAAAACTTGAAATTTCAAGAATTTTCTCGTTGCTTCAAGTATTTTCTAGTTACGTCACGTTTCTTTCAAAAACCTGCACTTTTGAGTATTTACTCGTTACTTCAATCATTTTTGTTGTTGCTCCGATTAATTATCTCCCGCACATTCGTAAGGATATATAATGAGTCAAAAAAGAAACTTCACATTCTTTCTTCAGGGCACTATAAAAGAACAAGAAATGATCAGATGGTAAAATTGTTACAATTTCATTGCTGAGACCTGTGTGATGTACTCGATACACTGACAGTGCCACAATCAGTTCCGTTAGGCTACACCGCCGTTCCCAAAAATGGTATGCAGAATGTCAAGTCACAAGAATAAAAATTCGAAATTTCTCAGTTCAATATTGTGCATGGCCGCCCCGCGCATTCACCAGTGCCAAACACCGTCTCCTCATCAACACGTGGTTGGGGATTCTACGCCATTGCTCTTGCAAGACAGCACCAAGTTCCTGCAAATTCTGAGGTTGGTTCCTAAGACCATGAAGCCTTCTCCTAAGTGCATCCCAAACGTGCTCTGTTGGAATAAGGTCAGGGGATCTCGATGCCTTTGGAATCATGACGTTGATTCCAGCGTTTTGAATGAAATTTCGTGTCAACATCGCGATATGCGGCCGGGCATTGTCACGCCGGGGCTGTAGACCTGGGCCATGAAAGGAACGCGTTCAGGGGTGAGCATCTGGTCGCGGTAAGCAACAGCTGTGAGGTTTCCACGGATGACGAGAAGTCGGGAACGGTTGTTCCCACAGAAAGCACCCCACACCATGCAACTTCAGCCCCCGAATCTGTCGACTTCCTGTACATAACATTGGGCATAGCGTTCACGACGTCGTCTCCAGACTCTACGCATGCCGTCCGCGAATCTGAGAGTAAACCTGGATTCATCGCTAAAGACGACACGATTCCAATCTCTCTGGGTCCACCGGAAATGACGTTGGGCCCACAGTAGACGTTGACGTTGATGAAACGGCGGCAATATTGGCCCACGACATGGACGTCGAGAATGGAGACTGACATCCCGCAATCGATTTCGAATGGTCTTAGGACAGTCGACCTCTAAGCATCTCAGCCCTGGTTCGTGTAGCCGGCAGAAATCTGTCACGTAAGTGACGTAGGACGATTTGACGATCTTCTGTTCGTGACGTCACACGTGGAAGACCCGACCTTGGGCGATCAGAAGTTGTGCCAGTTTGTTGTAGACGACCTCGCAAGTCATACACAGTCCAACGTCTGCATCCCATTGCTCTGGCGACGTCAATAACTGATCTTCCCGCTTGCAACATGCCAACGGCGCGTTCACGTTGCAAAAAAAGTACCGTTAGAACTGTGGTTTAAAAGCGTTTAAAATTCTTGAAGCCAATGCAAACACGTGCAAATGAATAAAACTTCGATGCGAAGATCACGTGATGGACTGATTTGCAAAACCTGTTTTGGCACTAACGTCATTTCCACGACGAATTGATGGCTTTGAGTGGGTTTTGCTAACGTTTATATAGAGATGAAAGATAGGGATCCCATTTCGGATACATAGATGTATCATCAGAGAAACATTATTCATTATTTTTAAAAATTACATTTCGTGAAGTTTCTTTTTTTGACTCAGTGTAGAAACGAGTTCCGTCCGTCCGTGTGTCCGTCACATTTGAGGATACAGCTTTTTGAGAAAGGGTGGGGTGGGGTAGTGAGGTCTGTGTGTGTTTGAGAGAGAGAGAGAGAGAGAGACTATGTGTGCACTATTGAGAAAAGGGGGTGGGGAGGGGGTGGGTGGGGGTGTTCACACTTCATTTTCCCCCGAGTTTCGGTGGTCATAAAACAAAATTTCAGCTCAAAAGGGAGGTTGCGCAGCCTTGCAACCACGGTATCTCCCACAAAAGGCAGACCGCTTAAATCAACACATTTCCTGGTTATTTGCATATGACTTAATTAACCTGATATTAATGGCATGTGCCCGGATATATAATGTATAAACTGTACTTTGTTTAGTTCATGTAATGAGTTATGATTTTTACATTATAATAAGATCTATTGCATCAAAAATACAAAGTAAAGTACTTGAGAACATTCTCAATTTCTCAAACAACTCATTTCTCTACTACTTTCACTCTATTTACTATTGGACTAGCGGAGATGGGAATGTGTAGTTACTATATTCTGTAGTGACTGGTAGCAGAACAGAACAGAATTTATATTCTTTTCTCAAAAACACAAAAGGTGAAACATATAAGTATATATAAATATAAGTAAAACATTTATAAGATATCATTTGGAAAGTACGGAAGCGCTGAAGGGACATGGGTATGAGAATTTTTGTTAATATATATCGTGCGCACGAGATACTATAGCGTGCGCATGATATAATATAGCGTGCACACGATTTACGAAAGCGTGCGCACGTTATACGAAAACGTGCGCACGATATACCAAAGCGTGCGCACGATATGATAAAGCGTGCGCACGATATAATAAAGCGTGCGCACTATATAACATAGCGTGCGCACAAAATGAAAGGAGACACGTATTTTTAAATGTTAAATCGTGCGCACGAGATAGTATAGCGTGCGCACGGTATAGTATAGTGTGCGCACGATTTAACAAAACGTGCGCACGATTTAACATTTAAAAATACGTGTCTCCTTTCATTTTGTGCGCACGCTATGTTATATAGTGCGCACGCTTTATTATATCGTGCGCACGCTTTATCATATCGTGCGCACGCTATATTATATCGTGCGCACGTTTTCGTATAACGTGCGCACGCTTTCGTAAATCGTGTGCACGCTATATTATATCGTGCGCACATTTTAGTATCTCGTGCGCACGAAATATATATTAAAAAAATTCTCATACTCATGTCCCTTCAGCGCTTCCGTAGGAAAGGCACAGTGTTTCATATATTTGGATAATTTGAGAGTGAGAAAAATACATGTACAGATAGAAGGATTCACACAGAACTATTCTGGTAAAAAAAATAATCGTTCGACAAGTGGTGGGCATATTAGTAAAACATGGAATTCGTCACATATGGCTTGACTACGAAGATTTAAAGTCGGTTTTCTTTCAAAATATTCAGCCAGCGCCCTGTTTCCATTGGTAACCTATGATTTGTTGTCCTAAACTTTGACAGTGAAATTCTACTTTAAAACTTTAATTTAAGATGACGTTCTGGGAAAAGTACATTTTCCTACATTGTGTAATGAAATCCTTTTGATGACTGAGTATTACTTGAATTCCAAGGTTGTACAAACTGGTCTAGCTCACTGTACTCACTATACTCTGTATTGACTCAGAGTTCGCTCATTAATTGAATAGGGGAGGAGAGCACGGCTGAGCAAATTAGTACACTCAATGAGTCTATCTCACGGGAGGTCTGTCTTTTGGGAGTGAACCGCAACTAAGAACTAACTAAGAAGGATTTGACTGAAGTCAGTTTGGTCAAAAAGCATACCATTTTGGTATGAATATCAGTACGAATTGGTTTCCTTCCATACAACATGTAATGGCGAGCACTTTCCTTTACGCGAAGCAGTTTTCTTGAAAATATTAAATGAACATTTTCAATAACACTTAAAGTTTCATATGGCCAGAGGTCGTGCCATTTCGAAACCCAATGTTGTCTGTATGATCTGGGCATATACCACTATTTCCAAGGGTACAGCTTAATTAAGCCTTATGCAACCACCTATAAAATGTGTTGATTTAAGCGGCCTGTCTTTTGGGAGGTCGATACCATCCGAAACATATTTCTTATATTTTTAATAACTATTCGTGATAACTTCATCAGACTTGGTACACATATCAAGCATGATAGATAGGTTTGATATTTGGGGTTTAAACTCAGATATGAATCTTTTGCGGTTTCCACCCAAGTGTGACTTAGGCTGTGGGTATGAGGATGTCATGTTGTTGGGAGCAGATTTCCTTAAACTATATATAAATGCTAGCTTTATCAAATTTGGCACACATATCAAGCATGACCTATAGATGTGCCATTTGATGGTTATACCTAGATGTGAACTTTAGTTTTTGCTGTATCCATGGACACGTGACTTAGGCTGTGACTGTGAGGATGTCATCTTGCTCGGAGCAGATCTCCTAAACTATACATGCTGAATTCATCAACGAGTAAATACTCGACATTTCAAGTTTTTGAAAGAAATTTGAAGTAACGAGAAAATATTCGAAATTTCAAGTTTTTGACAGAAAGTTGAATTGACGAGAAAATACTCGTTGCAACGAGAAATTAATCGAAGGAACGAAAAAATAATTGAAATAACGAGAAAATGCTCGGAATTTCAAGTTTTTGACTGAAACTCGAAGCGACGAAAAAATACTCTAAGCAACGAAAAAATATTTGAAGTTACCAGAAAATTATTGAAATAACGAGAAAATACTCGTAGCAACGAGTGAATGATCGAATGAACGAGAATTGTCTTTGAAAAAATATTTTATGCTACAACAAAAGTGTCATCATGAGGCGTTCGTAAAAGTATAGTAATGAACAGAGCAGTTAGTATAATAAACTGACCAGCAAAAGGAAGTATACCAAGTTTCCATTTTTCCAATTTTAAAGAAATATTTGTGTAGGTATATTATAAACCGAAACATATCGTCCCAAGGCAGTAATTTCATACCTGTAGTGAAATTCACGTCCACGTGAAGTGGTAAATTATATGTCATGATTGTGACCATGATTTTGGCTCACTGTCTAGTTTCACGTGCACTGGGGTAGCTAAGATAGCGTTCACAACATCAACGCTAAATTGATCGGTGGCAGAAGCGAAAAACTGTCGATGCATCGATAGTATGTGTGACTATCGAAATTTTAGAAATTGACCTCCGTCCGTAAATGGACAACGAAAAATACAGGATATTTTTATGTAGCCTTGCGGCTTTGTTGAGTGAATGTTTTCACTGTACTTGTTTTAACTGATTTGGGTTTCAAGTTTCTTGTCAGCTATTAAAAGAGACTGAAAATGCTTCAGCTTGTATGTATCCCATATAAACTATATATTCATTTGGGAAATGACTTTAAATGATACAATTCAAAGCGAGGGAAACTTGTGCAATATCAATGAAACAGTATTGCAACAGACTACCGCAGTCGCAATAGTATGTTGAAACAGACTATCGCTAGTTGATTAACCCCTCAATAGTCGGTCTGTAAACAATCGCGAGCATGCGTAAGTGCATGTGTGTTTTGATGTATGTGTGTGTGGAGGAGAAGTTTGGATACAACTACTACCATACAAAAGTGCTACGGGAAATTTTAAAGTTATGTTGTGTTGACTGCAGGTGTGATTGATATTACATCTGCTGAAGTGTCATTTTCCGCCGAGCGTTCAAACAGGCTTCAGTGAGACACTCAACACTAACCTATATCTACTGTGCATAGATTAGCTCATATGAATTTACGTCAGCATGTGCTACACTGCTACTTCTGTTCCCAGGGAATGCAGGTTTCCAAGTAGGGTACAGTGCAGTATTGATCTGCATTGTTTCGATAGTTTTTTTTATATTACTTTTGACGTGACGTGAAGGATCAGGGTGTGACACATTTACAAATATAAATAACGTTCAGTACTATTGATTCTGGTGTCGTTCTTACTAGTAATAATGATATTTTTATTTGTCGATTGCAAAACAAGAGCGTTGGTAATTTGGATGGTTGGTTTGATGCTTAACGCCTCTCACTGCAATATTCCATCGATATGGCGCCGATAAGTAAATAATCGGGCCTTGACTAGACAATCCAGTGATCAACAGTATGAACTCCGACCTACGCAACTAGGATTCGATGACTTCTTAAAAACAAGTCAACGAACACCACGACCCGATTCCGTTAGTCCCCTCCTGAGGCAAGCACGGGTGACTAAAGATCAAGTTTAATCCGGGTCTTCACGGGGTACAAGGTATGTACATTCTGTTCAACGCAAGAACAAGGAAGTTGCCTTACGTTGGCCTTTGATTGTTGTGTTACGCTGCGCTCAGCGACGGCTCATCTGTAACATAACGATCTGTAATCGAGTCGGACCGAGACACTTAAGTTATTGACATCACCAGCATCGATCTGGTTGGCATACGATAACATGCCTAGGCAACCCACCCCAGTTGTTCACCTCGTACAAGAGGGTTCTTGGCTAGTTCTAACCCGGAAGTTTTGTTGTTGTATTGTTGTTTTTTGTTTGTTTGTTGGGGTTTTTGGTTGTTTTGTTTTGTTTTTCTCTTGATTTGGTGTGATTTTATTTGATTGCTTTTCCTTTGTTTTTTTGTTTGCATTATTTTTATTTGGTTTTTACTTTTTTATTTTCAGAGGAGGAGGTGAGAATTTAATAAATATATATTCTTCTGTATTATCCAGCCGACATGTATACAAGCGCATGCAAAATCATTGCATTGAAATTAATTAATTATGCCTTCATTATGCAATAAGGAAACGAATGCAGAATATATGGCTTTTCACATGAACAAACATCCAGTGGACAAGTATTAGAAGCAATGACCAACTCTCTCATTAAAACCATTCGTATGGATCTGAAAGTTTTTCCCTTGTTATTATTACAGGTTGTTCGAACAACACTGCAGAAAAAAAACCTTGCAGTAGTGGTGGTACATCAACAAAATCGGTGACATTTGCGTTATTATATCTTATAACCTAAAGATGATGGCACTGGCATGGCCATTCCAGTCTCATGTAATGCGTGTAGGATTTGTGACAACGTTTTCGGTAACGTTTTCCTTTTCTAAAAGTAAGATAGGTGGTATTTATTCTGGGAAGGCATTTGTCCATAGTAAATATAGGGCGTGTCGGTCACCATTGTGCAGTCCATGGCGGAGTCAGTGCAGCGCAGCATACTCAGTAGACAAAAATTTACTAGTCTACTTTTATTTTGATATACACTCAATCTAAACTGGAAAGGGTGCCCCGCTGAGTTGTGAAACTCAGGGAGTGAACCTGGGGACATCTGAACTTGCTTTCTTTCTGTAGGGCTTTGCTGAAATGGAAAAGCGGAAATTAATGTGGCTGTGAGACGGGTTGCTCCAAGTTGAGAGAAAGCATCCCGCTTATTGAAACAGGATATACGTACACTGAGGGAAACATGGTCATTGATAATGTATTGTTGTGATATGTCTATATACTGGCTACAATTACTCTATTATCTAAACGGCAAGCCGAAACCCGCGAAAGGGTCCTGCAATCAATGACAAGAAACAGATGATGCATTGAATGTTGCCATACAATGTCCGACTGTCACTTGTAGCTGTTTATGCAAAACGCAGTCAACCTGGGCCTATTCAGTTCATTTATTTATAACGTTCATTTATTTATAAACACATCTTATTATATTGTAGATGGCGTCGACATTTCCAGGTAGAATTCGCCCCTGTCTAATCTCAGGCCAGGAGCAGGCAGGCTTCGTGGGATGATGCTGAGCCGAAAGGTAGTGTGTGTTTTCAATATGCTAGCAGTCGACAATCTATGTTAAATGTCACTTTGTTGTGTAATCATTAAAAATGATTGCGCTGCAGAACCACATGGAACTCTGGGTACGCTCCTGTAGCTTGAAACAGACTATCTTCTGCTATGAGGAAACGCTGTGTTGACCGTATGACCATGCAAATAGATTTGTTAAGGCTACAAAAACTTGAAAAAGTCTTTGTTTGAATCAGGGATAGGCCAAGGCAGATCTACAAGACTTAATGATATTCATAATGACACGTCACGTGGTGTACAAGGGAAACTTTTCATACTGCAGTTAGATGACAGGCCCAACTTCACTGATTTGGACGAAAGGTTAGTTATTGTAATGTAGGTCTTAAAATATGTAAATACTGATAGAAAATATATATTTGACAATACTTTTGTTTCATTCAACTTATATTGTGAAGCAAAATTATTTTGACCATCACGAAAATATCGTAAGCAAAGCCTCAAGATTTTCGTAGAATTGTTACTTTAATAAATACTGGGTATCTAAAGTCTTGTACATGCCAGGATCTTAAAGCCTAAAACGTTGTGTTGGTTTCTCCCTATTCTCGCCTTTGCCATTAAACACCACGGGTACAGCGTGTCTAAGAAATATACACTCAGTCGTTTCATCAAGGAAACAGTATGATTTATATATTCCTATGTCTGCTGCAGACTTGTGGCAGTTACACAAACCCACATGGTAGACGAATGGTGGCATTGCAGCTATCGGTCTCAGACAACTTGAATCAAAATTATTACTTTGATGTTATATAATAAATTGCAAACAAATGCAAGCAGATAACATTTTGTGCGTTCCACCCCTTAGTGCATTCAGGAAAATGATTGACATACAGTGAAAAGCAAAAATAGTGTGTCTTAGGAAAGCTTACTTAAGGTCAGAGCAAGACCTTCTAGTGCAGTTTTAATGATTTCGAAAAATCAGCTCAATGCGGCCAAGCTAGAAAAATAAATGAATTCACGTCAATTTTATCAAAATAACTGCGCTGAAAAGATGATTGCTACACTCCTGTTCGCCCGTTAAACTAACTTGCCGTTCACTTAATCATTATAAAAATCGCTGCAAATATAAAGTTGTTCATATGTGTTTTCTAGCATCGAAATCATGGACACCATTTCGCAGTTTGAGGCCTGGTGTTCTCGGGCTGTGAAAGTGTTCTCTGTTGCTAGAATGGCGACGCTATGGGTTGAAGACCGTCTGGTCTCTAGATATGGAGGCAGATGGTGACTAATATCGTCGGCTGGTTGCCTCAAATCCTTTCCCAAACCGTCGTCCCAGTTACCATTTGGATATGCCAACCACGTTCACCACGAGTGGTCTTGGCGCTGTCTTGTTCACTAAAGTATCTACTGCAGGCTGATGTCTGCACGTTTGTGCCGTTGATCAGCCGTCTCTTTGTTGTGTAGTGCAACGTGGCATATCTTTTGTGTATTTTTAGTAATGAGTTTACAAGGACTGCGTGTCCATTCTTTCGGGGGTCTTCTCGTGAACATGGGGAAGGTTTTGATTCCTTCATACTGTGTATTTGTAAGAAATCAGACAACAAAGACCGAGACAGGTCTTCTGTGGCGATGAGGCTTTATAATTTTATGACGCAATTGAGGACTTACGTAAAGTGTTCACTACTGACCGTTTTAATCAGTAAAATCAGTGATGAGAAAAAGAGTATCTTCTCGTCTTGAACACACTTAGGATATTTCTAAGGTGCGAACAGTATATTTTACGCGAGGTGAGGTCGGTCGGAAGCAGAGAGACTTGAACCCCTGGTCTTTCAATCATTCTTGTAGCAATGCATTTACTTTTTTGACGTTTTGATAACATCATTGGTATTTGTGATTACATCACTTGTCTTAGGTCCTGCATGGGTCATGAATAATTTGGACTTTATTTCAAAGCCAATGTAAGATTTTCATTTACAAACAGGGGGAAAGTATTTCTAAATATCACCTTCATCATATACTGGACGTAGATTGAACCTTCATTCTCATGAGGGTCCGGGGTAGAAGAGGCCTTCAGGCTCGCTGACCACGTCATCGGTTTGTCGTCGGTTTCCAGTTGCGCAGATTGATGTTCATGCTGTTGATCACTGGATTGTCTGGTCCAGACTCGATTATTTACAGACCGCCGCCATATAGCTGGAATAATGCTGAGAGTGGCGTAAAACTAAGCTCATTCACTCACTTCATTCTTTAGCACTGTATTTGTGCGTTTGGTATTGTATTGGCTTCGAGACAACCGAAACTTTAGAACATTATGTTGGGTTCACTCGTCAGATGAAAAATGCTTACTGCTGTATCCAGTATTGTAGAGTCACTGCTCGCCTGTTGAGTTGCCAACGGCCATAACAAAACTCTTTTCTCTGGTAGAGAAAATTTAGGGGTTAAGGTGTCGGTTGTAGTTCAGCTTGATTTGAAGTTGCTATTATGCCAAGATGAAAAAAAAAAGTATGTGATAGTGCCCACGTCACATCAACAAAAACCAGAAAGAAAACTAGATCAAATTTCAGAATATGTTTATTTTAGCTTTAATAGTTCTGAATATAATACTCATTAACAAGGACGAAAAAGAGCTGCAAATACACTCTACACGTTACATACCAATAAGCAAAGAAAGGCATTAAAAATTCAAACTCGGGTACTTTTTTGTGCAAGAAAGCTAAAATTGAAGTGATGGTAATGGTAACAGCTATGTATCAGAATAGTCTTAAATAGGGGTGTGGATATACTGCCTCATAAACACTTCTCCACGATTGAGTAGCTGCAAGACCTTGGAGTTGCGTACTGACTTAGCTGTCTTACTGACAACGTCTGTTTCATTGTACCGGGTGTGGTTTAGTCATGAACAGACAAACTGTGAACGTGCTAGAAGTGAACTGATTCAACGCTATGTCTTTGCGACTAAATATAATATACATTGACTCAACATCATGAACTGAAGGTTAGAATCCGTCAAGAGTAATCGAAGCTTGTCTACCATATACATATATATATATAAGTGTCAACATTCAGATCTACAATACTATCATATTCTTTCTAAGTTTATTATTGAGATGCATTTGAATGCAATGTTGAGCATGGACTCAAATACTTCCATTATCCGACAGATGCCAAGTTAACTTTTCATGGCACCATACCAGATGACAGGAGTAATCTGAGCCTCTTTCGACAAAGGACAGTACAGTTTACTGTATACTAAGTAAACCTAAAGGCTGGTGCTATTGCCAATGGCCACAAGCAATTGTAGGTGACCTAATCTGCAGAAAATAGCCTACTTTTAGACATATCAGAAAGCGATAGGATAATTACATCCAAAATAGCTTCAATGTTCAGCACTTGTTCCCAGTGTAGCTCACCTGTAATGGACAGCTTAGTGACATAATGTGTGAAGTGCATAGTTCAGGCTCTTGAGTTACATTTGTATTACTAAACATGAAATTTATCTTCCGTGATTTGGTTGACACTTGAGGTTTTCCTTAGCGCTGAATATTAAGTCAAATGTCATATGGCTGGACGATCTTCACACTACCGCTCCACTGGACTGCGTTTCACAATACAATCGTTGCGCGTCGACTCTCCTACCTCCTATGCTTTAACACACAGTTACGACCAACCTTCGCTAGGATCTCTTTGTGAAACAGGGTCCTGGCTCTTACTGTGCTAGTACTCACTAACTTATCAGTCACTGGCGGTTATCCGTAACGTCAAATTAAATACTACACTTAGAGAGATTATGCTAAATGTATCACTGCCTCAGACGTCCTTCACCAAACTGTCCAATACATTTTTTGTTAACAGAGCGTGTGTAGGGACCGTTCATAATTTATGGCTGGGGTGGGGGTTGGGCGTGTTACCCATTTTGTTCTGGGGGTGGCGGTCATCATGGGGCTGGAGGTTGTGGTGTTAAAACAATCTAAGGTCTCATTCCTAGTTTATAAGACTTTTTGTCATTGACAAGATCTTGTTGTTGGGTCAATATTTTATCATCATTATTTTGTCTTGGAAATGATAAGCATGTTGCATGGTAAGCAGGCTTGCAACATGGTGGTTCTTTTAATGTTAACGAATCTCTTCCTCCTGTTTTCAGACAAGGTCTGTTTATAAACTCAACATGCAACTCAGATAGCGAAACATTTGCTGAACTTGGTCTTTTGCATCAGTCAATAATATTTCAGCTCTATCACTGAGGTCTGCAACCAGTCGAGCAGGCCAACAAGTGATCTCTTACCATCTTACTACCACAACAAAACTGAAATTACATGAACTAAAAATACATACAACGAAATAAGGTGGTAATTGTTTCTAACCCTATCCCATAGTTTTTCATCACATGAACGATACAGAGTTAATACAGTAGACTCCTAGCACATTCCAGTGATTCATATTTTCTCTGCTGTAGTTATAACCTTGTTTGTGTGTCAATGACAAACCACAGCATTCAGACCCTGCAGACTGAATGAGTACTGTTTCTTTCATGCTCTTTGTCAAAGCATAACGTTCAGACTCTGCAGACTGAATAAGTACTGTTTTTCTTACATGCTCTTCCAACCTCTATTAACATTCAGACCCTGCAGACTGAACGAATAGTTTCTTTCATGTTCTTTCAATCTCCAACAAGATATTTAAACTGTCTTATTATAGTTCTTGTTAGGAACCTACATTCAAACCTTCAGGATTATACTGTTCATAAGTAATTATGAAAGGCAACATAACCAAATGTTGAGTCATCACTTGAAGATTTACCAAAGTGGAATTTGACCCACTGCAAGGACAATGGGGTTTTTTTTGGTTTTTTTGTTATTTTTTTTATATTTTGGGGTGTGTTTTTTTAAAGATTTTGTGCATCTTCCAAATGCACTGTCATTTGTTTTTGGGGTTTTTTTATTGTCCTTATTAGTCACTCATCACTGTATATCTTAGGGATGACTCAACAATGGGCAAGTAGAGAAGTAGAGTAGGGTTAGCTAGTACAACTTCTAAAGAAGTGCATAGCAGGCTGATCTCTATCTATAACGTTGTAGACAGAGATCTTCATACAAAAACAATGACATACTCAAATTTATAAGAGTATGTCACTATCTTTGATATCCTCCCACATGACCATTAGTGGGAGGCAAGGGATGCTCCTGAACAGCAGATATAAAAGGGCTGCTGTTCAAAAGCATCCCATCTCCCCCTCCCCCCAACCCTACCCGCCCTCCCACCCAATGTTTAGACTATTCTGAGGTTTGCTGTTTCGACTGCAATCTTGATGAAGATTGTGTCATCTTTCAAGTAGTTGTTTGTCGGGTTCTCCAGGACAGAATGGCTGACAAACAAAGGACATCCAGATGCGATGTTCATCTCTGTCTGCGGCTTGCGGAAGCTGCTGCTACTGGGATCAGGGTGGAAATGATCGCTCAGATGGCGTCGCTCTGCACCTTGGTCCAGCAAGTACAGGGTGACCTTCTGCTGGAAGGGCCATGGAAGGAGAGAGTCGTACTCTCCACGCATGATGACAAAGAACAGAGACACGTGTGTTGTCTTGCCCATGCCATCGCCATTCAGGTAGACCCGAGCACACATTTTGTATCCATACTTGCTGGTGTAGAATGGCTGGCTGTAGAGTGACAGGGTTCTCCCACTCACAGCCTCCTGTTTGCGGCGCGTGTAATCTCGGATCTTCCACAGCAGCACCCCATCATAGCTGGCAGTTTCCAAAATCTGAAATCTCAGATCCATTTCTGCAATTCGCACATCATGGATACCAATTTGTCGGTCATGTGCAGCAAGCTGAGTGGTGAAGGCATCTACAATGAGAAAAGTTAAAATGCTTTCTATCATCTAAAAATGATATATTCAAATGATCAACATTGTTCTGATGACACAATTCAGGTGTGTGACAACTTTGTTTTCAAACCATTCATTTAGAGTAATACAGAAACAGATTTAATCTATACTCAAAATGTGTTACTTTGAAAACAAAGGTAAGAATAACTCTGGTTTCTCTTCACAAATGACCAACTAGTTACATACAATAAGAACCAGAAAGTCATCAGTGGCATTGTGTGAAACATGCAGGACATAAAACTGTATTGTTATATCAATTATCATCTCTTCCAGCATCTCAAAACAACTGAAAGAGAAGAAGCATAAAAGTTAGGCAAG
Source organism: Haliotis asinina (assembly GCF_037392515.1). Classification (NCBI taxonomy): domain Eukaryota; kingdom Metazoa; phylum Mollusca; class Gastropoda; order Lepetellida; family Haliotidae; genus Haliotis; species Haliotis asinina. Next base: position 29,274,191 of record NC_090287.1, on the reverse strand, counting down.
CATTACCATTATCCTGTGAGAGGCATAAAAGTAAAGCAAGCATTACCATTACCCTCAGTGAGAGAAGAGGCATAAAAGTAAAGCAAGCATTATCATCTTCATAAAAAATGAGAAAAGGCATCATATTAAAGAATGCACTATCATTATTATAGCCTACAGATCATACATGTAACTGAAGGCACATATTCAACTCAAAGATATGATCAGTCTAATCAAAGGATGGTAAATTAATGAAACAGATTTGTGTTATCTGAATATTTGTATTGATGTTAATTGAGCTGACCCTGTGTGTGATGTAGTTTGAAGTATTCTGTTAACAAAATGAGTAGTCAGATTAAAACCCTTCCCACATAAAAATAATAAGTGTAAAACAGGCACAAGAAGAGAAGAATTAGATATAGTCTTCAGGAATCCATGCTTTCAGCAAGAGACCCTGGGTCGGAATGCCTTAGATAACACATAATCATATGTCATCTGTGCAGATCAGTGTTCATGCTGTTGATCATAGGATTGTCCGATCTGGAGTTGATTATTTACACACCGCAATCACAACAAACAAAAACAAAAGTGCAAAATCACCTGAAAAAACAACTGTCCAATTGATAGTTAATCATCAACGTGTCAGAGAAAACCATTTAAAGTGTCACCAATCAGAATATATTTGATCAAGTGTGTTCACATTTTAATTTCATCAAAATAAAAATGGTAACATAAAAAGTGGTTCTTAAAACTGGCACCCTTAGAAATTATAGTGAATTAAATACATTTCTTTGATAGTTTCAGTGGAAACCCAACCCCACTGAAGTAAACTTGATAAAGACATGGAAAATGCATTTACATGTACTTTTCTGCTGAACATGCAAAATCTACATACAACCTGAGTCAATGTGGATGCAAAAATGCTGAAAATAATTATCTATGAATGTATGATCATAAAATACATGTTTAATTACCTCTGTCTAACCACAGAGATGAACAGTAACAGTCCTCTAAGACAGTCCTTAGATCAGAGGCCCATACTACTTGTATCCTTGAATAAATCTTGGCACATCCTGGCAATGGCCTTATAAAGCAATTCAAACAGAAAAACAATAGAAAAAAATTTGCAGAAGACTAAGATCTATGAACATGATGGCACAAATTTTACACTTAAGATATTCAGGACTGTGTAAGACAAAATCAAGATGAATATTCTTCTATATCCAACCATGACAACTGGCAGTGGGTTATCAATGACAGTGGCTGGAAACTCCTTTCGAGCTGTCTGGATGTCACATGAATAATATTTAATATGGTATCAGTATGCTCAAGTCTGACCGAAATAAACTACTGTTTGCTTAATTACGACCTCAATGGGGTCCTTATCTTTACTATTTAGGGTTTCCTATTTTGTCATTTGAAAATCATCTTCAGCAACCAAATGCTTGGGTTACATTTCAGCACCTAGATTTTGTTAGAACTCTTACAGCTAAGATAAGTGTAAGTTAATGTTAATGGGTGGCCCTAACACTAAGAGAGCTGCGAAAATGGAAGTCCAAGTCTCAAATTTGTTGCCCCTTCGCAAAGTTGTGAAGCTTGTAAAGGGACATAACCCTGTCAATTGAGTGCAATTTTTAGAACACATTTTGGATTGACATCAATTACATTAGTCCGTAAAATTTCATTTCCCCAACCTTCACTGCCTATTTGGAATTGTTCTAATGAGCAATTGGCCACTTTCTAACAGATGCCATTGGTGGAATCGCATACGCCAAAGACATATATTCTTGTATATATATATATATTAATGTTAATCCATCTGCAAAAATATTTCAGGTCTACTATGAAAGGGAATAATTTCATTATAATAAAATGTGCTTCAGATATTCTTGTTCCAATGGCATTCAGTTTTAAAATATTCCAAGCTTCATTGATGCATATACAATACAAACCTTTCCTGCAAGCAGATATTATAGTGTTAATTATTAGAAGTCTTAAGTAGTAATACTAACACAATGCTCCTAAACAGCTGGAACATCTCAATGAGTCTTTAAGGATGGTTTACAAATTTCTAGTAAAAGAGGAGCACAGGACTACTTTTTTACCAGAAAATGGAACTGAACTATGTCATTGGGCAGTCTGGTAGTACATGAAAGACGAAAAGTTGAGTATGTGAAGACAGCTTTCTAATTGCAAATTACAGTGGTCAGAATTTTGATTTGTAGCTGTGAGGACTTAGACCTGTATATTCACTGATTAACAAGATTTAAACATGATCCTATCATCAATGATCAAACTAGAGTCAGTAGCATGTTCACTGATTAACAAGATTCAAACATGATCCTGTCATCAATGATCAAACTAGAGTCAGAAGCATGTTCACTGATGAACAGGGACCAAACCTGCTATCATCAATGACCAAACTAGAGTCAGAAGCATGTCCACTGATGAACAGGCTTCAAACCTGCTATCATCAATGATCAAACTAGACTCAGAAGCATGTTCACTGATGAACAGGGACTAAACCTGCTATCATCAATGACCAAACTAGAGTCAGAAGCATGTTCACTGATGAACAGGGACCAAACCTGCTATCATCAAAGATAAAACTAGAGTCAGAAGCATGTTCACTGATGAACAGGGACCAAACCTGCTATCATCAATGACCAAACTAGAGTCAGAAGCATGTTCACTGATGAACAGGCTTCAAACCTGCTATCATCAATGATCAAACTAGAGTCAGAAGCATGTTCACTGATGAACAGGGACCAAACCTGCTATCATCAATGACCAAACTAGAGTCAGAAGCATGTTCACTGATGAACAGGGACCAAACCTGCTATCATCAATGACCAAACTAGAGTCAGAAGCATGTTCACTGATGAACAGGCCCCAAACCTGCTATCATCAAAGATAAAACTAGAGTCAGAAGCATGTTCACTGATGAACAGGGACCAAACCTGCTATCATCAATGACCAAACTAGAGTCAGAAGCATGTTCACTGATGAACAGGGACTAAACCTGCTATCATCAAAGATAAAACTAGAGTCAGAAGCATGTTCACTGATGAACAGGGACCAAACCTGCTATCATCAATGATCAAACTAGACTCAGAAGCATGTTCACTGATGAACAGGGACCAAACCTGCTATCATCAATGACCAAACTAGAGTCAGAAGCATGTTCACTGATGAACAGGCCCCAAACCTGCTATCATCAAAGATAAAACTAGAGTCAGAAGCATGTTCACTGATGAACAGGGACCAAACCTGCTATCATCAATGACCAAACTAGAGTCAGAAGCATGTTCACTGATGAACAGGGACTAAACCTGCTATCATCAAAGATAAAACTAGAGTCAGAAGCATGTTCACTGATGAACAGGGACCAAACCTGCTATCATCAATGATCAAACTAGACTCAGAAGCATGTTCACTGATGAACAGGGACCAAACCTGCTATCATCAATGACCAAACTAGAGTCAGAAGCATGTTCACTGATGAACAGGGACGAAACCTCCTATCATCAAAGATAAAACTAGAGTCAGAAGCATGTTCACTGATGAACAGGGACCAAACCTGCTATCATCAAAGATAAAACTAGAGTCAGAAGCATGTTCACTGATGAACAGGGACCAAACCTGCTATCAACAAAGATAAAACTAGAGTCAGAAGCATGTTCACTGATGAACAGGGACCAAACCTGCTATCATCAAAGAAAAAACTAGAGTCAGAGGCATGTTCACTGATGAACAGGCCCCAAACCTGCTATCATTAAAGACCACTGAATAAAGGTGACTGTAAGTTCACTGATTATCAGGTTACAAACCCTCTACCAACCTTTCACTGTCAATGATCAGCCTAAAAGCCTTGCCTGTTTGTGCCTGTGAGGCTACTAATCTTCCACCGTAAAATGCTCATAGAGTAGAGTTGTTTCCAAGTCACATATTAACAGGCTACAAACCTGCCATTGTGCTCAAACTACCATAACCGGTTACAGTCACCCTCCATCCCTACAATCTGCTCTGTCAGATTCTGCGACCTTTCCCGGACTGTTGTCAACTCGCGACTCTGATGAACAAGTTTCAAACATGATTCTATCATCAATGATCAAACTAGAGTGATGATAGCAGGTTTGGGGCCTGTTCATCAGTGAACATGCTTACCTGCTATCATCACTGATTATCAGGTTACAAACCTTCTACCAACCTTTCACTGTCAATGATCAGCTTAAAAGCCTTGCCTGTTTGCGCCTGTGAGGCTACAAATCTTCCACTGTAAAATGCTCATAGAGTAGAGCTGTTTCCAAGTCACATACTAACAGGCTACAAACCTGCCATTGTGCTCAAACTGCCATAACGGGCTACTGTCTGGCCACCCTCCATCCCTGCTATCTGCTCTGTCAGATTCTGTGACCTTTCCCGGAGTGTTGTCAACTCGCGACTCTGTTGTTCCAGCTGTTCCTTGCGTGGTAGTTCCTCCACCCTCCTCTCCAGCTTAATAACTCTCTCTGTCTGGGCAACCATTTTCAACTGTGAAGAAACAAGGCTTAGAAGTTAACCCCAGGTTGCTGTCATAATCACAGGAGCTTGCTCTGCATGTTCAACAGGCAACTAACATGCTACATTACATGTCACAGAGTATGCAATTTCACTGTCGGACATGTTATTCACCTGCTAACATTACTGGTCAGAGAGTAATGTGGCCTGCAAGTTCACTGACAGGCAGGCTATCCACCTGCTATCATTACTAGTCAGAGAGTAATGTGATCTGCATGTTCACTGACAGAGAGGCTATCCACCTGCTATCATTACTAGTCAGACAGTAATGTGATCTGCATGTTCACTGAGAGAGAGGCTATCCATCTGCTCTATTTATGACCACAGAGAGGTGTGATAAGCATGATGTTAACTGATTAATAGGCTGCTAACCTACTGCCATTACTGATCACTGAATGGTGCCATCTTCGGGATAACCAACATGCCACCTTCAGATGAATTTAGTTCAAATTTCAGGTGTAAAAGATCACTGGAAACACTGTATTCAAACAATTATTTGCAGTCATGGCTTACCTTCATATCACGAACCGTAGCCTCCAACTTTCCAACACTTTCCTTGAGTGAGGCATTTTCTGCAAGAGTCCTTTCGAGTTGAGTTTTCAGTTGATCTCTCTCTGTTGTGATAGCCTGTCAAAAATAGTATCAGTCAAACACTCAGCCAAACTGCTTGCTAAAACCTAAGCAGAGATGCAAACCACTGGTATTGGGTAGGAATCAAAGTCATGCTTTTTACCTAGTTCTTCCTAAACTAAATGAGCACTATATTCAATGATATGTTCTATTTTCTATAGTACCGTTGGAAATACACACAAAATAATTTTTTTTTCATATCTATTTCTTCACTTTATGTAGTTGATATGCAAAAGTGTGACATATATGTTAAAGTAACTTTGGTTTAACTACAGTTCCAGTGGTGCGGAGATAGGAAATGTGAAAAAGGACTTTACTGAGAAGAGATTAGTGAAGAAAAGAGCAATGCGTGTCAGTCCAAACCAACTTATTTGGAACAGACCATGGCTTTATGCAAATTAGTGTGCGGTGATATTGTATTACAAAGGGCACTTTTCACATGTCCATTTTGAATTAAGACATAGCTGTCATAAAAAATAACTTTCACGCTGAAACTATTAAGGATGTAGTTGTCATGGAGTCTCACTATCACAATAAAAAGAAACAGGTAGGAGGGGTTGTCTCAAAAGTAAAATCAAGACAACTGAAGCAGACAATGGTTGGGGTCGGGCTGGGGGATAGAGATATCAGCTA